>NC_091437.1:67918260-68256967 GCF_964237555.1 Oryctolagus cuniculus | reverse complement strand
AGGAGCCTGGTGATCTGCCTGTCACCGCATTGTCATACCCACCTCCCCGCCCTGTGGCCTATTAGGCCACTGCTCCTGTCTCCCTCGCATTGCCAACAGAACGGGCTCACTACAACACAGAACTCTGGTGCCTCCCGAAAATCCTTGGCTGCTGAAAATCCACAGCCGCCATTCTAACCCACGCCGTCCCCTCTAAGCCCCCAGTGCCCAGCTCTGCATGCCTCCCATGAGCTCCCCTGGCAGCAGCTGTGGGATTCCTGCCCAGCTCAAGGCTAAAGTAACAGGGCTTCGGGGTGGAAAGGGCTGGCTGCAGGCCACCAGGTGGAGACCTAGCAGCTGGCCAAGCTCAGCCACGCGGAGGTGCCCCATCCTCCCTCCCTCCCCCCCTCCCTCCCAGACTATCCTTGGCAGAGGCACAGCGGCTCCCGAGGTGCCGTGCCTCCCCAGCCCATCAGAGAGGACACTGCAACCTGACAGCAGCGGGCAGAGGCTTGGCACGGGCTGCTCCCGAGGAGGTGGCAGCCAAGGTCACGAGCACAGTTGTCCGACCTCTCTTCTTTGAGCCCAGGGCAGCGTGCGCAGCGGAGTCTGTGAGAAGGGCAGCCCCGCAGCCGGTCCCTGGACGGGAACCACCCTCTGCTCCACGGCCACGCCCAAGGGGAACCTTAGGAGTGCCGCTGGAGGAGAGGGGCAGAAAGCAAAGGTTGGGCCCACCGGGGCCATGATTTGCCGGGCCCATATGGTGCTTTTCGGAAATTCAGAGGCACATTTTCAAATCAAGAGGGTTCTTTCCAACCAGGTTGCTCATCTGCTGGAGCCGTGCGCTGCCACCTTCGCACTGCTGTTTGCCCTCCAGCGGAGATGTATTCCCTGTCACCCAGGTTTACACTGAAAGTAGGGATTTGGAAGCCCGGCCAGAGGTGGACACAATTTCATTTTCCTTCTGTCCTCACTGGCATTACCTGCTGGGCCGGGAGGAACACTGAGTTTACGCTCTTGACCCTGCAGATGGCGCTGTGCAGCACATGACCTGGGGATCTCGGAGAATCCCAGTCAGCTCCTCCAGGACTGAGACAGCGGGAGGTCCCCCACCAACAGCCAGGCTGGCTTCTCCCTGCATGCTGCCCCCAGGGAAGCCCAGCCACGGCCCAGCCCTGCCTTGCTGGGTGTGGGCCACTGCCTGCTGAGGCTGGAGGCAGTCATTGCTCCACAATCGCCTCGCAGATGTACGCCCAGGTCCCCTGCACAGGCAGCGTCATGGGGGACGTCCATGTCCCCTCCTGTAACCAGCTGGCTGGCAGCCCCCACAGACCCAGGTCCTGATCTCTGGAACCTAGGACTGGTACCCTAGGAGGCCAACTAAAGGACTTTGCAGGTGTGACTGGATCAAGGATCTCCAGGTAGGTGATTAACCTAGGTTATCCCACGTGCAACCACGTGCATCCCTACAAGGGGGAGGCCAAGGGAGACCAACACTTACAAAATAAAAGGAGGCGGGGCTGGCATTGTACACAGCCCTGAAATACCAACACCCTACATCAGAGCCTGTTAGAGTTCCAGCTGCACCACTTCTGACCCAGCTCCCTGCTGATGCACCTGGAATGGCCCGCGTGCTTGGGCCCTGCCACCCGTGTGGGAGACTCAGATGGGGTTCTCAGCTCCTGGCTTCCCCCCGGCCCAGCCCTGGATGCTGCGGCCATTTGGGGAGTGGATCAGAGGGTGGAAGACCTCTCTCTCTGCTTCTCTCTCACTCTCTCACCCTCTCTGCATCTCTCTCTGTGTGTGTATGTATGTGTCACTCTTTCTTTCAAATAAAGAGTTAATAAATATTAGAGAGAGAGAGAAGGGGGCACATGATCACAGAGGCAGAGATTGGAGGGATGTGGCTACAAGCCAAGGAGCACAGGCAGCCCCTAACCCCGGCACAGGCGTGGCCAGGAACAGAGTCTCCCTGGAGCACCTCTGGGAGCAAGCCCTGTCACACCTCCACTCCAGCCCGGCCATGCTGCTTTTGGATTCTAGCTCTAGAACGCTGAGACAATAAGTTCCTGCTGTGTAAGTACCCAGTTATAACAGCCAAAGGAAATGAACGCAGAGTCCTAGGGTGTGGCCAGCTCTGCCTCCTCAATAACGCCAGGCAGGGATGAGAGACGGGAGCATGGGGCCAGAAATCAGAGTTGGGTCCTGCTTACGTCCATGTGCAAGTATTCACACACACACACACATGCATACACATACATGAATATGCATGCACACATGCATGCACACCACACACATGCAGTGCACTTATACATGCATGCAGGCACGTTTACACACGTGTGCAAGTGCGTGCACATGTATATACATGCACATTCACACATGCCTATACATGTGTAAACACATACACACACGTACATACATGTGATCACATGCAAGCATACCCATGTATGACCACATACATGAGCACATATATGTGCACGCATACACAAACATTTGCACACATATACATGTGCACACACACACGAATACAGATGTGCACACACACCCCAGAGGGGCCACTGTCACACAGCTCCCCATTTCCCAATGTAGTTGTAGGGTCAGAAGGGGCACTCAGGCACCTGTCACCTGAGAGAGGCCCATCTCAGAGTGAGACCTTGCCCCAAAAGGCCGCCCTGGCACCCTGGCCTCCAAGCTCTGTGTCTTGTCTTGGCTTCCAGGCCCCTGGCATGGCCAGTGAAGAGAGGAGTGTGTCCTCTACTCTTCAAACCCACTTGCAGACGGTGCCTTGGGGGCACTGCACTCAGTGCCTCTTGCCTGCCTCAGCCAGAGCCACACAGGCAGAACTGGGCTCTCATCAGACTTCGGGAGAAACGACCCTTAAGGTGTTGGTCTGTCTCGTGGTGCTGTAACAGCGGACCTGAGGCTGGGAACTCTGCACAGGACAACCAATCATTTGTGGCTCACAGTCCTGGTGACTGGAGGATCCACAGAGCAGGGCACCAGCATCCTGGCATGGAACCCTCAGCTGCGTCTCATGTGGTGAAGCAGCAACAAGGGACAGGGACACAACCATGCACAGAAGGGGCCATGTTCACAGGGCGACCTCACTCAGCAACCACCTGCTCCTGAGAGCGAAAAGAAACTCAGTCTTGTGAGACCTACCCACTCCCCTGGTCATGAGGGTGGAGGCCCCCAGACCCAACCACCCCCCCACCAGGCCCCAGCCGCCAGTGCTGCCACACTGGGGACCCAGCTTCCCACAAAGGAGCCTTCGGGGACCCACAGCACTCAGCTTGCACACACATGCATGTACACACACACACAGAAAATGCCTGCCCTTATGTCCCGGGGTCCTGAGCCCAGTGGGCTGTGTTTCTTGGCTATGTCCAAGGACGTGGCTTTGACATGTTCCTCAGCTTTCACTCCAGACCCCCGACAAGGCCCAGGCCGACAGCAAGCTAAACACTCTGAGTTCACCACAAGCCCTGGGCCCAGCCCAGCACAAACTGTGTCTGGACCCCCTCCAGCCCGAGACTTGACCTCAGCACTGAGCCATGCGGAACCATCAGGCACATCCAGAGGGAAACCAGCTCTCTGAGGACGGAATTCACCCATGCAGGGTCATTCTGACACCAGGGTGAGGGGACTTGGCTCCAGACCCCGCGGCCCCTGGCCACGCCCACACCCACAGCCTGGGCTCTCAGCTGGAGGAGACCCTGGGCTCCCAGGCTGGCCTCAGCCAGGATGGGCTCAACTCCTCTCCCACCCCACCTTCCAGGCAGGCTTCACCCCTGTTCTGTGCAGCTGGTCCCACTCGGCACCTGCCAAGGCTCTTAGTTTCCGGGCTCATTCTGAGTTGGGAATCCCTTCTCTCTGTCCTGAGTTCTGACCTTGCGTTACAGTTATGTGGACTGGGGCTGGGGTGTGGAGGGCGAGTTCGATGGAAGATACCAGAACATCAGCAGAGGGCCAGAGAACCGGGCCAGGCAGCCAGTCGCAGAGGAAGAGCTGCTATGTTCAGTCAGATAAGCACCATATGGAATCTGGGATCAGAGGCACAGCCAAAGGCACCTGGCCAGCTCCACTGTGCAGGCTCCTCTCCCCCTGCCTGAGCAGAGGCCCCCAGCACCACCCTGAGTCTTCTAAGAGAAGCTGGTCCAGAAATATCCAGTACTATGCAGACAGCGGCCAGGTCCTGAGCTCTCTGACCCAGGACTTCTCGAAGCCCATGGGACAGGTGGGAAGGCAGAGGCCTCCACTTGCCCAAGGTAGTTCCCGGACCAACTTCCCTCCTGCCCTCCAAGGCTACTCTCCATCCCGCCCGCTGCAGAGAAGGCTGGGAATGAGGCACGGGAGGTGGCAGCTAAACCTGGGGGAGGCTTGGCAGGCAGGGCCCCGTGGGCCAGCCATTGCCAGCTGGAGCCGTCACCAGGGATGAAGTGGCCACTGGAAGTATCGATCGGCTTCCTGCACTGTTTCCTGAAATTAGAACGGTGCCCTGCCAGGCTACACCCAATTGATCTGTCAAGCTGGGGAGTGGACAGTCCTAAAATAAATGAGCAGGACTGCACAGGAAAAGTGGGAATATCTGGGGACGGAGCAGCGCTGGGTGGCTGGCCCAGTCAGGGGCCCCGGAACACTTGCTACAATCATGCCAATGCACCTGTGCCAAGACCCCCGGCCTCCTTACCTGGCTGCCACCACCTGTGAAACGCTCCCCCAGCAAGGGGTCCACGGCCAGAGGCTGAGCCTGCAGCCACCCATTCACTAGCAAGGCCAGGGGACCTCAGCCATGTACCAGGACCCTGGGAAGCACAAGCTGCAGGGACATGGCCAGCCGCCAAGCCTGGCTGCAATAGAGCACTGGGGAGGTCTGGGCTGGCGCGGTGGCCCATCATCGCCCTGGCCACCCGGCACTCCCCCAACCTTGTTGCCCACAACTTGGTTGCAAGTTGAAAGAGACAGCACCATAAGGCTCTCTGCAGAGGCTGCTGGGGCTGCCAGGAGCGCCTGCCTCCAGGACCGCTATCAGCATATCCCCCGGCGGGCTCTGGAGGGCACTCGCAGGGCTGTCACCCTCCAGCAGCCAGGGGAGGGCCTGTCCGACAAAGACATGGCACTCTGGGCCTCCCTCACTCCTCCCTCCACAATGGCCAGCTGGCAGCAGGAAGTGACCCTTACACAGCCTGCACTTCTTACTCCGGGATCCCCAGACTGGCACCCCCCACCATGCCATGTGGTCAACCAGACAGCCGGGGACATCCAAGGCTCCCACACAGCCCGCCCGCCGTCAGTGGCCTCACCTGTATCCAGGGCCTGTGGTCCCCCTAGAGGTGGGGGCCTGGGAGTGGGCGGCCGGCGATACACCACGTGCACGCGGCCCTGCTCGGCTTCCTGCGCCGCCAGACCCTTCTCCAGGGGCTCGATGAAGAACTCCTCCTCCTCCATCCGGATCAGACCAGCCTGCAGGGGTAAAGGGGAGGTGTTCAAATGCCCAGCACGCAACAGACTTGGGAGGGGCCGCAGGAGGCAGTGCTGCCCGGCCGAGGACCCCACCCAGCACCACGGCCCGAGCACAGCTGGAACCCTGGACCACCTCCCCTCCTCAGACTCCACTTCAGCAGCCAGGGCCACTGCAGAAAGGGCTCTGCCTGGTCACCCCACCCTGTACCCCAACTCCTTCTCTTTTCAGAAAAGTCGCTGGAAGGAGTTCAAGATCAGCAGCAGGCTTGGGTCTGGCCCATCACAAGTGGGCCAAGGGCCAGCTCCTCCTCCAGCAGCCCTAAGTCCAAGAACAAGGTCAGAACGACCAGCGGCTGGGGGCTGTGTCTGCCCACAGACATGCTCCTAGGGGGCCTGCTCTGAATCCAGTGCTCTCCACAGATGAGATGCCACGTTCCAGAAATGAAATTCCAGTTTTCCTTGGAAAATGCAGGTTTGACCACAGTGTGTGCCACACGCCACCTGGCACGGCCGCCTTAGATAAATGGGGGTCCCTGCCCATGTCAATCCTTCCATCTGTGTCAGTCACCCCCAAGACTAGTTGTAGCCCTCCCTTGCTGCAAACACCTCATCCGGACTCAACAAGCCCCCAGACCCATACCACACACCAGTCTGTGGGCTCCAAGGGTCCAGAGCCCAGCAACTGGCCGGACCCCACTGTGCCCAGTGTGGGAGCCCCTGCTCAGCCATGGGGTAAACCCTGTTCTCCCTGAAATGCTTGGAACTGTCCCCTGGGCCACCCTGCTGTCACTGCCTGGCCTTAATGTCCCGTAACGCTTCCAACTCCCACACATTCAGCTTTTGGTCCGCTGTCCATAAACCAAAGCCCACTCCGTGTCCAACCTACAGAGTGCTTCCTCCAGGTGCCACTTTTCTACCCACACGGGGTGGCTAAGGCTTGGGTTAGCCTCTCAGATGTAACAATCATGTGACGTCACGTCAGGGACCAGATTTCCAGATTCTCTGGGAAAACCAGGAAAGCCGGTGTGCCTGCTGCCTGTGGGACCCTCCAGCTCAGCCAGCCCTGGCCACGCGTCCATCTGGCCAGGGCCGTGCCCTCCAGCAGGCAGTCCCTCCCCGCCAATCCACAGCAACTCCCGTCCGGATGCCCCCAGCCTCCGTCACATCCTCATCGTCATCCTGACTCGGGGAGGGGTAGCAGTGGCTGTGGGGGCTGCCTTCTTTGTCTGTGACCCCCAACATGCCCTGGAGGTCCTGTCCTGTGCTCAGCTGGGAGGACCAAGGTGCAGGCAGTCCCAGAGGGCCTGCCCAGTGTCTGCCATCAACATCACATCCAGCTTGGCACGCCTTGGCTCAGCTGTTGCCCTCGGGGAGGCGATCTGTTCCTGGGTGATTTGAACAACCTACTAGGAAGGGACAGTGACAGCAGTAAGCAGGGGCTGGCAGAAGCGCAGGATTCAGGGGGATACAGGGAGTCTCAGGTCCACTTAAAACTTGCCCCAACCCTCAGCAATGGCCTGGCCGAGAGCCAGAGAGACAGCCAGTGTGCTCGGCAGAGGGGACCCAGGGTCTGACCACAGCTGAGGGGTGGAGCTCTGGGAACACCAAGGGCATAGTCCCGAGAGGCTCAGCAAACTGGGGGAAGCCCGGGGCAGGGCAGTGGGCAACCTGCCAGGCTCCTGGGCAGAGAAAGCCACCCCCTACCTCTGCTCGGACACCTGCTGGCAGCCGCGGGGAGAATGGACGGGGGACACACATGAGGCCAGGTGCCCAGGAGGCAGGTGACAGGGCCCGGAGAAAGCATTGGGCCAGAGCCACGGAAGTGGAGGACGAGGAGTCAGCAGAGTCTTCCCAGCTGCAGGTCCGATGCAGGCAGGGGGAGATGGCAGAGCCCAGGGGGACGTCCGGGTCTGTGGCTGGCTAAAAAACAACCCACCCCCAAGGTGATCCAGGTCCTGACTCCTGTTTGGTGGTGAAGGGAAGCCTGGGGTTGGGGGAAGTAAAAGGGTCTTTGCAGGTGTATTAAATCAAGGCTCTGGAGCTGGGGAGATGACCCGGATTATCAGGGCAGGCGTCAATGCGATCGCATCCCAAAGGCAGGCATCGGACACACACGACCTAAGAGGCAGAGGCGGGACTGATGCAGCCCCCAGGGACTGGTGCAGCCCTCAGGGAGTGTGAGAGGCGTGGAGCTCATTCTTCCCTGCAGCATGGCCCAGCCACACCCGACTTCAGCCAGGGGGGGCTGATCTCAGACTCCGGCCTCCAGCAGGGGGCAGCATACTAGACAGGGCGCATTGAGCGGGGTGCAATCTCTGAGAGGCACAGGAAGAAGAGCAAGGGCAGCAGTCCCGTGAACACACTCCGGGTGCAAGGCATCCATCCTGGACTTCTGGGAGGGGCTCAGGAGGCAGGGGAGAAAGGCAGCAGGAAGGAGGGCAATGAGGTCACTGGGCTGTGGGGGAGGGGCCGGTGGGAGCCCTGCAGCCCCCACACTTGTGACTCATCCCAGGAGTCCCAGGCCCAGCCAGGCCTGGCGGGGAGTCAGCACATGCCTGCAGGATGAGTGAATGGATGACCCCCAAACAGCCGGACATGTGCCCCAGAGAGATGCGGACGGGAAGCGAGGGAGCCATGGAGTCCCTGTCCACAGGGTGGGCGTGTTCAGCTCGGGGAGGATTTCCTTCCAGCTGGCTGTCCTGGACATCTCCACCATGTGTGGTTTGAGGGGAGTCTGGAGTCTCAAACCAGTCCTATAAATAGAACTCACTCAGGGGTGTGTGGGGATTAACCCTGTGGGGCAGCTGTTGGCGGGCTGTCTGGGTTCCCGGGACCTCAGGCCAAGTGCCAAAGCTCCCGGGCCTCCAACTCCTAGCCTGGAAACAGGGTCAGTTATTCTCCCCTCGTGGAGCACACGCACCTAGGTCCCACTCAGAACCAGGGCACAAGGGGCCAGCGCTGTGGTGTAGCAGTTAAAGCCACCACCTGCGATGCCGGCACCCCACATGGCCACCGGTTCAAGTTCTGGCTGCCCCACTTCCCATCCAGCTCCCTGATAATGCACCTGGGAAAGCAGTGGAAGATGGCCCAAGTCCTTGGGCCATTACACCCACATGGGAGATCCAGAAGAAGCTCCTGGTTCCTGGCTCCTGGCTCCTGGCTCCCGATCGGCCCAACCCCAGCCATTGAGGCCATTTGGGGAGTGAACCAGTGGATGGAAGACCTCTCTCTCTGGCTTTCCTTCTCTTTCTGTAGCTCCACCTTTCGAATAAATAAATAAACCTTAAAAAAAACAAAACAAAAAAAGAACCAGGGCACATGTCCTTGGTGCCCCTAGATCCAGGTAAGGATCTATCCTGCTGCTTCCCGAGATGAGCCCCAGGGGAGAAGGCCTGTGGGGACTCACGGGGTCTCACAATCGGAGCCCAGGCCCTCCTGCAAGAGGGCATGTCTGTGGGCCTGACCAGGCCTCTCTGGGGCAGGACACTGGGGCAGCAAGGCCAAGCAGGGCAGCCCCCTCTTCTAAAGGGACCCTTGCCCCCAAAGGTGATTCTGGGGGGCCCACCAAGAAGACCACTGCCACCTCTGTGAAGAAAACCCCTTTCTGGCTGAAGCAGCCCCAGAACATAGCGTGGGGTCTCCCTGTGTTGTCCTCCCTGCTGGCTTCCTGGAGGAAGGACTCTGGGCTGACCAGAGGCCACTGGAGCTGCTCAGCACTGCCCTGAGCCTTGCCACAATCAGGACCCCAGAGCCCAAGCTGCCTGGCAGGAGGCCTTCCCCAGTGCCTCCCTCAAGGGCACGCTGAGATTACCCAGGGGCTTGAGGCCAGCTTCCCGGGCTTCCTCAAACCATCAGGACTTCCAAGTTGCAGTATCTTCAACAGTATGTCGGCACGGTCTTCACTGGCATCAATCTATTGTTGTTGACTAAGGGTGGGTGAAGGCACACACCTGCTGCACTGATGAACAGGCTGGTACCTGTCCGAACACCTGTGGTTGATCACACAGAGACCAGTAGATGACCACTGTAAGACCAATGGCTAACCATATAAGCACCAGTGGTGGCCCAATCCAACACCAATGGCTGCCACACCATGGCCAGTGGCTGATCATCAATGGCTGACCATGCTAAACCAACCGATGCAACCCAAGACCAATAGCTGACCACTCTTTGTAACCACATCAGCTGACCTGGGCCCAAGACCACCGGCCAGCGCAGTACTGGAGGAAGGGCTCTCCGGGAAGCGGGCAACGTTCACTAATAACACACCTGATTTCCCAACATTTTAGTACGCACACCAGGAATGATCGGTTTAAAGAACTGCGGAAGAAAGTTGACAAGATGACACAGCGTGAGCTCCGTTTCACGGAGGTTTTCCCAGGGCTTTGATTTTCCTGCTGCCAATGGCAAGTGTATCTGTTTTTACATGTCATTTTCATTAATCAGAATCAGCGTCCTTTCCCCACCCAATAAATACTAAGGAAATCCCTGTAGTGCACTGGTCTGACGAGCGCTTGACTGGGAGCCAGCGGGTGGCTGGCTGGCTGTCCAACCCTACAGCTGTGCAGCCCAGCGTCCAGCACACGAGCTATGCCCCAACCCTGGCTCTCACTATGATCCCCTTCTTTCTTAACATTCCTGACTGTCAGCCAAATCCAGCCAGGTGGGATGGGGGGAGGCTCAGAGGCAGGGCTCCGTCCCCACCCTTGGGTGCCACTGCAGGAGCCCAGAGCCTGGCAGCAGCTTGGTCATCAACTCAGACCTGGTAAAATACAGAAAATGCCCGCCCTGCCTCTTTCCGCCTTTCTGCCTGCTCCTTTGCTGTTTGATTGATGGTGAAGAAGTCCCCAGAAATGGAAACTATAAGTTAACAATCCCTAAGACTCCAAAGGCTGAGCAGCTCTCAGCTGTTATTTCGCACATGAAGGCTTATCAGAATTACGGAAGGATAGATGGCGCCCACACGCAGGTCTCCAGCCAGCTCCTCTCTTTGGAGAAGAGAGGACTGGGGGTTCCAGGCGTGACGAGACTGAGCCATGAGCAGAACTGGAAGCCAGGCTGCCAGACCCTGCGTCCCGTGCTCATCCTCTCTGCCTGCCTGCTTCCTTGGCCTGGCCAGCTCAGCACTGGACTTGGCACTGCCATGTCTCAAGCCTCAGAAACTGGCCCTGGTCAGCTTAGGAGAAACGGGGACTTTTTGGAATAAGGGGTGCCCATGGCCCAGAAACCTGGTCCAGGGAAGGATAAGGCCTCAATGGTCGGGGTTCTGTCAGGGTTCCGCAGAGCTCAAGGACAACCTTGTCCATGGTCTGTGCTCCTGGGCACTCCGTGAGTCCCAGCTGTGGCCACAGCTCCCTTCTGCCGGCAGACAGAGCTGTGGACAAGGGCATGGCTCCCCCAGAGGAAGAAGAGGGGTGGCTGGCCCCTGTGGGGACCACATGTGTGCACCTTAGATGTGATGAGAGAGGGGAGGCAGGAACCCTGCCACAAGGAGGTTCTCCCAACAGACTCTTCCAGAAGCAGGGAGCAGGAGCTGGGGGAGACGCAGGGGTGACGGGACAAGTGCTCTCGACCCTCTGACCCCCTCGTGGCCAGTTCCCACCACAGACGGCTGGGGCCCCTTTTGGAAAAGTGAGGAAATCACTGTGCAGAGCATACTCTGAGGTGCTGAACAGTGGAGGAGGCCAGCTGATCAGGAGGGGTTGACTCAAATCTGTCTCTCAACACTGCGGCTCCCAGAGCTGCCCAGGGTTCAGCCCCAGGTCTCCAGGCAGGGAGGAGGGCACCTGATGTCTTTCTGTGCTGGGCTCAGTACTGGACATCCCTCTGTGCCGTGCTCAGTACTGGTGTCCCTCTGTGCCAGACTCAGTACTGGACGTCCCTCTGCTGGGCTCAGTAATGGACGCCCCTCTGTGCTATGCTCTGTACTGGGTGTCCCTCTGTGCTGGGCTCAGTACTGGACATCTCTCTGTGCAGGCTCAGTACTGGGTATCCCTCTGTTCCAGGGCTCAGTACTGGGTGTCCCTCTGGAATGGGCTCAGTACTGGGTGTCCCTCTGGAATGGGCTCAGTACTGGGTGTCTCTCCGTTCTGGCCTCAGTACTGGGTGTCCTCTGTGACGGGCTCAGTACTGGGTGTCCTCTGTGCCAGGCTCAGTACTGGGTGTCCTCTGTGCTGGGCTCAGTAATGGGTGTCTCTGTGCTGGGCTCAGTACTGGGTGTCCTCTGTTCCCGGGCTCAGTACTGGGTGTCCTCTGTTCCCGGGCTCAGTACTGGGTGTCCTCTGTGCTGTGCTCGGTACTGGGTGTCCCTCTGTTCCCAGGCTCCGTACTGGGTGTCCTCTGTTCCCAGGCTCGGCACTGGGTGTCCTCTGTGCTGTGCTCAGTACTGGGTGTTCTCTGTGCTGGGCTCAGTACTGGGTGTCCTCTGTTCCCGGGCTCGGTACTGGGTGTCCTCTGTTCCCGGGCTCAGTACTGGGTGTCCTCTGTGCCGGGCTCGGTACTGGGTTTCCTCTGTGCTGGGCTCAGTACTGGGTGTCCTCTGTGCTGTCTCAGTACTGGGTGTCCCTCTGTGCCGGGCTCAGTACTGGGTGTCCTCTGTTCCCAGGCTCAGTACTGGGTGTCCTCTGTGCTGTGCTCGGTACTGGGTTTCCTCTGTTCCCGGGCTCGGTACTGGGTGTCCTCTGTGCCGGGCTCAGTACTGGGTGTCCCTCTGTTCCCGGGCTCAGTACTGGGTGTCCCTCTGTTCCCGGGCTCAGTACTGGGTGTCCTCTGTTCCCGGGCTCGGTACTGGGTGTCCTCTGTGCTGTGCTCAGTACTGGGTGTCCTCTGTGCCGGGCTCGGTACTGGGTGTCCTCTGTGCCGGGCTCAGTACTGGGTGTCCTCTGTTCCCGGGCTCGGTACTGGGTGTCCTCTGTGCCGGGCTCAGTACTGGGTGTCCTTTGTGCCGGGCTCAGTACTGGGTGTCCCTCTATGCCGGGCTCAGTACTGGGTGTGCTCTGTTCCCGGGCTCAGTACTGGGTGTCCTCTGTGCTGTGCTCAGTACTGGGTGTCCTCTGTTCCCGGGCTTGGTACAGCCTAACAAGAACGCTGCTCCCTAGTTCCAAGGCTGACTTCCCATTATCTTTCGTGGAGCCTCTGAGCCTCACATCCTTCTGTACAGTGCAGATGGCAGGGGTAAAGGAGAAGCCTTGCATGTGCCCGCCAGAGACCCGATAACATCTTTATTCCATTACCATTGTCATTATCGTGACAGGGGACACGTCTGGAGACTCACCTAATGAAGAGTTAATAGTGTTCAGGTTTGGGCTGAGTTTTGCTTTCTTATTCGTCTTTTCTCTGTCTTTTGATATTTTTACAAAAGGCATATATATATATATATATATATATATATATATATATATAAAAACAGATGATCCGTGTGAAGAAAAGAGCGGGGGAAACCGAGGGTGGTAGAGCGAGGACGACGAGGGAGGGAAGTGGGACGAGTCGGTGCTCACAAGAGGGCCCCAGGGACCAGTGCCCGGCGGGTAGGTGGCCTCCTGCCAGACCTGGAGCCTGGAGAAGTTCCCACGGGACCTGGCCTGTCCGTCCTGGGAGGGTCCAAAAGGCTCCATGCTCGGCCCCTAGCAGTCTACCCAGCCATAACGACGGTCCCTGAACACACCAGCACCAAGGGGCCCGCCAGGAAACAGAGCTGGCCTGCAGGCCCTGACCAACACAGAGGGGTCAGCAGGTCAGGTTCAGACCCTGAGGCCACGCCGAGCCAACCGATCTATCACAAGGACCGACAGGCATCCCCGCCAGCTGCTCCCGCTGACATTTCCCGGGGCGTGCTCAGCATGAAGACGGCGTCGAGGAATGTCCCCAGCCACAAATTAACATTCACGTAAGTAACAGGGCGCGCTCACTAAAGAAGAAAAATGGCTCTGGCTGCAGGAACATTTGCCAAACTATCAAGAGGCACAATGTTTCCTTCTGAGCTCCCATATCTCCCCAGCCAGACCACTGCAGACCATGGCCTTGGGACATGAGGCGGAGAAGCACCCACAGCAGAAGGCCCAAGTTCCTCGTTTGAGGCCCCTTGCTGGGCTGGCACCCTGCCCCAGGGCAGCCCATGACAGCTGGAGCCTAGCAGCTGCAAACCCCGCCCCTTCACTTCCCTGCAGGCCAGCCGGGTGCACACAGAGCCTGCGCCGTGTGGCCAAGGGGCTGGAGTGGCAGGGGTCTTTGCCCCAGAGTGCTAGTGTATGCACCTCCCTGGATGCCTGGTATTTGGGAGTGGGGGCCTGAGGAAGACTCCGAGGAAGCTGAGCATCACTGGTGGCAGGGCCGATGGGGGATGGGGCCAAGGTGTCCCCGGCCACCTGTACTCCTAGGATCCAGCACCTGCAGGCATTACCACATACACAGTCCCAGGGTCCCCAGGGCACTCACCCAGCTGAGCAGATAAAGCCTGCAGGGCCTCGCTCTGGGACCTAGGGGCCTTGTGACCCAGGCCCACCCCTCGGTGCCCACCGAGGCTCATCCTGCATCTGCAGGTTAAATGCGCTGAGGGGAAGCTGCAGCGAGTCCTCCCCGCGGCACGTCGGTGCAGGGGTCTGGGGACCCAGGAGGTGTAGCCGCCAGAATTCACCCCCTCCCAGCCGAGGTCAAGGTGCTGGCTCTGGTGACTTCAGAGGCCTCCCTCGTCTTGCACCTGTCTGCCACTGCCTGTGTCTTCATCCCTATGTGTGGGTGCCTGTGTAGAAGGACCCCAGCCCCATCAGATTAGGGTCCTCCTCATCTCAACCGAGTTCTCTCTTTAAAGGCCCTATCTTGGGGGCCAGCACTGCGGCACAGCAGGTTAAACTGCCGCCTGCATTGCCAGCATCCCATGTGGGTGCCAGTTCAAGTCCCAGCTGCTCCTCTTCCAATCCAGCTCCTTGCTAATGCTAGGAAAGCAGCAGAAGATGGCCCAAGTGCTTGGGCCCCTGCACCCGCATGGGAGACCTGGGAGAAGCTCCTGGATCCTGGCTTTGACCTGGCCTAGCCCTGGTCCTTGTGGCCATTTGGGGAGTGAACCACCAGGTAAAAGACTTCTCTCTGTCTCTCCTTCTCTTTCTCTAACTCTAACTTTCAAATAAACAAATAAATCTTTTAAAAAAATAATAAAGGAAGAGACTGGCCATTTGGGGAGTGAACCAGCAGATCGATCTCTCTGTCTCTCCTTCTCTTTCTCTCTATAACTCTGCCTTTCAAATAAACAAATAAATCTTTAAAAAAAAAAATAATAATAGGGGCCGACACCATGGTTCACTTGGTTAATCCTCTGCCTGCGGCATCGGCATCCCATATGGGCACCGGGTTCTCCTCTTCCAGTACAGCTCTCTGCTGTAGCCCGGGAGGGCAGTGGAGGATGGCCCAAGTGTTTGGGCTCCTGCACCCATATGGGAGACGAGGAAGAAGCACCTGGCTCCTGGCTTCGGACTGGTGCAGCGCCAGCCGTGGCAGCCATTTGGGGAGTGAACCAACAGAGGAAAGACCTTTCTGTCTCTCTCACTGTCTATGACTCTACCTGTCAAATAAATAATAATAATAATAATAATAATAATAATAATAAAAGCCCTAGCTCCAAACACAGTTGCATTCTGAGATACTCGGGGTCAGGACTTGAACACACAAATTTGAGACAGGAGGACCCAACTCAGCCCTGACAGCCACCAGCACCAGGTAGAGTCAGAGCCGGCGGCTGGCGGGGAGCCTCCAGACAGGAAAGAGGGGCATCGCTGGGCAGGCCACTGCCTGCTGGCTCCCCAGGGCCCCAGAGATCAGGCCAGGAGAAGCGCTGTGACTCCTGTGAAGCTGAGCATGCCCGGGGCTGGCCACAGGGACTCCCTCCTTTCTGCACACGACATTTGCACGCCACAACCAGAGCGGCAAATGCACGCCCAGAAACAGGAATGTGGCAGGAAGCGTGTGGGCACCCTCTGTCCCTCTGGAAGAGCGAGGGACCCCTCTGTCCAACAGCAGGAACTTCCCCGCCCCAGAGCCCGTGCCTGCACCTGCTACTTGTTGGCATCCTCCATTCCCATGGACACACTGGCGATGCTGTGAGGAGTCACCAGGGCCCCTACCGAGGGGCTCCTGCCTGCCCACGGCACCCAGCACGCTCTGGGCCACCACATGGCTGGAAGATGGGGCCTGGGATTCCAGGAGAGCAGCGGCTTCTAAGGAGGAGGCCACACCCTTGTCCCAGGGAAAATGCAGAGTCCCAGGGACGTGGAAGGCAGTATCCTGTCGCTTCCCGGGTGGACTGTCCTCCCAGAGGGCAAGACAAGTGCCCACTGCAGGCCCAGGTGGGAGGTGGCTGAAGGCTGGTTTGGTGGGCAGCGAGCCTGTGGCCTCACCCTCAACCTGGAACTCCCTACGAGCCATCTGTTGAGGTGGGGACGGGCACAGGGCAGGAAGCATGGACTCTGGGCAGTGCCCATAACAGAACGGGAAGCCGCACTGCCCAGTGGCTGTGCCCTCTCAGAAGTAAGGGAAGACAGGTCACCGCTGCTGTGGGCCATGCAGGTGGGCACACGGCCACTGCTCGCCCCAGCGCCCGTCTCCCCAGGGGAGGGGGTGGCAGGGCTATGCCTCTGCCCACACATGCTGACAAGCAAGGGGGCCTTGGCTTTCACACCCTACCTCAGGGAGTCACCTCCCTAAGCTCCCAGGGCCATGAGTCCCTCTCCAGCCATCTCAGGCCTCCCACGCACACACAGGCTGGCGCCCGGCCCGACTTTGGTTTCCTTCAAATCCGGCTTCTTTTCCTGCTCAGCTCTCTAGGGCCTGCCGTGGTATCCGGGGCAGGCTGACCGCCGACCGTCCTCAGCCCGCCTGCCCACCTGCCACTGCCGGGCGGGCAGCCCTGCCAGGCCCAAGGCTAGTACAGATTTCCCAAAACAAAAATCAGGCCACGCCATCTGACGAAGAATCTCGTCTGGTTTATTTATGGGTAGAGACGGGGCTCACAGGGCCAGGTTGTCTGGGCCAGGGCCAGGCCCCCTACCCCAGGCCCTCAGACGCTGCCGGTCCTATCTCCTCTCCTGGTGAGTGATGATCGGGGCGGGGGGGGGGGGGGAGGGCTGGGCTCCTATGCCCTGGAGTCCCCATTGCCAACACTGGGAAGTTTCTAGAGCCGGGATGGAACCCCAAGTGGCTCTGTGCACTCTGCAAGTCACTGGAGCCTGGACAGGGAGCCCCCCAACTCAGCAAGGACCCCAGGCTCAGGCACACCACGGCAAGTCCCCAGTATGAAAAGCAGTGCCAGCAGATGTGCAGGACCTCTGCCTGCTCCAACACCCCCACCCACAGCCCCACAAGGCACCCATCATTGGCCCTGCTGATGGGTGGGTACAAGCAGGCCTGGGCTCTCAGGGGCCACACAGAAAGCCAGGCAAGTAAGCAGACAGCACCTGCAGGCCGGGTGCAAACTACATGCACCCCAGGCTGTCCCTGGGAGCAGGCTGCAGCCACGGCAGGCTCTCACCTCCACCAGGCTGCCTCTGCCACTTCGGGGCTCTGCTCCCGCCAATGTCCCAACGTTTCCCTCCCCACCCCAGGTAAAACCACACCTGAGCACAGCACAAGGACAGAGACACAAGGACAGCAGCAGAATCCGGGGTAATGGGAGCAAAATAACAAATAAGGACATTAACAGAGCATACTCCAGAGAATAAAATCAATATCTGTGAGTCTGGGCTTGTGCAAAAAATAAATAAATAAATAACTGAAGACTCAGCAGACGGGGAGGAGGAGCAGCTCCTCCGGCTGTGGAAGTCAGTTAGAAAATGTGGACCACGCAGCAGGCACCATGGCCACGGGGGACAGGTCGTGATGAGAGAATACGGCGGGGAATGAAACACCTGCACCTCCCCGTAAGAGATCTATTAATTACCGAGGAAGAAATAGGAACTTCTCAGGGGAGACCACCTCCTCCGGGCCAGGGATGACGCTGGGCACAGAACTTCAGGACTGAAGATTAGCCCTGCAGGTTTTCAACCTTGCTTTGGCCCCATTAATCCCTGCTACCTCCTTGTCTGCCCCGTTTGGAATGGAAATGCATGCCCTTTGCCGGCCTCACGGTTGTGTCCTGGAAGCTCCCAACTGGCTTTTGATTACACAGGTCCATAGCTCAGAGAGTTTGCCTCAAGTCTCAGAAGAGGGCTAGGACTATGCACTTTTAAATTAACGAAAGGCTGAGCTGAGACTCTGGGGCTTCGGGACTGATTACACTGCTCTATGTGAGGACATGGGTTTTGTGGAAGCAGGGAGGGATGCTATGAGTTGCACAGCACTTGTCTCGCCCAACCTCATGCAGATGCTTAAGCTCTGATGCCCTAATGTTAGTGGCTGACGGATTAACTGATCCAATTGTGGTGGCCGGGAGGTGGGTCACTGGGGGTGATGATTTGTCTTCAGGTTCTGCCCGGCTATTCCCTCTCTCCCCGCTTCTCTCTGCACCTGCCATGAGCAGCCTCCAAAGAGGCTGGACTTCGGGGGTTACCCGACCCAGAACTGTAACCATGTCCAACCATAAGCTGATATAAAACCTTCTCTTTCCCAAGAAGCTCCTCTAGGGTATTTTAAGTTAAGGTGATAGAAACCAGCCCAACACAATTATAAAGGAAAAATAGTACTTTCACAGGAGAGTCGGCCCCTTATTAAGTAACATGATGGCCAGAACAAGACCATTCGGCAGCCCCACCCACCCACCCAGTGTGACGCTCACACGGCTTCTGGGACATTCCTGCCAAAAACGCAGAAGTTCGATCTGGCACAAGGAAACTTCAGGCAGGTGCATATGGAGACATGGTGTCAGAAAAGAGCTGGCCAGCACAGGAATCACAGATTTGTCCAGGTCAGGAAACCTCGCGTGGGAGGTGGGGAGCACCGGAAATACCACAGCCAGATGCCAGGTGGCGTCCAGTGTGTCAACGGGAAAAGTTCCTAGTTTTAGTTTTTTCCAAAATCTTATTTTTTTTCTTTTTGAAAATATTTATTTATTTGACAGGCAGAGTGACAGAGAGGAACCAAAAAGAGAGAGAGAGAGAGAGAGAGAGAGAGAGATCTTCCATCTGCTGTTTCACTTCCCCCAGCAGCCTCAAGAGCTGGGGCTGGGCCAGGCTGAAGCCAGGAGCCAGGGGCTCCATCTGACTTTCCCATGTGGGTGGCAGAAACTCAAATACTTGAGTCATTGTATGTTGCTTCCCAGGAGCATTAGCAAGGAGTTGGATCCGAAGCACAGTAGGACTCAAATCAGCTTTCCAAATGGGATACGGGTCTCTCAGGTGGTGCTCAACCTGCTGCATCACAAATGTCCCTGGTCTCAACCCTCCATTGATGATGATGGCAGATGTTAACACGAGGGGAGTGAGGTGACGGGCATACAGGGAATGTATGTGGTTTTTCAATCTCTTCCTTCTATTTTTACAAACCAGAGTAGTCTAACATTATTTCAAAATAAAAAGTCGGAGCTTCTAAAAATAAAGTTGCTCCCTAAACCACTTTTGGTGGCCCCCAAACAGTTCATTCCTCCCTCCCTGGGACAGAGCCCGGCTTTGCTGTTGCGTCCCACATGTCCCTGAACAACTTCCAGGTGACACATTCAAAACCTAGCAACAGTGGCGCCCAAGCAATGCCCTCAGGCAAAGGGTCCCCCCACCCCAGGGGCCCTGTTGCTCCCTGCAGGGAGCATGCAGACACTGGAGGACCAAGAGCTCCAGGATCTTTGCCTGGGAGGTTGCCAAAGGCTCCGGGCCGTTGTGGACAGCCATCTCTGCAAACATGGCCCTTCCTGGGTCCTTCTTGCTGTCCAGCGATGTTGGACGCCAGTGGCCTCACACATCAGGCCTCTCTTCTCACCCCGCAGGGGTGCGCTCACCATGGGAGCACAGAGGTTACAGGTGGCAGACTGCAAGGAAGCCGTGCAGCTCTTCCTGAAGGATGGGAAGTTCGCAGTGGGGAACTTAACACCATCAGGAAGTGAACAGCGGCTCCCACTCTCCTCCTGCTCAAGGTGACATCTCTGTCGGCGGTCCTCACGAATGGGGAACAGATACAGCCTTCAGGGGGGCCCGCAGGCCAGCACTCCCTCCCAGGGGCCTGGGGCGGGGAAGAGCGCCAGGGCCAGCTCTGAATACATAGCTAAAAAATCTAAGGCGTCCCTAGGCAAACAGCTTCCAGAGAGCCATGCCCTGTGCCAGTGATGGCATTTCCCTGTGACCGCCCTTTGGGAGACGTAGACATGAACCCGGCCAGGCTCTCCACTTGAACAACAGAGGCTGTGGAGATGGACCTGAATACCAGCGAGCGTGCTCCCGTGCACTGGATGGCCGGCAAGCAGGCCCACGAATCTGCCTCGCCATGAACACACTCACCGCCCCTGCAGGGGCGCAGGCATCCTGTTACTCATTTTCAGTCAAGTCGACTATACACACAGGAGCCCTGCAAAAGATACAAGCCCAGAGGCCCTGCTGACCTCCAGCCATGCCTCTGGAGAATCGTCTAGAGGAACTGCTAATAAGGAGACCAGGCAGGATGGGGGCCGGCTCACCCAAGGTGACTGTTGTTCCCTGGAATGTGCCTCTTTGAGACAGAGCCACCCCCAGCCCAGACCTACCCTGCCCCTGCCCGGGCAGCTTCCTGAGGCTCTGGCTGGACCCCCAACCCCGGCACCCCACTTCCCCATATCCTCCCTGCAATCCCAGGCACTCCGACCTCGCCTGGACATGGACCATGGCTGCACCATTGCACGGCACCGTGCTGCTGTGTCCTGACAAACGAACACCTGTTCACAATGCACCAGTCTTCACAAGAGAGGCCGAGGCGCTGGGCACTCCCCCCAGCACACCGACCCAGCATGCTCACGAAGAACAGCTTACACGTGCAGGCTTTGTCGACAATCAGAAGTCAGACCCACAGCAGCAGCTGGCATCTCAACACCAGGGGTATTTCCCCATCTACAGCAATGGCTCAGGGCCATGGTCCCAGACAGCTGTGGGCTACTGCTTTTCCTTCACGCAGACTGGAGCCAGCCAGCGGCGGTCGGATCTCCGCCGGGACAGGCTGGGAACATCACCTCCCCCGTAATGGCGATGGCGACCTTCTGGTTGCTGACAGATGGACAAGAGCACCCCATGACCACACTCAGGAATGTGTTGATGGCTGGTAGACCACAGACCTGGAGCAGCAAGGACCGCGACCCTCCCCTGTCCCGCGGACGAGAGTTCGCCGAGGCGCTCCTGCCCTGTGGATTCCAACACTGCCAGCAGCTTCGTGAGTGCCGCTTTCACCCTACATCCACTCAGATTTCTCCGGGAGTCCTTACCAGTCCTTGGTGCGGTGACCATCTGGCCACCCCCAGCAGCCCCTGCTCTCCAGGTCCAGGTGCTGCTGGCTCTGCCTCTTGGGCCTGATTTCTGCCTGGAAACGCACAGTTAGCCTGCTGCCTACAACCACACCAAGCTCAGCAAACAGTGCCCCAACGGGCCCAGAACATTCTGAGCAAGACACACAGAGCCCCTGCCACTGCTGCTGTCCAGCAGGGAGCCAGGGAGAGGAGAGGGCTGGGAGCGCTGGAAGGGATCGAGGGACGCCCCATAAAGCTCATCCACCCACCACCGAAACAGCTGGACAGGTCTGGGCTGGGAGGCGGCAGGAGCTGCAGCCCCGAGGCCGGGGGTGGGGGGGGGGCAGGGAGGAAGAAGCCGCCCCCTCCTCCCCCGCCGTGAAGGGCAGAAGGCTTCCCACCAGAGGAAATGCCCTTCTAGGCAGCACCTGAGGCTCTTCCAGTTGCCACACACGCACGCGAGCCGCAGGCCTGCAGGTGCCCCTGCCACTGGAGGCAGCATGCATGGTGCCGCCTGCTGAGGGCACTGTCATCAAACAGCACAGGCCAGGTGGCCCCCAGACCACAGAGCCGCATCTCCCACTGCTGTGCAGACTAGGGGGTCTAGGAGGGCCACTCTCCTCTAGGCACAAGGGTGGGAGCACCCCACAAATCCTGCTCGTGAGGGTCCTGCCCCCGAGACCTGACACCAGCACCTTGGAGACACACACACACACATACATGGCGGAGAGGGGGCCTTCCCTGGCCCGGGCTCCAGGCAGGCCCTGCAGCCAAGAGGAGGAGGAACGGAAATGAGAATCAGGCAGACGGGCAGGGCTCAGGCCAAAAGCAACAAGAGCCAGAACCGCCCAGAACCGGTCAAGTCTCAACCATCCTGAGCACAATTACAAAACCTAATGCCCGAAATCTAAGACCACCCTGGAAGCAGAAGATACACGCTATTTTTGTTCGTGAGCAGCGATCATGAGTGTACAAAAGTCCCAATTCTATGGCACAGTTGGATGGGTTCTGCTGGCAGGTGGCCAGGGATGGTGGGTGGGCAGTGAGAGGCAGAGAAATGTCCCAAAGGATGGCCAAGGGTCCTGGTTCCCGACGCAGATGCTCGGAGAAACCTGATGTTAGCAAAGTTTCAAAAACAGAGACGAAACGGTTAGCAGGAGGTGCATCACCCTGGTCACTGCAGAAGGGGAGAAAAAGTGCCAAAAACAGAGTCTGGATAGCAAAAATAAATTTAAAAATTTAAAAAAATAAAAAAGGAAACTCTACCCACAGCTTCAGCATATGCTTGCTAGGGCCTGGAGAAGACTCAGGCAATGAAGAGTGAACAGGATGAGGCCAGAGCCGGACAGCCCTGGCGGCAGGAGGGAGGTAGAGAGAGCTGGGGGGAGGCAAGGCAGGGACTGGGCCCTCGGGCTCTGCAGAGGATGGTGGGCTTCACTCTGGAGCCAGCGGAGCGTGTGAGACAGGCAAGGGGGGTTGCTCGGAGGTCCCCTCTGGAGGTGACTGGCCGTGGACCAGAGGCGGGCCAGGGGTGGCTGGGGGCCAGTGCCAAAACCCCAGTGGATGGAGGCAGGACTGAGGGGGTCTCCCTTTCGACTGAGGGTGGAGGATGAAGGGGTGGGAGTTACCCTCCACACCCTGGGGTCGAACCTCTGGAGGTGCCTGAGCCATGGAGATGTTCCCCAGGGCGTGAGGATGGCCTCGGATGGAGGATGGCTCGGGAAGGAGGTGCGAGGAGAGGGGAGCGGGTGGAGCCCCCAGGATCCCTACCGTATTAGGGTGGGCAGAAGGAGAGCAGGTGGAGCAAGTGGAAAGGAAAGCCCAGAGCCCACGGTGCACAGGGGACACAGTGATGCCAAAGGAGGGGACGCAGGGGGCCTGAGATGGGGCTAAGAAAGGACCAAAGGAGCCGCAGCCCAGGGGCTGGGAGGAAGCTGGGGCTGAAGGCTCCTGGAAAAGCTGGCAATGAAGAGAGCCCCAGTGAGGACTCAGTGTGCGCCCATCAGGGACGGGAGCTACGGGAGATGCCAGCACGCCAGCCAGAGGCCGACATCAGGAACGGAAAAGAGTGGCGAGGTGGACTTCCTGCAGCTTGGAGGCGGGAGAGTGAGGGAGCACAACCTTGACCCACATTGACCGGTAATTCCCAGGAGGAGATGGACGGGAATGGAAGTGGGCCGGCGCTTGGGTAGCTGGGGAAGTGGCCACTTGGGACACCACATCCCATACTAGAGTACATGGAACAAGTCCCTGCCACTCCACCTCCGGCCCAGCTCCCCGCTAATGCATCTGGGAGACAGCAGGTGATGGCTCAAGTACTTAGGTCCCTGCCACCCACTTGGGAGATCTGGATGTAGTTCCGGGCTCCTGGCTTGCAGTCATTTGGGGAGTGAACCAACAGATAGAAGATTCTCTCTCTCTCTCTCTCTCTCTCTCTCTCTCTCTCTCTCTCTTTCTCTGTGTGTGTGTGTGTGTGTGATTGTGTGTGTGTGTCTCCTCTTTCTCTCTCTAATTGCCTTTCAAACAGAAAATAAATAATGCATTTTTTTAAAGGGAGAGAGGTGGGGGGGACCTAGGTGGGACCTTCTGGAGGTGGCCTGCCCTCACTGAACAGGCTCAGCTGTTCACACGACGAATGTTTGTGGCTTCTCTCGAGAGCAGGTTTGCTATCAAAGCCAGTGAGGCTGGGTCTCCCGTGCATGTGTTCCCCGCCTCTCAGTGCGTGATGCCCAGCATCACCTCAGGCTCTGCCAACAGGAAGCCATCACCAGAAGGGCCCCCCAACCCTGGACCAGAAGCATGGGCCCAGGTACACCTCTTTCCTTTAACAGGTATAGCTTTAACTCTTGAATGCAAGCTGTATCCAGCCTGTGGCAACAGAAAATGGACAGAGACAAGCAGAGCCCCCTCATTCCGCTCACGACAATTTCAAGAGGTTTAAAAACAAGGCAAAGAAACACAGAAAACAGGGTGGCTTCAATGTCATCAATAGAATACAGAGCAAGAAGGGGTTGTTGTTTTAATTTGAGAAACAGAGACATCTCCCACCTGCTGGTTCACTCTTCAAATGCTTTCAAAGGCTCCTGCTAGGGAGTCAAAGCTGGAACTCCATCTAGGTCTCCCACGTGGGTGGTGTGGACCCAGCTACTGAAGCCATCCTCACTGCTGCCTCCCAGAGCCACAGTCACTGAGTTCTGTAACCAAGTCACACAGCATCTGTGGCGCTTGAGAAACGAGGAGGGCGTGCACCAGGCGCGACATGCGGAGACAGCGTCACTAGGCCACTCCCAGCGGATGATGGATCTCAGGGGCCCCAGCACAGGGCATCAGTCATTTTAATAAAGAAAACAGCCAGCTGGTTTAGGAGTGGACGTGACCACACACCACTGAAAGCAAATGGCTATTCTTTTTTTCTTTTTCTTTTTCTTTTTTTCTTTTTTTGACAGGCAGAGTGGACAGTGAGAGAGAGAGACAGAGAGAAAGGTCTTCTTTTCTGTTGGTTTACCCTCCAATGGCCACTGCGGCCGGCGTGCTGCAGCTGGCGCACCGCGCTGATCCAAAACCAGGAGCCAGGTGCTTTTCCTGGTCTCCCATGGGGTGCAGGACCCAAGCACTTGGGCCATTCTCCACTGCACTGCCAGGCCACAGCAGAGAGCTGGACTGGAAGAGGGGCAATCGGGACAGAATCCGGCGCCCTGACCAGGACTAGAACCTGGTGTGCAGGCGCCGCAGGTGGAGGATTAGCCTATTGAGCTGCGGCACTGGCCTATAAATGGCTATTCTTTACCAGCCATGGGGACATTGGCTGTGGCCCTGGCCCCTCTGGGCTGCCCGGGCTGAAATCCCCAGAGCCCCTTAGCCCTTGCACTCTGAGCCTCCCACTGCAACTGCCCAGCACCAAGAATCAAGAGGCCAGATCACGGGGGAGCCTGCCAGAAGCTCTTCCGCTCCCCCTCATACCCTCCCTTAAGACCCCCTCTCCACGGACGATTCAAGCCCGTGTCTCATGGGGATACGCTCACCCCTAACTGCCGAAGTTGCTGGTGCCATGACCCCCCACTTCTTTAACCTCCTCCTCCGAGCTGAGACAGCCCACACCACCGCAGCACTCGACTATCTCAAGGGCCTGGGTGGGGCCCTTGTCCCCTCCCCCTGCTGTACCTTCAGCCACGCCCCCTCCAAGGTCTTTCCTCTCAGCCCAGCAAGACACCTGGGTCTCTCACATCCTAATGTAGGTCCTGCTTCCCGCTCCAACCCCTACTTCACACCCACCCTTCTCTGCAGGCTGCTCCCGCACCCTGCACCCATGGCCTATGCTCCTCCTCCCCAAGGCCACTGGGACCTTCACATCTTCCTCTTTCAGCATCTCTCTGGCTTCCCCCTGGTTTCCATGGCACCAGAGGCCACCAGTTGCCTCTGTATGCACTGACCCTGTAACACAGAACACACACTCCCTTCCAAAACCCACCTAACATTTACAAAAGCTGAGCAAACACCAGCAGGCAATGGCAATTTCAGAAATTTCCCAAGGCTCAGAGCACCCAGGTCACCCCTGTGCTCGTAACTCAGGGTGGCTGGCCAGGATGGCATCTGCTGAGTTTCCATGGAGATTAGCTCTTCCTGTTCTGCAGGGTTGGGCAGCCAAGGAAGGTGCCCGGCACCTGCTGCTGTGGTCTGAATGCCTGTGTCCCTCCAGAACTCCTAACTCCAAACTCCTTGCTCCCAAGGTGGTAGTCTGAGCAGGTGAGGCCTTTGGTGGTAACCGGGTCACCAATGAGATAATGCTCCTGCCTGCCCCTACCCCCACATGAGGACACAGCGATGACCCAGCTACCCAATCTGCAAACATCATGACTTTGGACTGCCCAGCCTGCAGAACTGAGAAATACGTTTCTGCTTATAAGCCCTCCTTGTGTTGGCCAGCCTTTTGTAAGTGCCCAATGTAGCTACTCAGCAAGGAAAGGTGATTTCTTTTTTTTTTTTTTTTTTTTTTTTTTTTTTTTTTTTTGACAGGCAGAGTGGAGAGTGAGAGAGAGAGACAGAGAGAAAGGTCTTCCTTTGCCGTTGGTTCACCCTCCAATGGCCGCCGCGGCCAGCACACCGCGCTGATCTGATGGCAGGAGCCAGGAGCCAGGTGCTTTTCCTGGTCTCCCATGGGGTGCAGGGCCCAAGCACCTGGGCCATCCTCCACTGCACTCTCTGGCCACAGCAGAGAGCTGGCCTGGAAGAGGGGCAACCGGGACAGAATCCAGCGCCCCGACCGGGACTAGAACCCGGTGTGCCGGCGCCGCTAGGTGGAGGATTAGCCTAGTGAGCCGCGGCGCCGGCCGGAAAGGTGATTTCTTCATCGTAAGTGTAACAAACATCTGACACAACTACTCAGCTAGGAAGGCCGGTTATTTCCACTTATGGCTTTGGAGGTTCACAGTCCAAGGTCAGGCAATCCCTCTGGTTGGGCCATCTGGGGAGGCCAGAAGATGGCAGAGGGGAGCCAGGAGGCAGAGAGCACCTGAGCCTGATTCCAGCTCACAAAATCAGGCTTCTCTCAGTAACCGCCTTCTGAGGGCACTAGACTCGGCTAGACTCAGCTCCTGAGCACTGTGAGTGGATCAAAGCCTCACCAAGCTCTGACTTTAGGGTTCAAACATCTCCACGAGCCAAGGAGGCAAATCACATCCCAGCTGTGGAGCACCCAGTTAATGGTGTTGTATTATAGCAGCCCGAACAGACTGGGTCCTCACAAGGCCTGGGTGCTGGCCAGCAGGTGACAGGTGCCCAGAGCCTACCCAGGGCAGGAGGGATGGGCCCTGGGGAACTGAGACAGGACCGGGGACAGCCGGAAACATCCACAGTGCAAGGCTGGAGGTAGGAGAAGCAAGCAGGTAACTAAGACTTGTGCTGGTGAGGGGTGGGTACCCTTGAAATGGTAAATTTCCAACATAAATGCTGACAAGACCGGATTTAAACCCATAGATGTTGAGGTCTGAGAATATCTGAGGTATACTAGGGCTGAGTATCCAAGTTAACAACCTCCAATCCTACCAATCAGCAGTCTTTCAAGCTTTCCCATAAGGTGCTGTTAGGTTATTGGAATCGAAACCACAATACATTTTCTTAAAGATTTATTTATTCATTTGAAACTTGGAGTTACAGACAGAGAGAGGCAGAGAGAGAAAGATCTTCCATGCATTGGTTCACTTCCCAAATGGTCGCAATGGCCAGAGTTGTGCTGATCCGAAGCCAGGAGCTGGGAGCTTCTTCCGGGTCTCCCATGTGGTTGCAGGGGCCAACGTACCTGGGCCATCTTCCACTGCTTTCCCAGGCCATTAGCAGAAAGCTAGATCAGAAATGGAGCAGCTGGGACTTGAACCAGCGCCTATGTGGGATGCCAGCAAGGCAGGCAGTGGCTTTACCCACTTTGCCACAGTGCCAGCCCCTCAAATACATTTTTTAAGTGATGCCAGTGAGAATCCAGAAAATCAGAATTTGTGGATGAAACCAAAACTGTCACCAGAGGCAAATTCACGTCCTTAGGCTTCATGGTTATCGAACTAAATGGAAATCAATAACATGAGCATCCAAGTCAAGAAGGTGGAAGACAGACCAAACATAATCAGAAATGTATTTCCCAATTCTGGAGGCTGAGAAGGAAGCAAGATCATAAAAATAGCACAAAGGACACGATCGCTTATTAATGTCACGCAGTATATATGACAAGATGGAAGATGGGTCACCAGAAACTCAGTAGCAGCAGTACCAGCTCCCATGGCTGCTGTGACGAAGACACAGGACACAGATACAGATTTCCAGGTCCAGAGATCAGAAGTCCACAGTGGGTCTCCCTGGGCTAACATCCAGGGGTGGGCAGGGCCGTGCTCCCCCTGGTGGCGCTCAGGAGAAGTTATTTCCCTGCCTTTCCAGCTCCAGCGCCTGGAGACCTCCCATAGCCCTTGGCTTGTGGGCTCCTCCTCCATCTTCAAAGCCAGCAGCAACACAGCATTTTCCAGTCTCTCTCTGACTCTGACCTTCTGCCTCCCTCTTCCACTTTTTTTTAAATAATTATTTTATTCCTTTGAAAGACAAAGTTACAGAGAGAGGTAGAGACAGAGAGGTCTTCCATCCACTGGTTCACTCCCCAAATGACTGCAACGGCCAGCACTGAGCTGATCCAAAGCCAGCAGCCAGGAGCTTCCTCCAGGTCTCCCACGTGGGTGCAGGGGCCCAGGCCCCCCACTTTTAAAAACCTTTGCAACCACATAGCCCCACAGCTGGCACCTCCCCTTCCCTCGGCAACCCTGACACCCCCTTGCCAGGGATCCTACCTTGTTAACAGGTGAGGGGATCAGGAGACGCACACTTTGGGGGTGGTACAGTCTTCTGTTTCCCACAGTGGCTCTCTCAGATGGTAGGATTTCTTGTTTTTCACTTGTCTTTTTGTGCTTTTCTACACTGCTTCAAGTTTTTTATCAGCAAGAATTACCTCACAAGTTCAAAAAATAATTGTTTTAATTGTGAACATAATGGAAAAGTAGAAGAAAAGCAGCAGCAGCCCCGGACAACACCCGCAGATGCTGCCTTTGCGGCAGTCTTTGAGGCTGGTCTTCTGTGCTTAACTCGCAGTGACCTGCCTGAGGGCAGGCCAGACCTTTTCCCTTCAGTGTCTCAGCAGGCTTTTGCAGCTCTTTCTCAAGCTCAGACTAACTCACTTTATTAAAAAAAAAAAAAAAAAAAAAAAAAAAAAAAAAAAGGCCTGGTTCTGGAGGAATGATCCACACACTCAAACACGCACTTTGAAGCTGGGATCCAAATAAACACAGTGATATTATTTAGACACTCTCCTGCAAAAAACCCAATTCAGAAAGACTCAGAGAAAAGCGAGCCAGCAGACATAAGTGTTGCTGCTCTGGTTCTGGAGCGAACCCTCTATCTGACAGAGCCAGGAGAGGCCCCACAGGCTGGAAGCTGTGATCCCCCGAGGCTGAGCACAAGCCCGAGCCCAAGCCTCCCCAGGCTGGAGCCTGCAGCTGCCCCACTAGCCCAGACCCTCAGCTCCCCAAGGACGGACAGCTGGTCCCTGCTGTAAGAACGCCCCGCCATGACCTGTGCCCATCTTCCAGAGAGGAACCCTGGAGAGCAGCGGGCACTGCTCAGAGCCCAGCCTGGCTAGGCCACCCAGAGCCCCCTGGGCTGTAAAAGAAAGAAAGAATCAAGCCCAGCTGACATCTGTATGATGCTTCCTTAAATTACTCTTTTGATTTTTAATTGACACATAATACCCATGTGTACCTGTGGTGTGATGTTTCAATTCATCCTAAGAACAGTCAACCTAATTAGCATAGCCATCATTCCCCCAACTTAATTTTTTAGACTTTGTTCTGTCGCTTGCAGGCTATTTCTCCTCTTTTGGCCTCTGTTTTTCACCATCACTGTCAAATGACACAGTATTATCTACTTGATGAGGTTGTTACAAGTAAGATGGCGAGTGGCAGGTAAGACAGCCACACACCCCACATCAGAGGGCTGGTTCCGTGCTCAGTTCCAGCTCCTGACTCCAGCCTCCTGTTAGTGCAGGCCCTGGGAGGCAGCGGTGATGATTCCAGTCGTTGGGTTCCCACCACCCATGTGGAAGGCTCTGGCCCCCAGCCTGGCCCCAGCTGTTATGGGCATTTGGGGAGGGACCCATCTCCCCACCTCTCAAATAAATAAATAAATATTTAAAAAAACTAAGATGGTGAGGGCAAAGCTAATGAGTTCGGTATCATTATTCCCATTTTACAGACTGGCACACTGAGGATGACCCACGACTCTTTCAGGACCAGACAATTAATGGCTGGCCAGTCCAGGTCTGCACATGGTGACAGGGCCTCCCAGGGCCACCCTGCGGCTTGGTCTCTGAGACAGAGCTGGTCAGTGCCCCAGTGACTGAGCAACGGAGTGAGTGTCAAGTGTCTCCTTCCTGAGCACACGGGGACAAGGACGCTGAGCTCTGGCCCTGACGCACCCTCTGTGCTGTGAAAGGAACACAAACGAAGGAGGGGCCCTGCACCATCTGTCCTGCAGCCTCCAGCAGCGCCCTCTCACCTGATGTGGGCTTTTGGAGGGAGAGGGGAATCCAGAGAGCTGGCCAACAGCAGGGAGCACAGAACGCCCCAGCTGCCATACCACTGCGCAGAGAGGAGCAAGGGCAGACCTCCCACAGCCCCGGGAGAAGCTGGTCTGCACACCTGGCCTGTCGGCGCCCTTCCAAGGCAGCCTCAGGCGCCAGGCACAGGGATTCCCTACAGAGGATGCTGGAAGCCGGGCCCGGCCCACCTCCAGCCAGGGTCAGCAGGGGATGCCCACACAGGCCAGTGGCTGGGCTGCTAGGGTGCCTGCCTCTTGCCCCACGCCTTTGTGGAAAGAGGTGGGGTATTCAAGCCAGGGCACCCCGATATGAGGTCACCAGGATTCTGCAGCCAGGGCATCCCCTAGGTAGGAAGGGGCCCTGAGAACCCAACCTCCACTTTGCCAGCAACACCACGCAGACGTGGCCACACACGTGCATGCACACGGCTATGCCCATGACCTGGGCCAGCTGCAAACCACAGGGGCCTCCGCCTGGAGAGACACACGGGCGACCACCAAGCAAGCAGGACATGGGGAAAAACAAGAGAAGGAGCCAACTGTGAAGAGAACAGTTCAGGATCACGTGAAGCTCAGGAGGGCTTCCTGAGGAGGTGAAGCTGGCACTGAGGTCGCAAGGACAAGAGAGCGAGCTGGGGAAGCAGGTTCCAGGCAGAGGAAACAGCAAATGCAAGGCCTAGAGGTCAGGTCTCAGTTAGAGGAAGGGAAAGAAGGGTGGTGCAGGGAGAGCAGAAGAAAAGGCCCACCCTGAAGCTGAGCGTGTGTGGATCTGACCCTGAACGACACACCCCAGGCTCCGGGAACTGACCAAGCCCAGCTCCCAAACTTGCCTCTGGGTGTTGCCTACATGAGACCATCTGAACAGCGCAGAAAAGGCTTTGAAAGTGGACCTGACACTGAAACCTCAACCCCTTAGACACCCTGGAACCTGCAGCTTGAACAAATCAGGGTCAATTATCCCACAAAGCGAAAACATCGGTCTTCTCCACGGCGCTTAATCAAGACCCACCGTCTCGCAGCAGAACAGCAAAATGTCCAGGACACAATCCAAAATTACTTGGCATGGGAATAACCAGTCTCAGCTCCTCTGGGAAAAGACAATCAACAGATACCAAGACTGACTAGCACATATGCTGGGATCCACCAGCGACCGTGAAGCAGCTATTGTAAAAATACTCCATAAACTTACAGGCAAACACTCCCAGAGCTAACGGAAAGACTGTCTCAACAAGAAACAGAAGGCATTTTTTGAAAGAACCAAGTGGAAATTTCACAACTGAAAAACATCCTACCAGAAACTTAAAAAAAAAAAAAAAAAATCCACTGCCTAGGCTCGATAGCAGAATGGAGATGGCTGAGAATGATCAGTGAACTTGAGGAGAGATCAACAGCAATTATCAAATCTGAATCGAAGACAGTGAACATTTTTTCTTAAGGCAAGGAGCCTGATGGGCCTGTGGGAGAGTACCAGAAGACTTAGCATTGAGACGAGAGGAGAAAGCTCGCTTTATGGAACAAGGAGTGGAATACATGACGGCTGAAAAGCTCTCAAATTCTGTGAAAGACATAAACCTACAGATTCACAGCACAGCGAATTTCCAATGGAAGAAAACCCAAGAAATAAACTCCCACACATAGTACAATCGAGCTGCTGAGAACCGCAGACAGAACATTCTGGAAAGCAGTCAGAGGAGAACCCTGTGTTACTTCTGAGGGGAAAACTGACTCAGGGAACTGGAGATGTCGCATCAAACCCACGGAATCCAAAAGGCTAAGACGCTGGGAGGGGAGAGGGGGCAAAACTGTCCTGGAGTTTTTGAGACATGACACAGCATGCATGGACTGAAACACCACCACACGGTACTCTCATCTTGTGCTGACTGCAAAAGGAAAATAAAGCAAACATGGAGGAGAGAAAGAATGAGACATCTCAGGTGAGGAAGACCTTGCAGCCTGTGCTGCCAGCAGACCAACCCCCGACAGGAGTGCTAAAGGCGGTTCTTCAGACAAAAGGAAAACGGAGCTAGAAGGCCACCTTGACTATCAGGAGTAAAGAACTAGAGAAGCTGCACACGTGTGGGAAAGATTCTTGCATACTTCAGAATAAACGGAAACCAGAACGCAGTCTGATGGCGTTTCCCGTGAATGGAGGGATCTAAGAAACAGCCACAGGGGCAGGCACTCGGCAAGGCAGGGAAGATGTTGCTTGCGCTTGCGATGCCCGGATCTGACATCAGAATGCAGGTTTGAGGCCTGGTTCCGCCACTGCTGATCCAGTGTCCTGCTGATGCACATGCTGGGAGGCAGTGGGTGGTGGCTCCAGTGGTTGGGTCCCTGCAACTCCTGCGGAAGCCCTGGATTGAGCTCTGGGCTGCTAACTTGGGCCTGGCCCAACCCTTTGTAAACAGCCTGTGCAAAGCTAAATATGTTTACTGTAATCCTGACAGCAATCACCAAAAACAGCTTATGAAGAACTTCAAACACAAGAGATACATTAAATTGGAATAATAAAAAAAAAAGTTCAAATAGAACTAGAAGAGCAAAATAAACCAAAAGCAAGCAGAAGAAATAATACAAATAAGAATAAAAAAATCAATGAAACGGAATACAAAAATATAGCAGAGAAAACCAATGGCACTAAAATGTAAAAGAGAAGAATGGGGTTGGCACTGTGGTGCAGTGGGTTAAAGCCCCAGCCTGAAGCGCCGGCATCCCACATGGGTGCCGGTTCTAGTCCCAGCTGCTCCTCTTCCAATCCAGCTCTCTGCTATGGCCTGGGAAAGCGGTAGAAGATGGCCCAAGTCCTTGGGCCCCTGCACCTGCATGGGAGACCTGGAAGAAGCTCCTGGCTCCTGGCTTCCAATCAGCACAGCTCCAGCCGTTGCGGCCATCTGGGGAGTGAACCAACGGATGAAAGACCTCTCTCTCTCTCTCTCTCTGCCTCTCCTCTCTCTGTGTAACTCTGACTTTCAAATAAATAAAATAAATCTTAAAAAAATGTAAAAGAGAAGAAAACACAAGTGAACAACATCAGAATTTTTTTTTAAAGGCTATCACTAAAGACCTCACCAGCTGTATAAAGACACTGGAATGCTCAAACAACTCTACACACATCATCCATAACCTTGGCGAAACGTAGGATTTCCTCAAAGCCCACAGTCTACCAAAGCTCACCACCAAGGAGGTAAGTTGCTTGAAAGACCGTGCAACCATAAAAGAAGCTGAACTCACAGTTTGAAAGCTTCCAAAAAAAGAAATCTCCAGGCCTAGATGGGTTTACTGGAAAATTCTACTACACACTTAAGGAAGGAATTACACCAATTCTACACAACAGTTTTCAGGAAAGAGAACAGAAGGGAACATTTCCCAACTCATTTTATGAAGCCAATATTATCCTGATACTAAAACCAGACAGAGACAGTTCAATAAAGAAAAAAAATTAACATCGACACAAAAACAGTCAACAAAATACTGGCAATTCCAATACAGCAATGTATAAAAAATATACACCACAAACAAGTTAAATTCATTCTGGAAATGTAGGCTGGCACAATATTCAAAAATCAACATAACCCACCATATTAACAGAAGAAGAAAACCATTTGATCAGATCAAATGATTTTTTTAAGTTTTATTTATTTATTTGGAAGGCAGAGCTATAGAGAGAGAAGGAGAGACAGAGAGGGATCTTCCATCTGCTAGTTCATACCCCAGATGGCTGCAAGGAGCTGGGAGCTTATTCTGGGTCTCCCACGTGGGTCTAGGGGCCCAGGGATTTGTGTGCATTAGAAAGGACTTGGGTCATCTTCTGCTGCTTTCCCAGGCATATTAGCAGACAGCTGGATCAGAAATGGAGAAGCCTGGACTTGAACCAGCAGGCACCCAATTGGGATGCCAGCACTATAGGCCACAGCTTAACCCACTGCACCACAGCGCTGGCCCCATCAAACGATTTTTTTTAAAGCATCTGATAAAACTTGACATCTATTCATGATTTTTTTAAAAAGATTTATTTATTTGAAAGTCAGTTACACAGAGAGAGAAGGAGAGGCAGGGAGAGAGAGAGAGAGAGAGAGGTCTTCTATCCGCTGGTTCACTTCCCAGGGTGCAGCTGGAGCTGCACCAATCTGAAGCCAGGAGCCAGGAGCTTCTTCCAGGTCTCCCAGGTGGGTGCAGGGGCTGAAGGACTTGGGCCATCCTCCACTGCTTTTCCAGGCCATAGCAGAGAGCTGGATCAGAAGTGGAGCAGCCGGGACTTGAACTGGCGCCCATATGGGATGCCGGCACTGCAGGTGGTGGCCCTACCTGTTATGCCACAGCATTGGCCCCCTATTCATGAATTAAAACACTCAACCACCTGATATGAAAGGGACTTCCTCAATGTGGTAAAAAGCATCACAGAAATGTAAAGCTAACCCGAGAATCATAACGATAAACCATTTTCCCTTAGGAACATTCCCACTACTTTTCAACCATGCATTGGAAGTCCCAATCATGCAACAAACAAGAAAAATAAATACAAAACATACAGACTGGAAAGGAAGAAATATATGACTGCCACCATCCATAAGACAACATGACAGACTAAGTAGCTGAGCCTGTAGAATACACAAGGGATTTCTACACCTAATAAATGAGTTAAGTAAGGTCACAGGACACAAGGTCAAAACAAAAAAAATTTCTATATTCTAGCAATGAACTCCTAGAAGGTGAAAAAAAAACCCAAACCATTTACAAAGCTTAAGTAAAATATTTAAATATAAATCTAAAAATATGTACAGATTTGTATCCTGAAGACTACAAACTGCTGATAAAGAGAAATCAAAGATATAAATAAGTGGAGGGATATACCATGTTCATGGATTGAGTATCTCAAAACTGTAAAATCATCAATTTCCCACAAATCGTTCTGCAGATTTAAGACAAGTCCAGTCAAAATCTGAGGTTACTTCGTAGCATAGACAAGATTATTCTAAAATTTACATGAAAGAGTGAAGGAACTAGACGAACTGTGACAATTTTGAGCAAAAAGAATGAAGAAGTGGGAGTCACTGTGTGCCACCAATGTCCACACACAGCTATGTAATCACTGCAGGGCGGTGTTGGCAAAGGACAGACAGAAACACCGGTGGGGTAGACGCTGAGGGGCTCTGCAGACAAGCTTGGCCTGGGCCCTGCTGTGGGTCCTCAGAGACAGCTGTGGTCTGTGGCCCCAAGGTGGGGGTGGTGGCGAGGCGATGGAGCTGACCACGATCCGGCCCACACCAGAGCACAGGGACCCAAGCATGTCCCTGGAATCCCACCACATTAATTCACTCACTGGCTTTCCCAGCAGTCATCCTGAGCAACATGAGGTAGAAGGCAGTACAGCCTCAAAAGGGCCCACAGGTGAAACTTATCTGTGATTCGTGATCATCCAGGGAAGGGACAAGAGGCTGCAGACCACAGAACAGCAGGGCGGAGTCTCCTACAGCTCCCACACCAGGGCTGTGTGCCTGGCCTCTGCCCCTTGAGACCCACAGCATTCTTCAAGACTTGCACACGCCACATACAGGAAACTAAACTCCTGGCTGCCCCCATGTCACTCCCAAAAGCCCTGAACCTCCTCCATTCTTGGAAAACTCCTACTCAACCTTCAGGCCCCTCCTCATTTCACAGACACGACCTCTGGCTTGGACAGGTCCAAGGAGGAGCAGGGCAGGAGGGCAACAATGAGCAAATACAGTCAGCAAGTGACCTGGCTCTCGGAAGGAGCTGGAGGCCAGAAAGAGAAGGAAGCTTATGGAGGCCGATTCCCACGTGCAGGGGAGCCGGATGTGCAGGAACCAGCCCACACTGCTTCTCTGAACACCCAGAGTGCCCAGGGGCCCCGCTCCACAGCTCCACCCAACACCACCCACCTGCAGACACAGCCGCTGCCACCAGGGAGCGCCAGGGAGCAGACTCACTGATCTAATCTGGTAGTGGCAAAAGCATCCAGAGAAGCACCTGCAAGGCGCTCTGAGGCGTCCACAGGATGCCAGGCTGGGTGGGGGTTATGCAACGAGCTCAGCTTCTCTGCACCAGCGTGGCTAGGACTCCAGGACATATTTTTGAGCGCAAAATGCAAATCGGAGGATTGCAGTTACAGTATGCGTCTCAAACATATATAGGCAATGTTTTTAAAGAAAGGGACTAAACGCACAAACAATACTCTCTGTTTTCTCTAAGCACATCGAGGTGCATGCAAACACATGGGAAGTGGCCCACAATGGTATTTTTAAATGTTCCCATTCCTTCAGAGGGGTGGCGGCAAAGGGATCCTGGGCAGGCTCCCCAGGGCTTCTCCTAAGCTGCACGGCTGCGGGTTTTACCAGAACATATGCAGATGATTTGGGTGATTAAAATAGAATGAAAGTAGATGAATTCATTGAAATTAGACACTTTTCCGAAGGAGAAGAACCTACTGTGGAATCTCCGAGGCAGATCCTGGCGGTCAGGGACCAGCAAGCTTGCTTGTTCCAGGCCTGGCGGGGCCTGGGAGCAGAGGAAGTCATGGGCACGGGGGTACAGAATGGGAGGGGCTCAAAGCAGCTGTCCTACCCCAGCCCACAAGCATGGAGGGATCTGTCTGGGGGCCTGAAACCACCCAGTCACATGCACATGCACACACAGAACCACACACACACATCCACGCAAACACATAACATCACATGTGCCCATAACACACACTACTCACAAAGTCACATGAACACACACTTCCACATACCCAACACACTCAGAATACACACACCCACACCACCGACTCCAACACACACACTCATAAACACAAACATCACCAAAACACACACTCACAGACGCATAATCACATTCACCCACATAAACACACATGCTACTCACACACACACAAATACACAGTCACACAACACACAAACACAAATGCACACACTGGCACACCCAAACATAAGCCTGTGCACATTTACCTGTTGATGCTGCTCCCACACACATTCACACACCCAGCTCTCAGCAAAGACCCTCGGGCCAGGGCAGCCTTATGTAGGAGGCGGCCCCAGACAGCTCCCCAAAGCCATATCCCCAAGAGGGTGACGGCCCAGAGCCACTTGGGGAAGGCGGGCACGGTTCCCTGCTCATCCACCAACCTCATGAATTTCCCATCTCCTGCGCCAGGCCCTGAGCCAACAGAGGCAGGCAGCAAAGCCAGGAGCCCATCTCCCATAGTACCAGGTACTCCTACAGGCACTGGGAACCCGGAAGACATGTGTCCCAGCCCAAGGCCAACAGGAGCCGCAACCTGGGGGCTGCAGGAGCCCACCTAGGCAAGACAGCCACAGGGAGATGGGAAATCAGTCAGCTTCTGGGTGGGGCCTGGGCAGAGCTGTCCAACCCAGGGGGAGGGCCCGGTCCCACCTCTGAATGGCCCTGGCAGTCAATTCTGGCCTGAGTCCTGGAGTGTGAGCCCAGCTGCCAGCAGAGGGTGAGCACAACGCCGGGCAGCTGGGTAAGGAGACTCCCTCAGAACACCCCACAGCAGCTGGCGTGGGGCTGACACAGGGCACCCACACAGCATCCCCACCCTACTGTGCACTGTCATCCACCCCCCGACCCAAGGCTCAGCCTGCAGGGCTTCCCATCGCCTGAGCACAACTCCACAGCACCACGAAGCAGCCTGGTCCCGGGGAGCCCATGACCTTGCAGGGCCTTCTGTGCTGGGCTGCCCCATCTGCCAGTAGCAGCGTCAGGGAGCACCCAGGCTGGGAGCTGGGACAAACCAGGCCAGGGTTGGGGAGGGCCTCCTCCACATTCTCCACATGGCTGCCCCAAAGGTCTCTGTGACCCAAATCGGATCTGGCACCTGCCTGTCCGAACTCCTCTAGTGGGATCCCGCCATGTGACGGCCCGCGTCACCACGGATTCCTTCTTTACTCTGCGTTCCAGCCAGAGATCTTCTTTCCGTCCTTGGCACACTTCAACTTAGTCCCTGCCTCAGGGCCCTTGCACCTGCTGCTCCTGCCACCTGGAACAATCTTTTTTTGATGTCCAGGTCTTGACACAAATGTCTTATCAGAAGGACCTTGGCTTTAGTGCCCCTTCCTGGTCACGCTCTACTCTGTCATCCTGTTCTATTTTTATTGTAACACCATTTCCCAACCACGCACATATGGGCTAGATATTGGGTCACCGTCTGCCTTCTGACCAGAGGCTCTCAGGAGAGCAGAGTTTTCCTTGCTAACTCCGCAACGGGGCCCCAGACGAGTACCTGGCACCTCACAGATACTCATTAGATAGGAGGGGACTTCAAATCATTTGTGGAAAAAATGGAATTGGAAGAAAAATTTATTTTGGTGCAAAAAGTTTTTGAAATCCAGAATTTTTTCTTAATACACATTTGAGAAACATTTATTTATTTGAAAGGCAGGGAGACAGACAGAGGGCAATCTTCCATCCGCTGGTTCACTCCCCAGGTGGAAGCAGGGAGCCTGGAACTCCACCCAGGTCTCCCACGTGCATGGCAGCAACCTAAGTACTTGGGAAGGCCATCCTCCGCTGCTTTCCCAGGCGCGTTAGCAGGGAGCTGGACCGGAAGTGGAGCATCCAGGACTGGAATCTGCCTTCCAACACAGGATGCCATCGTGGCAAGAGGTGGCTTAACTGGCTACACCCCGGCACCGGCCCTTCTCCTGTACTTTCTGAAGACGCCCACCCCAACCCTCCAGGGAAGGCAAACCACGTCATCTTCAGGGGTAAGGCCGCCTCCACAAGGATCCTGTCACATACACGGGGCCAAGTTCACGCCCTCTGGAGCACGAAAAGGTGAAGTGAGCACTCGTGCTGAGAAGGCCCATGCTGACGCATGCCCCAGTTCATGAAGCATCCAGGCTGCCTGCCTGGAGGCGGGGAGATGGGCACACGGCTGCCTGAGCGGCAGGTGCTCTGCAGGGACATGGGGAGGCACGGGGACCACTGCACAAATGACCACTTGGGGATTAGGGGATCTGTGGATCTCAACAGTGCCAAGAGCGCTGGCCATGCCAGCTAGAAGGGGAGCTGTGCAGCCCCACAGGTGGACACAGGGCAGTGCAGGCCCTGGCAGGGGCCCCAGGAATTCCCGCAGCACGATCACCACCCCGGCAGGGCCCCCCATTGTAGCCTCATTTCTTTCCTGGGCAGAAACTATATTCCCAAGCTAGGTTCTCCCAAGACGAGGCCCGCGTTCATCCATGGGGGCGTCAGGCCCAGAGGCCTCTCAGGGGAGTGGGCGCAGGAAGCCTGGAACTGCACCCTCCTGCAGGCTCCCAGCGCCTCTGCCTTCCTCCTCAGAGCCTCCAGTCCCGCCCAAGGGGCCCCGGGACACAGCCGGGCCAGCCCCAAGCCCAGCACTCACAGTTGCTCTCAGGAACACCCTTCCTGGTCCTTATTGCCCACGCCAGGCCTGATCCACTCGGCCAGGTGCAGGGGAGGCCCTGGGTCCGGGGAAGGGTCCAAGCAGGGCTGAGGTAGGATGGGCTCTTGCCCCTGGACTTCTGAGCCCTCGCAGGCCCTGGCAGCTCCCTTACCTCCTGCTGCAGGCTAGGTGCCCCATGCACAGCACTTACCAGGGGAGATGGCCCGGCTTCACATTCAGGCACCAGCACTAATGCACCCGATGACCCAGTGTCCCCCTGCCCAAGGCCAATGGGGCGCCAACATGCTGCCCCAGGTCTGTACAGGGCCATTTTAGCCAAGCCACCCCCTGGGGCAGATCCAGCAAATTCCAGTCCCAGCTGCTCCACTTCTGATCCAGTTCCCCTCTAATGCACCTGGGAAGGCAGCGGAGGATGGCCTAAGGGCTTAGGTTCCTGCCACACACGTGGGAGACCTGGATGGAGTTTCAGGCTCCTGGCTTCCACCTGGCCCAGACCTGGCCCTTGTGGGCATCTGGGGAGTGAACCAGCAGCTGGAAGATTGCCCTCTGTCCGTCTCTCTGCCTATCAAATAAATAAATGTTTTTTAAGTGTGTATTAAGGAAAAACAATGGATTTCAAAAATTTTTGCACAAAATAAATCGTTCTCCCAATTGCATTTTTCCCACAAATGTTTTGAAGTCCCTTCCTAGTTAATGAGTGTTTGTGAGATGCCACAAACTGGTCTGGGGGCCGGCTGTGGAGCCAGCAAGGAAAACTCTGCCCTCCCGAGAGCTTTGGTCTCAGAGCCAGAAGACCCAGCCTCTCTGCCTTCTGACTTCACAGGCCTGCAGCTACTGCTGGCCAGGCTGGAAGCAAGGCCACCTCTTCCAGGGCCCACATCGCAGAGTATCCCAAAACTGCCCCATCCGATATCAGCCAACACCTGCTGGGCTGACTTTCAACCCCAGTCAGAGGCTGCCAGGCAAGCTGCTACCATCAGGTGGCTGGGCCCTATTGCTGATGGGTGGGGTCTCCTGCTTGGGCCTCAGCTTCTCCTCTGGAGGGCGGGAGCAGGGGGCTGGAAGGATGGAGCACCGCAGTGCCCCAGTGCCTAGCAGGCCCCAACGCCTGTTCCTACTTTTCCTCCCCACCTCCCACCCTCCCTGCCCCGCCGCCATCCCCTCCTCAGCCTCAAAAGGTATCAGGAGGAGCGTGGAGAGGCCCTGAGGAAGAAGCAGAGGTCCCAGGGTCTGGGTCAGCCTCCTGGGGACAGGGACAGGCGGCCACCCCAGACAGCAACCACCCTGGGGTCAGGGAGATCTCATCCAGGACAGCAGGGCATGGCAGGGGCCCACCACACTGGCCCTGGCCTGCAGGAGCCCACCTGCAGCAGGTTCCTGGGGGGGGGGGGTGCTCTCGCCCTCCCCCACCCCAGCTCAGAGCCAAGGATCCCCCCTGGCGGTAGGACCGGAGCTGTGTTGTCTGGAGCCTCGACAACAACAGGAAACAATTTTTACAAACCACTCTCCAGCCCAGATTATATAAGGGAAGGACACGTATGTGCAACAGATGTTCCCCTGCACAGATCCCCCGGCCCCGCCCCTGTGAATGGCAAAGCCATCCTGGTCCTCCTCCCCACCCCCCCAAGCCGGGTCTCCTAGGTGGGAGGAGCTGGCCCTGGCTGGACGCTCCCCCAGAAGGGCCTTGTGGGAGATCTGTTCTGTGTATGTTTGGGGGCGGTGGGGTTTTAGGGCTGCAAGCCAAGCCCCTCCCCCTTGTTCTCTGGCCAGAGGGTGTGGGGGAGCAGCCCAGAGATTGGCTAGGGTGAGCCACAGGCGAGGAATCTCAGCAATGTAAACCTGTGGGCACAGGCGCGGTTACAGCTAAGAATGGGAACAGTGGACACTGACGGAGACTCTCCGCCCGGCCCGACCACAGCCGCCTCCCCTGCCCTCCGCCTAGGTCCTTGGTGCAGGCTCCTGCAAAACCTGGATGCACAGGCCCTGCTAAGTCAGCGCAGCAAGAACTGACTCCACCCTCCGTAGCCCAGGAGGCTCCTCAGCAGAAGCCTTCCCCAGGTGTGGTCTAATCACCTGGCCTGTGTTCTGCAGGAATCCCATGGTGGCAGCTGAGTATGAACCCCTTCATCCTGCCATGATTCCTCTAGGCAATTTTCTACACACCCCTCCCTGCCCCTGGGCCATCAACTCCCACTCCCCAGTGCTGTATCTGACTTGAGCCCAACTCTGCCCCACAGCAGAGGCCAGGGGCAGCCCCTGTACCTACAGCCAGGGTCCCTCCTGAGCTTTCACAGCTGTCACCCAATGGTTTTTTTTCTCGTATGCACGGAGGGCAAAAGTGAGAGAAGGGGGAAGGGCATGAGACACCACCTCCCCACCCCCACTAACAAGGCCCTGAGAACTCCAAACTCTTGCCCTTGGCTGATGGAAGAAGCAGCAAAGGTATGAACACCAGCGTTAAAGGACCACGGCTATGGTCAACTGAAAACTGGGCCCTGGGGCAGCATCTGGCTACCCAGGCTCCTTACCTGGCGCTGCCAGCCCTGCCACCTCGCATCTGGCCCCACTGAAACCACAGCAGCCTTCAAATCTGTGAGATGACAACTTCCAGGCCAGCAAGGCCATGGGAACTTGTCATAGCAGCCTCAGGCAGCCGGGCCAGCAGGGAGCTGGGATATGATCTAGTGGCCACTGGAAGAATGGGATGAGGGGAGATGCAGGGCGGGGCTATCGGCAGGCTGAGGCTCTTCTTCCATGGCAGGAAATCCATATCAGAATCTGGTTCACCCAAAAAGTACCTTTAAAGATGCGAGCGTGATGCCCTGGGAAAGCTCCCCACCCCCCACTAGAAACCTCACCCCCAAAGTCCTACATGAACTGTACTTGGAGGTGGGGTCTTGGGAGGTCATTGGGATCAGATGAGGTTGTGGGGGTGGCACTGCGGTTTTATGAGAAGAGGAGGAGCGGGTTAAGCTCTGACACTGGCATCCCATATGGGCGCCAGTTCGAGTCCAAGCTGCTCCACTTCCGGTCCAGCTCTCTGTGATGGCCTGGGAAAGCAATGGAAGATGGCCCAAGTGCTTGGGCCCCTGCACCAGTGTGGGAAACCTGGAAGAAACTCTTGACTCCTGGTTTCAGCTTGGTCCAGCCCTGGCCATTACAGTCATTTGAGAAGTGAACCAGCAGATGGAAGATCTATCTCTCCCTCTCTGTAACTCTGCCTTTCAGGTAAATAAAATAAATCTTATTTAAAAAGGGGAAGTGTGCCCTGAGCTAGCAGCTGGCTGTACGGCCTTGGGATTCTGTCTGTCCTGGGAGGATGCAGCATGGGGCCCTCACCAGAGGCCAGTGCTGTGCTGCTGGCGATCCTGGTCTCCTGAGCCGCTAGCCCAACAAACTCCTTGTCTGTATAAATGACCCAGCCTGCAGCTTTCAACTACAGCAATGGAAAACAGAAAATTAAAGACTAAGACAGCAACCTACAGCCTTGCCAGTGCTCCCTCTTCAGGCACGGCCTGGGGAGGCGCACACACAGGTGCACACAGCAGCTCCAGGACCAGGGTGTCCCCTCCAGACCTTGACAACCTTGACACGGCCCCTCCTCAGCCCCTCCTCCAAGCTTCAAGCACCTGCACCCCCCTATGGAGGCTTCAGATGGGTGCAAGGCTGTGCCGCAGCCCCGGACAGGGTGGCGCTTCCCGGCTCTGCATCCCCTTCAGCCCCTCCCAGCCAGGCCAGCCCGCCTTGTCTTGCTTGGGGAAGCACCGCGCCAGCCATCTGGGGCTTGGCTGGGCCTCGGCCTCCTGGCTGCCACGTCTCACTCAGAGCTGGGTGGCTGCCAGCTCTGAGCTAAGTGAGCGCAGGAGGGGGCGCGGGAGCCGGGCAGGGACAGCTCCGCCCCCATCCCACGGAGTGGCCGGACACACACTGTCTCTCCCTTTCTTTCTGAAACAAGAGGAGCAAACCCACTGTGCCCGACGCAGAGGCAGGAGCCAAACCTCCTGGGTCCCCACACTCCCGGTCTCTACCAGCCGCTTGCCCAGTCGTCGCCAGGCCATGTCCCCACCTCCCCATCGGCGTGGACACCACACCCCCATTGTACGGATGAACGAAGCAAGCCCTCCAGAGGCTGAGCCAGGCTGCAGCCAACAGGGGTGACTCACACCAGAATCCCACCCTCTTCTTGCCGGCCCCAGACAAGATCTGTGCTCCCAGGCAGCCTCCCTCCCCAGCCCGCAGCGCTCTGTGCCTTCACACCAGCAGACTGCACACCCAGGGACAGGGCCCTCGGGGCTCCGGCACACTCCTGTCCCCACACATGTCTGTGCCAGGGCCAGACAAGAATTGCAACGGTCACAAGGATGTCCCTTGGGCATAACCCTGGGGACCGCGGCTCTCTCCTTCTTGGAGACCCTACTCCTCCCCACGCCCTACCCAAGGGTATTCAAGCCTGGGTTCCCCCTCCCTCTGGCTTCACCCTCAGCCAGGTGGGCCTGTTCACCTCTGGCTCCGCCCCCCTCACATCTCTCCTGGCTCAGACCCTCTCCACTTAACACAACCACCCCACTCCGACCCTAGCGAGCTCTTCCTAAGACACAAACCAGCAGCCCACAGGGATACGACTAAACACCCTGCCTCCTGCAATACATGCAGGGTCATGTCCGGGGCTCTGAGCTGATGGCTCCCTGGGTAGGGAGCTCCTTTCCCACCATCCTGGATCAGGAAATGGGAGCCAGGAACAGCAAGGGCACACAGGGATGGTGCAAAGTCAGCTCCGGCCCCTTGTCCCACTCACAAGGAGGGCTGAGCCCTCTCCTGAACCACCAGCCACGGACTCTGGCATCCTGGGGATACAGGTTCACATGGGCGTCCTGATACTCCCAAGAGCCTGTGGCAGAAAAGGGAGAGCAGAAATAAAGGGAAGGGACAAAAAGCAGGACTGGAAATTCAGAGTGGGGTTCAGCGCTGCCGAGATCTGCAGAGGGCAACCATGCTGACCACGGCGAGGCCCCAGCTCTGGACTGGATCCCAGAGCAGAGGAGTGGAGCGGCCAGCTCAGGACGGGGGCGTTCAGTCAGAGCACTCGCCGGATGCTGCAGGAAGGGCTCACGAGACGGAAAAGACACGCACAAGAGATGTGGGTGAATCCCAGGAGACAAAAGAAAAATTTGAAGAAACAATGGCCAAGCAGTTCCCAAAGTGAGAGGAACGATTTCACCGTCACGGGGTTCACAAAAGAAAAGCCTCAGACCTGGACATGTGACAATGGACCCTAGGAACAGCAAGGACGGAGAGAAAGTTCTAGCGGCTCCCAGAGGGACAGGGCAGAGCCCTGGGTGGAGGAGAGCCTCAGGCAGGCGTCAAAGTCCAGGACGGGGAAATCAGTGCAGGGGTGGCAGACAAGGGTCCAGGGGTCAGCAAGGAATGTTCTCGAAGAACTGACAAGAGGCTGCCTGCTTCCCTGAGGCCAGAGACAGCTGTGTCCCCTGGGAGGAGGGGGTCAGTGGGCCAGGTCACAGCTGGGAGATGCTTCCCACAGCTGGCAGGGGGACCAAGCTGCACTGCATGACACACCAGCCCCTGCCTAGCGCCTTGCTCCCTGATGGGTCTCTCAGGACCCCCAGAGCTCCCAGGGAGCTGTGGGCTGGACTCAGGCTGCTCTGCCTCTCCATGCAGGTTCCACAATGCCTGGGTGGTGGGAGGAAGGAGAACCATTGAATGAGCCATGGCAGGAGGAGGAGGGTGAAGGGTCACGTATCCTCTGTCTCTCTACTGATGAGGACAGGGTTCTTCTGCTGTCAATGACAACTGACCTCCAACCAAGGAGGGAGAGGAGGGGGGATGGAGGGAAGATGCTGAAGCAAGGAAGGAAAGAAAGAAATGCCAGCTAACTTTCTGCGAGAGACAAGTTCAGGAACACAGGACAAAGGCATGGGCCACTGGATCCTGCCCTACCTACAGCTCAACTCCCATCGCCATCAGAGGTGGGGTGACTCCTCCCTGCACCTGTTCCTCCAGAACAGTCCCCGGTGGTTCCTCATAAGGCACACCCAGGCTCCTCGGATGGTGCACTTCTGTCCCCCATTCCTGCCACCAAGGCAACAAGAAGAGGGCAGGAAGACCCAGGAGCCCATGGCACACTCCCTACAGAGGAAGAGAGACAGGTGGCCTCCTGGAGAGGCAACAAGACAGGTGAGCAGGGAGCCTCATCCACATGGAGGGAGGCGCAGGGACACGTGTGCAATGGCAATGGGCATCCCTCCCAGGTGCACACCAAGCACTGTGTGAGAACTTTCCACTTCCTTCTCTTCAGGACAGCCACGTGCCACAGAAAGAGGTCTCCAGCCACGGACCACACACACCATGGCAGCTCCCAAAAATGACAATGGAGCTGGGAACCTCCTGTCCCCTGGAGAAGGAGCCCCCGTGACAGTGCATGTGATGCATCTGCCATGTGTGTGCGTGTGTGTGTATGTGTGCGTATACGTGTTTACATGTGTGTATGTCTGCACGTCTGTGCATGTGTGTGCGTGTATGTGTTTACGTGTATGTGTGTGCTCATGTATGCATGTCTGCACATCTGTGAGTGGGCATGTGTGCATGTATGTGTATTTACGTATATGTGCGTGCATGTGTGTGTAGGTACATGTGTGCATGTGCATGCGTGTGTACATGTGTGTGAAAGCTCCTCCCGTACTGTCAGCGGTAGAAACACAGCACAGGAGACTCGGCTGTGATAATGAACGACTATGTTGTGGCTTCTGTACTGACTGTCACAGCCTTCATCGCTGTAGAGCAGGGGTGGGGATCTGTTTTTCCACCCAGGATTATTCGGACATCTACAACCTCACCCGCAGGCCATACAAAATTATTAACTTCAAAATCAGCCCGGGGCCAGCGCTATGGCCAAACAGGAGAAGCCTCCACCTGCAGCACCAGCATCCCATATGGGCACAGTCCATGTCCCAGCTGCTCCACTGCTGATCCAGCTGCCTGCTAATGCACCTGGGAAAGCAGCGGAAGATGGCCCCAAGTCCTTGGGCCCCGGCACCCACATGGGAGACTGGGATGAGGCTCCTGGCTCCTGGCTCCTGGCTTTGACCTGGCCCAGCCCTGGCTACTGCGGCCATCTGGGGAGTGAACCAGCGGACGGAAGACCTCTCTCTGTCCCTGCTTCTCTTTCCCTCTCTCTGTAACTCTGACTTTAAAATTAATTATATATACATATATACATATGTGTGTGTGTGTGTGTATATATATATCTTCAAATTAGCCTGCTATAGATCTGCTGAATTTTGAGTGCCACCTGCAGTTCCTTGGTAGAGCCAGACCTCCTGGCTCTGCGGGCCTCACACACCTGTTTCAGGGTGTACCCCTTCTGCTCAGAGGTGGGCGCTGTGACGTGGTGTGTGAGCCCCATGCATCCTGACTGCACCGGCTCTGCCTGTGCTCCCTCGATCTCAGCCCTCGCAGCTCCAGCCTGCACCACCCAGGTGTGTGCAAGTGCACTCTGTTATTCACACAATGACAAAGTGGCCACACGTTTCTCAGGACCTGCCCCACCACCACCACCACCACCAAGCAAGGCATGACTGCACATGATTATTATGTAAACACGTGTGTATTCCCTGCAAGGAAAATCAAAGGGAGTGGGGCCGGCACTGTGGCACAGAGATTAAGACACCACCTGCGACATGGGCATCCCATGTAAGTGCCAGTTCAAGTCCTGGCTGCTCCACTTCCAGCCCTGTTCTCTGCTAATGTGCCTAGGAAAGCAGCAGAAGATGGCTTAGGCCCCTGCCAGTCACAAGGGAGACCCGGATGTTGTTCCTGGCTCCAGGCATCAGCCTGGCCTAGCCCAGCCCCAACCATCATGGCTATTTGGGAAGTAAACCAGCAATGGAAGATCTACCTCTACCTCTACCTCCTTCTACCTCCCTCTACCTCCCTCTACCTCTACCTCCCTCTACCTCTACCTCTGCCTCTACCTACCCCCTATCCCCTACCCCCTAACCCCTACCCTCTACCTCTACCTCTGACTCTGTAACTTTTCCTTTCAAATAAAAATCAATGAATCTCTTTAAAAAAAAAAAAAAAAAGAAAGAAAGTCAAAGAGGACATCACCCAAGTCCCATCTGTACATCAGCCCCAGGTGAACCACTGGGCTGGGTGTGCTGGGCAGCTAAGTTCCTCCTACCTGCACACACACACGCAGGGATGGACATCCACAAGCTCTGTTACAGCCATGCCCATCAGCTTGTTCCATCCACTGTCCATCAGTCCTCACGCCTAACTCTTCAAAATACCTCTGCTAGGGGTGGCCCTGTGGCATAGTGAGCTAAGCCTCCACCTGCAGGGCCAGCATCTTGTATGGGTGTAAGTTCATGTCCCAGCTGCTCCTCTTCTGATCCAGCTCTCTGCTATGGCCTGGGAAGGCAGCAGAAGATGGTCCAGGTGCTTGAGTCCCTGCACCCACATGGGAGACCCGGAAGCTCTTGGTTCACAGCTTTAGATCAGCCCAGCTCCTCCATTTGTGGCCATTTGGAGGTTGACTCTGCGGATGGAAGACTTCTCTCTCTGTCTCTCCCACTCTCTGTCTGTAACTCTACCTGTCAAATAAATAAAATCTTTTTAAAAAATTGTCTCTGCCCCAGCTTCGGGCATGGAGCTTGTTCAGTCTTTCTCCTCTGGATGCATAGGCGGGTGACATTGAGACCCAGTGTGGTGGGGTTGCGCAGGGAAGCAGGCTAAACTTCTGCCCAGTTCCAGTGGCCCGGAGCAGGTGCTCCTCCACCTCCTCCCGTGGCCCAGCCCAAGGGTGACCCACAGCACTTCGGCCTTGCTGTCATTTATGCTTCCACGGCTGCCAGAGGGGCAGAATGCACATATATTTGGGAAACACTCATCTTGACACACATGAAACTGACGACCCGCCATGTGGCCAACTGCCCCATTTAGATTCCCTGGGCAGGCCCCCCACCAGGCGAGGAGGGAAGAGCAGGAATGTAGGGTGATACTGGGATGGACATGGCCACAGCGAGGGAGGGAGAGAGGCAGGTGTAGCATGGGCCAAGGGAAGGTTCCGGAAGTCCACCAAGGTTCCCTGGGGCTGAGGTGGAGCTGGGACACTAGGAATAGGCCACAGGGAGCCCTGCAGGTCACCAGGCTCCCAAAGGTCAGGGGTGAGCTTCTGCCCCAGCCACTAGCCAAAGGGCACACAGCAAGCCAGCCCTCTGCCCTTCCAGCCCCACCCCGAGGCCAAGGCCACCAGCAGCGCCTAGGCCGGCACAGGCAAAGGCATCCGGCAGGAAGGGTCATTCATCGCAGCGCTCAACTAGCCTCTTGCAATTAGTGAGCAATAACTGGCAGCGTGCACTCTGAAGAGCTGCAACGGGAGATTATTAATTAAATGCACCGCCAGGAGCTTCGCGCACGGGGCGGGGAAGGGGGCTCATTAAAGCAGCAGGAGACTGAGCCTGAGCGGGGAGCAGGGCGGATCTAGGTGGGGAGAGAAGCAGGCGAGGAGCCAGGCGGGGACAGACAGGGGCGGCCCCAGTGCAAACCGATCCAGCTGCGGGGCCCGGAAGGGGAGAAAACACCACAGGGCTGCGTGTGCTGTGCAGAGCTGGGCCTCTGTCTTTCTGAACTCTTGATGGTTAGAAGTCCCTGTGTCTGTGCCGGTGAGACTGGAGAGAGGCAGAGGAGAGTGCCTGCCCCAGACTCCTGGACCAGGATGGTGAGGGGGTGGGGAGGTGACACAAAGTCCCTTGGGCACACCTGAGCTCCGGGAAGGGGCATCGCTAACTCACACAAGCATCACGCCCTCACTCATATGAGTCACACGTGGATCTGCGGCCTCTACACCATACACACAAACGTTCACATATCCACTCACAATGCACATCACATGCACGTGTTTCACACACACACACTTCATATGCACATAGGCCCTGCACATGCATTTTACACAGGTACACATGCATCACAGGCATAAACATGCATTGCACATACGTGCTCACCCATGTGTCAGAGTTGTGTATCTGTACACTGCATGCACATGTACACAGTCATTGCCCACAGGTGTCCTGCACCTGTGTGGCGCATGCATTTTACACAGGTGTAAACGCATCAGAGGTACACACAGGCATTGCAGAGAGGCATGCACTCCATATGCACCTGTCCTCACACACACTGCACAGGTGCATGCACGCAGGCACGTCACACACACATTCACACACACATCTCACACCCCTACACAGGCTCCTGTGTCATCACACACACACACTCACACTCAGACCCTGTTGACTGCACCAGGTCTCACAGCCTGCTCACTTCCTTCCCCAACTCTGACCACTCTGAAATCGGGTTTCTTTGACCTCTTGCATGTTGTTTGTCTCCCCCACCTCCTCCAACCCCCAACCCACACGCATCAAAAGAACAGAACCCCTACCCCTTCTGCTGAGGCAAGGCTGGGACCCCTGGTTAACCCAGCAGCCATACAATGCTTATGTAAGACTAGACTCAGCCCCCAAAACTCCTTCCGCCCCGATTCTCTGCTCTCAGCCCAGGCTCTGTCAGCCAGCATCTCCGTACTCAGGCTGCACATGGCCAGCCCCAGACCTGTGACCTTTCCTGTGCTCTGACTCCCAAGGCAGGAGACCACCCGCCTGGTCCTAGTGCTTGTTTCAGCATCCAGCCTGCACAGCCTGAAGCAACTTCCCGGGGTAGCCACCCACCCACAGCCTGACCTCTGCAAGGCTGCATGGCCGGGGCAGCAACCCCACCATCCCCACCTGCCTAGAGAGGGAGGAGGGGCCACACAAAACATTCCCCCACCCCACGTGCTCCTCTTTCCGTCCTCATCCCAGAGGATGGCCCCTCACTCTGCCAGCCTCCTGACATTCCCAGTTCCCACTCACAGCCCCCTGCATCCTCACAGGACCCAGCCCAGGCCAAGCAGGATGCATCACCACCCAGCCACAGTCGACACAGCCCAGGGACAAGGGCCTGCCACAATCAGCTGCTACAGCTTGACCACAGTGTGTCCCCGACTGCCTTTCAAGTTAATAAATACCTCCTAAATAAAAATAAAGAAAATAAAACTTGGTGAATAGGCTCCGCCCCCCACAGGGGCCTAGGGCAGGTGCCCCAGGCACTGGCTGCTGGGAAGTGAGGCGGCCCCTGTGTTCTGCGCCTTTGGCAATCACCTGGTTGCCCTTCTGCTTCCCACCACAAGCCGGGTGACCAGGAGGCCCTCACCCAATGTGGCTGATGGGTTGTTATAGTGGACCTCCCAGCCTCCACACCCCTGAGCCAGAACAAACCTCCTACCTTTGTAAATCGCCCAGTCTCAAGTATTCTGTGACAGCAACAGGAGAGGCACTTAGACATGCGCCCGACGGATTAAAGCCGGGGCCTGTTGCTGGGACTGCCAGAGAAGCAAAGGGGCTTCACCCAGCGCCTCCCCTGTGAGGCTGGTAGGCGGTGGAGGCACTCCCTGCTCACGGGAAGGGGCTGAGGAGGCTCTAGCAGAGAGCACAGGAGAGCCAAGGCGGAAGGCAGTGAAAGAAGCAAAGACTGAGGCCACACTTGGGCACCTGGACTCAGCCATACCTGAAACCAAAGCCTGGGATTTGGTTGTTTGTTTAAGCAGTTTCAGGGGATTTCTGACATTGAAGAGTAACTCCTAACAGCCCCTTTCTCTTCCATAGCTTCAAACTGTCCCTTTCTCTTGGAGTGTGAACAAACAACACATGGTCAAGTCCTGTGCGAAACAGTCGAGTTCAAACACGTGAGCATGCAAACACGCACATGCGCACACTTGAACTTTCCTACAAGTGCTCCTGTGCCACAGTGCACCCCTCCCTCCACTGCCTCTCCCCAGCCCCTCAGTCCTGGGGGCCCATGTCTGCCAGCTCCCCAACCCCAACCGAGATCCTCTGGGCTGCTGAGCCTGACCGCGCTGCCATGCTGTTTCACGGAGCCCTGATCCCCTCTGCCGGCTCTCTCACGTCCTCCAGTATCCGGCAGCCTCTCTCCATGAACTCTGCAGCCTCCCCGCTGCCTCCCACTCGGGCAGGGCTAGGGAGCTCAATGCTCCTCCCATAGGTCTCCTCCTTCAGCACCCGCCCTCCCTCGATGGCAGCACCGCACCTCTGTACACACTGTCCTCACCTCCAGCTCCAGGAAGACCTCACATGGCCACCTGCCTCCCCACCCCTCCCTCCACACTGCTCCTTGGTCCTGCCTGCCTCTCTCCTGGCCCCATTGTCGGGAGCCTGCGGTGCGCCTCCTGGGCCTCTGCCTCACCCGCTCTGCACACAGACTCCCTGCACCTGGAGACCCTGGCTGCCCACAGCTCCTAAGCAGACTGCGCTGCCTCGGATCAGAGGCACAAAGGCAGAACACGGGATGTGGGACAGAAATGTGCTCACAAAGTGGGCAGTACACCCCCCTCCCCACCCTCCAAGAAGCACGCACGCACCAGTGTGCACACAGGACCACGCGGCCTGGGGCTGGATCACAGGGCTGCCACTCCCCATCTGTAGACAATGCAAGAAGGCACAAATCAGCCATAGTAAACCATCCCAGAACCTGAGGAGGCACCACCACTGGTTTCTTCCTTGGATCAGTCCTCACCTCTGAAACCCTGGAGGCTCAGAGAAGTGAAGTGACCTGAGGCTGGCACTGTGGCACCACGAGGGCTAAGGCGATGTTAGCAGCACCGGCATCCCATACAGGAGCACCCATTCAAGTCCCAGCTGCTCCACTTCCAACCCAGCTTCCCTGCACCTGGGAAGGCAGTGGAAGATGGCCCAAGTATGGGCTCCTGCCACCCACATGGGAAACCCAGATGGAATTTCTGGCTTGTGGCTTCGGCTTGGCCCAGCACTGGCCATTGCAGCCATTTGGGGAGTGAACCAGCAGATGGAAGCTGTGTGTGTGTGTGTGTGTGTGTCGCACCTTCAAACAAATAAATCTTAAAAAAAAAAAAAAAAGTGAAGTAACCCCCCACAAGGTTACACAAGGGCAGGTGCCGAGTCCAGATCTCCCTCCACCACTCAGGTCCTCCTGCAGGCTGTAATCCAGTCCTACTCCCGACTCAGGGCAAATCCTGAAGCAAAGCCAGGGCTCCCAGGGGCCCTGAGAAATAGAACTGCACTGCCACCTAAGACACCCAGGAGACAGGCGGGGCCGGGAGCCAACTCGAAGGCTCGGCAAGGCCACCGCCAGCCACGCAGTCAGGGAGCCTCCTACAGCCGCTGAAACCCAAGACCAGTGCAGGAGGCCCCGCTGGGAGCGCACCAGACAAGGGCCTTGGAAGCCGAACGGGCAGATGGGGCTGGGCCAATGGGGAGCAGCCCAAGGATGGCAGGCAGAGGAAGAGGGGGAGGGAGGGGGAGAGAGAGAGAGAAAAAGAGAATGGTGATGAGCAGAAGCCACACAGCTGGGGTACCTTCCAACCTAGGCCCTGGAGCGCCTTGTCCTGGGAGCCCTGATCCCCAGTGCAGGTGCCTGGCGAAGGGTCTGGAGCCAGACTGTCCTCCCGCTCCCGAGCTCCCACTCACAGGCTGGGTTGTGCCCAGCCAAGAGGACAAGGCACTGCATGTGAACAGGCAGGGGCACGACGCACGATGCAGACCTCCCCAGCCCAGCCCAGCCCACCCAGAGTCAAGCCCCCCAGTCTCCACACAGCCAAGGAGCCCTCCCTATACCACGGTTGGCAGGGGTGACAAAGGAAGTGGGGCACGCCAGCTCAAGCAGTGGCAAGGAGCCCAGTTGTGCGTGCTACTTGAGACCCATCTGCCCCCCACCTCCTGCTGACAGGGCATGCTGGCCTTCCCTCCTAAGTCGCTGTAAAGGGAGGGGCCTGGCAGCAGGGGACAGGTGGGGGCTGGACTCCCAAGCTAAGGGCCAGGGGCCATGACCCACCACAACGGGCTGTGCAGCATGCTCCAGAGCGGAGCAGAGCAGCCACCTCTGCTCTGCACACTTGTCCTGCCAGAGGCCATGGCACCTGCCAGGCTCTCGAGGGTACAGGCCCTGCTGCTACCTCAAGAAACTCCCAATGGGGCCAGGCTGTGGCATAGCAGGTAAAGCCACCACCTGTGATCCCACATCCCACAATATGAGCACCTGTTCAAGTCCTGGCTGCTCCACTTCCAATCCAGCTCTCTGCTGATGGCCTGGGAAAGCAGCAGAAGATGGGCTTGGGCCCCTGTACCTGTGTGGGAGACCCGGATGAAGCTCCTGGCTCCTGGATTCAGCCTGGCCTAGCACTGGTCATTGCAGACATTTGGGGAATGAACCAGCATTGTTGTCTCTCTCTCTCTCTCTTTCCCTCTTTGCTCTATAATTCGGCCTTTCAAATGAAAAGAAATCTTTTCCTTAAAAAAAAAAAAAAAAAAAGACCTACCTAAACCTAAGCTCCCTGAACTGAGAGAAGAAAACATTTCACCTTCCTCTTCACTGGAGTTCCCTGATCGCTGGCGTTCCTGCCCACGCTGGATGGAGGCCCCCCCACAATGGAGCTCTCTGTGTCTGCACCGCCCACCACCTGTTGCAGAGGTGCCCAAACTGTGTGCACCCTCAGCATGACGGGAACTATGGCTGAATGACAGGAAGCTTCAGAGAAATGCATCCTCAGCCGGCTTTGTCTCATGGAGCACGCAGGGACCCAGGTATGCGGGCCAACCACTCCGGCTGCACTGGAAGGCATAGTGAATGCCACGTGGGTGAGGTGACAGCGGCGGAGCCTGCACGCCATTTCCAGTGCACTCGCGTTTTGATGAGTAGGAGTCCACGTGGACTCAAGATAAAAGTAAACGCATAAGCTGGGAACACAGCTGTTTATCTTGGCCAGAAGTGTGGGCGCTAAGCTCTCCCGGGACCGGCAGTGTGGGCCCGGTGTTTACCCCAGCTGCATCACACACACACATACACACACACACACACAGACCAGAGCTGTGCTGGGACATCTGGACCCCTGCAACACCACCAGGCAATGGGGATTCCTCAGCTCCGTCATCATCTTGCGGCACTACCGCCACATCTGCCATCTGTCATCGACCAAAAGGCCATCAGGCGGTGAGGGACTGGATCTGGGTCATGAGATGCACTCCTAGGCCCTGCTATTTCATGCAGCGAAGAAGCACACGAAAAACTTAACACCTAAATGATCGTCGTGAGGGTGAGGAGCTGGGCATGAGCAACTGATGAGTGGGGACAAAGACTGTGATCTATCCATTCCGTGGACCAGCGCCTGCCCACCACCGAATACACACTCCAGGGAAGGGAGGGCAAAGGACCTGGGTAGACTTTTTTCTCTTTTTTTAAAGATTTATTTATTTATTTGAAAGGCAGTTACAGAGAGGCAGAGGCAGAGAGACAGACAGAGAGAAAGAGAGAGAGAGAGAGAGAGAGAGAGAGAGAGAGAGAGAGAGAGAGAGGGAGGGAGGGAGGGAGGGAGGGAGAGAGAGGGAGAGAGACTCTTCCATCCTCTGCTTCACTCCCCAGATGGCCACAATGGCCGGAGCTGGGCTGATCCAAAGCCAGGAGCCAGGAACCAGGAGCTTCTTCGGGGCCTCCCATGTGGGTGCAGGGGCCCAAGGACTTGGGCCATCTTGGACCATCTCTGCCATCTCTGTAGAGAGCTGCAAGGAAAATGGAGCAGCCGGAACTTGAACCAGCACCCCTATGGGATGCTGGCACTGCAGGCAGAGGCTTAGCTCACTGTGCCACAGCATCGGCCCCATTTTTCAAAAGGAGAAATACAAATGACCAATAAAACACATGAAAAAAAATGCTCACAGGGCCGGCGCTGTGGTGCAGTGGGTGAAGCTGTCGCCTGCAGTGCTGGCATCCCATATGGGCGCCAGTTCAAGTCCTAGCCGCTCCACTTCTGATCCAGCTCTCTGCTGTGGCCTGGGATAGCAGTAGAAGATGGCCCAAGTCCTTGAGCCCCTGCACCTGTGTTTGAGACCAGGAAGAAGCTCCTGGCTCCTAGCTTTGGATCGGTACAGCTCCAGCCATTGCGGCCAATTGTGGAGTGAACCAGTGGATGGAAGATCTCTCTCTCTCTCTCTGTCTCTCCTCTCTGTGTAACTCTGACTTTCAAGTAAATAAATAAACTTTTAAAAAAATAAAGAAAAAATGCTCAGGATGGCTAGCTATTAGGGCAATGCACGCAAAAACTGCCATGAGGTGTCATCTGAGTCCAGTCAGAGTGGCTGCCATCAAAAGCTCAAAAAATAGCAAATGCTAGTGAAGATGGGGAGAAGAGAGAACCCCAATATACTGTGGGTGGGAATGCAAACTTGTACAGTCATTACGGAAAACAGTATGGAGACTCCTCAAAAAACTCAACACAGGGCCAACGCTGTGGCGCAATAGGTTAGTCCTCTTCCTGCAGCGCTGGCATCCCATATGGGCACCAGTTCTAATCCCAGCTGCCCCTTTCTGATCCAGTTCTCTGCTATGGCCTGGGATAGCAGTAGAAGACAGCCCAAGTTGTTGGGTCCCTGCACCCACGTGGGAGACCTGGAAGAAGCTCCTGGCTCTTGGCTTCAGATCAGTGAGGCTCCAGCCATTGTGGCCAATTGGGGAGTGAACCAGCAGATGAAAGATCTCTCTCTCTCTCTCTCTCTCTCTCTCTCTCTCTGCCTCTCCATCTCTCTGTGTGTAACTCAGACTTTGAAGTAAATACATAAATCTTTTTAAAAATTGTATCAGCTATTCCACTTCCTACTCCAGCTTCCTGCTAATGCACATCCTGGGAGGCAGTGGATGATGGTTCAAGTGCTTGGATCCCAGCTGCTGACATAGTAGACCAGGATGGAGGTCAGGGCTTCAGCCCGGTCCAGCCTTGGTTGTTGCAGGTATTTGGGGAGTGAATCAGCAGATGGAAAGTGTGTGTGTGTGTGTGTGTGTGCGTGTGCGTGTGCGTGTGCGTGTGCGTGCACATGTGTTGTTCTGCCTTTCAAGCAGATAAAAATAAATAAACGTTTAAAGATTTATGTATTTATTTGGAAGTCAGAGCCACAAAGAGAGATGGAGAGACAGAGAGAGAGGTCTTCCACCTGCTGGTTCACTCCCCAAATGGCTACAATGGCTGGAACTGTGCCAGGCCAAAGCCAGGAGTCAGAAGCTTCTTCCGGGTTTTCCATGTGGGTACAGGGGCCCAAGCACTTGAGCCAACATCTACTGCTTTCCCAAGGCCATAGCAGAGACCTGGATTGGAAGTGGAGAAGCAAGGACTCGAACCAGCACCCATAATAGATCCCGGTGTCAAAGACAACAGCTTTACCTGCTGCGCCACAGAGCTGGCCCCTTTCAGGCTCTTAAACAACCCTGACAAGAGAGCTTCCCCCCAATAGTGCCCATTCTAAATAGTGCCATTCTAAGAGCTTCCTTCCAATAGTGCCCATCTCCTCCCAACAGCACCGCCCTGGTGGTCGAGCCTGCAACACACGGGTCTCTAGGAAGCACACAGCCCCTAGACTCATCCCACATGGCAGCTCATCTGTGGTGTCATGTTGAAGCATGTGTCATTGCTCTGTGGTGAAAATACCCCCAACCCCTCCCTGCTGGCATCTGTGAAACACACAGTGCATCATCGCCAAGTCACGTGGTGTGCAAGAGAACTCCGGCATCAACCACCACCACCACCACCACCTCATCGTGACCTGCTGACCAACCTCTCTGCCAGCCTCAGGGAGCCGCTGCTCTGCTCTCAACCTCCATGAGACCCACTCCCGGGGATCCACCTGAACAAGATGACCATGTGGCTGTCTTTCTGACATAATGTCCTCCCAGGTCCATCCAGCTTGTTGCCAAGGACTGGGATTTGTCTTTCCATGGCTGAGTAGTATTTCACTGGGTGTACACGCCACATTTTCCTCATCCGTTTGTAGGCTATTGAGCGGTGCTGTATCAGACGGGGCAGTGCCGGCATCTCTTCAGCATACCAATTTCCTTTCCTTCACATACAGACTCAGAAGTGGGATTGCTAGGTCATATGGTGCTTCTAGTCGTAACTTCTTGAGAGACATCCCCCAACAGCTGTCTCCATGTCCTCATCAGCACTTGTGTATTTTTTGTCTCCCCGATGGCAGCCAGTCTGACCAGGGTGAGGTGACGGCTCTCTGTGGTCTGAATTGCGTTTCCTTGATGGTTGGTGACATCGGGGCTTCACAGACCTCCTGGTCATTCCCCAGGTCATTTTTAAGTTTGACCACAACCAAGTCGCCCCAGGGTCCCCTCCCTCAACCTGCAACAAGGTTTGTTCCAACATGGGCAAGAGCTTATATTTGACAGGACTGTGCCATCTTGCCAAGCTCTGTCGCAGGCCAGCGGGGTGGAAAGGAGGTGAGCATAAGGCGGTTAGAAGAAGCAGGAAGTGATGAGTGCTGGTCTCAGGAGTCTGTGCTGCACCCTGTGGGTGAAGAACCACCAGGGCACAGACTCTGCCCCCCCAGTGGTCATGTGACCAGGCCTGGCCTATCGAAGCCCAGCTCCTTTCCCTACCCACAGTGATTCGCTGCTCAGGGTTTGGCACGTGACCCAGCCCGAGCCAATGAGAAGCAGCATCAGGCACCCACCGAAGCCCTGCAGGGGTGGCACCAGGTGAGGCGCTAAAATGGCGCCACTGCAAGCGAGGCAGAGTGGAAACAGTTCTGGAGCCACGTCCCCTCTCAGGCCAAGCCTGTTCACCCTGGGTTTCCGGCTGCCCTGGTTGGGAGGACACAGACTCCAGAGTCAGGGGCAAGTCAAGCTCTCCCACCTGGGAGGGAAGGATATGTGTCCCCGGCCCCTGGCTGCCACAGCTCTCAAGCCTCCAACGCTGTCCCACCTGCGCCTGCTCTTCCCTCCTTGGGGCCTGCCCGCCCCCCAACCGCCAGCAAGACTCCTCCCTTCTCTCCTTCCAGACTGGAAATCGCTTCCGGGTCCAGACTAATTGTGCTCAGGTGGGAGGGCCTGGGGCGGGAGGTGGGGAGTGGGCGCGTGCGTGTGTACGCAGGCGTCTGTGCGTCGGTGCGTCCACCCCGGGCCTGGCAGCCGCCCAGGAACGCGGCCTTGGCAGGCAGCCGCGGTGGGGGGGGACCCTTGGCCCCAGCTGTGTCCTGAGGGGCTCTCGGTGATGTCAGCGGCTCTTGGCCTCTTCCTGAAAACATCTGTTCTCCTGATTCTGTCCCAGGAATTCCATCTCAGAACAGTCAGGGCTTGGCCTGGCGCAGGGAGAGCGCCCGCCCCCAGGCCCGCCCACCAGGCGCTCAGCGCAGCTCCTACAGCCCAGTGCTCTCCTGCACCCTCACGCCATGAGGAAACCATCACTCCCCAGTGACAACAGCTCTTGGCCACCAGTGCCGGCCATGGGCCGGACTTAATGTCATCCTCCTCGTTGTCACCGCCCAGCACGGCAGCCGCTGCGACTTTTACTTTTCACAGGGCAGAAATGGAAAGAGGTGAGGGAGCCAGAAGATCTTATAGGATGGAGCAGCTCCGCCTCCCACTGCACCCGCAGGGCCTTGTCTGGGGGCAGTAGGCCATCAACTTAAACTACGGGGAGGAAGGAGGGACAAACCACCAGTTGCAAAGCCCACGGCAGCGCCCTGGAGCACAGAGGAAATGGGCGCAGGTGAAGCAGGCTAGGGTGGCCACAAGCCAACATGGGAGACTGTAGCCCCCAGACCTCTGGACCCCCTGGTGGGCCCCAATCCCTGCTCACTGCCAGCCCTCAGGGACACAAGCCTGGCAGCTCTCCGGAGCTCTTGAGAGAAACTGGAAATCATTTGTCAAACACCAGGAAGGCAAAACGACAGTCAGGTGTCGGTGGACAGGGCACTGGCCTGCGGGTTTGCAAGCCCCACCCTGCATGATGGCAACAGGCAGGTTCAGAAAATGAGCTCATCAGGAAGGAGCAAGGCAGGGGCGCAGACGGGGCTCCTAAACCCACGTCTGCACGGGGTTTCTGAGCTGCCTGTCGGCCTCCTGGAAGGAAGTGTCCCCTGCAACCACAGTCCCAGCAGAAACCACAGGCAGCGGTTTTCCTGCCGGCCCTGCACATCGTCCGTGCCTGTCTGGGCTCGCTGCTCCCTGGCCACTGGGGGCTGGCAGCGGCTCCCCAACCTGATGGGGACCCAGTCATCATCACTCATTCCCCACAAAACCATGCACATGCCTGTCCTCTGTGTGAGGATCTATCTGCTGTGCCTCTGCAGACAAAGGACCACAGGAGATCCGTTCAGGACAGGACTTGTCCGTGTGCCTGGGTCACCAACAGCGTTCACAGGATGGGAAGCAGGGCCCAGGTCTCCACTTCCTGCAGTTGTGGCTCCCACATAGAATGACTCAAAAAGCAAAATTACTCAAATTCCATTTAACACTCGAACCAACGTAGTAAGACAGAAAGTGAATGAATATTGAAAAAGGAGAGACAAATATATTATGAATTGTAGAAGATGATGGCATGCTTAGAAAATCCTCCACACACATACACACACAGAGAAGAAAATCCAGTGAAAAAGGAAAAAAATAATAACAAGAACTCCGTGAAAATGTCAGGTTGCAAAATAAATTTAGACCCTTGCATATCTGGGAACGCAAACATGGGAAGCATCCAAGCAAGAGATTTATTTTGAAAGGATTTTTTGTGATTATCTGTGGTTTGTATCTGTGCCGCTGCTATTGCAGAAGACTGATTTGCTGAAGCCCAGGGAAAGATGCCAGTCACAGAGCCAATGAGCAGACACGGGGTGGGAGAGCAGGGCTGGGGGCCACGCCAGAGGGACGCCAGTGCTGGGGCCTGGGCTTGCCGGGTGAACAGTGGTTGCCAAGTCTGTAGGGCCGCAGTTCTGCAAATGCATCCATCATCTGTCCAATGGTGATGTCCAGCCTTGGAGGCTATCGTTCATCTGCTACTAGCACGTGCCAAGTGCTCTAGGCAAGTGGTCATGTACATATTGCAAAGTAAAAGCACCCCTAGGGGCCGGTGTTGTGGAGCAGAAAGTTAAGCCGCGCCTGAGCCTTTTCTGGTCCCAACTGTTCCACTTCCGATCCAGCTCCCTGCTAACGTGCCTGGGAAGGCAGAGAAGACAGCTCAGGCATGTGGGCTTGGCACCCACATGGGAAACCAAGATGGAGTTCCAGGCTCCTGGCTTCAGCCTGGCCCAGCCCCAACCATCATGGCTACTGGGGATAGAACTGGCAGATGTAAAATCTCCCTCTCTCTCTCTCTCTCTCTCTCTCTCTCTTGCTATCTCTGCCTTTCAAGCAAATAAACCTTTTTTTAAAAAAAAATTCCCAGATATCTGTAATAATTGCTGTAAAATACAATGGAAAAGATTCTGTTTGTAATGGAAATAAAATTCTTTTTTTCTTCTGACAGACAGAGTTAGACAGTGAGAGAGAAACAGAGAGAAAGGTCTTCCTTTTTCCATTGGTTCACCCCCAAAATGGCTGCTACAGCCAGCACGCTGCACTGATCCAAAGCCAGGAGCCAGGTGCCTCTCCTGGTCTCCCATGCGGGCGCAGGGCCCAAGGACTTGGGCCATCCTCCACTGCCTTCCCGGGCCACAGCAGAGCGCTGGACTGGAATAGGAGCAACCGGGACAGAATCCGGTGCCCCAACCAGGACTAGAACCCGGTGTGCCAGCGCTGCAGGCGGAGGATTAGCCAAGTGAGCCGCGGAGCTGGCCATGGCAATAAAATTCTAAGACCTAGGACTAAGCCTCCTGGAATACATTTCAGAGATTTGAATCAATGTTCTCATTTCCCTCTGAAAATTAAACATCATGAAGATGCCGTTCACTTGCTCAGCAGAGATTAGCTGAGACCCCGCTGCAGGCTAGCCAGCTACGTGAGGCTGGGAATGCCCACCCAGAACAAAGATCCGCTTCCCTGGCTGCTTAAAACTGTAAGGAAACAAGCCCGAAATCTGCCTGGGAAGTGGACAAAAATAGCCAAAACCTTTTTTGTTTTAAGTCATGATGATGATTCTTGTCCCATCAGATATTTGAACACATTCCTAAGGCACAGTAATGAGAAGATCCTGGGGCTCGTGGAAAAAAAAATCACCAGAGAGACCAGAAATAAACCAGATCACCTTCAGGAAGTTCACGGGTGATAGAAGACGCATCCCGGGGTCAGGAGGAGAGGAGAGATTCCTAAAGGAACCGCGTTAGGACAACAGAGTGGTGATCTAGACAAAAATGCAGGAAACGCGCGTCACTTGAATTAGAGTCCAATATGTAAAAATCACATCAGGAGAAAAGCAGAACAGAGAACAAAGCACTTCTTTGAGAGGCTGGCTGTTGTCTACAGCATGAGCCCACAGAAGGAATAGACAGGAAAGGCCAGCCAGCACTGACCAGAACTGAGAGCCAGCAGGTCAGAAGGAAGAGGGAGGCTGGGCAGACATTCACTGAAGCCGGCAGACAACGATGCAGCTCCAGGGAGGAACAGCCAGGCCCAGGGAGGAATGCCGTGGGGCTGCAACCACCAGCCATTCTCAACGAGGACAGGGTTCCCCTGACACCCGCCCCCCATCATTAACCAGGACCATGGTCCCAAGGCAGCTCAGCCCCAGCAGCCTCCTGCCCCCACCCCCACCCTCCCCCAGCAGAGCCAGGACTGCAAGGAACTCCAATGGGCACCTGGAGGAGGCTGGGGGAGGTGTGAGGACCCTGAGCCCCAGTGGCCAATCAGGATAGGCTGACACCAGGTTGAGCCTGTAATCCGCCCATCCAGACCACGCCCAATCACAAGAGGCTACAGAGACACCAAGAGCCAGAATGGCTCAAGAGTCCTCAGTGATGAGCTGGACGCTGGCAGTGTCTCCCAGGTGAGGAACAGCCAGTAGGGGCCAGAGGTCCCAGGAAGAAAGGACCCACAGGCCATGCCACCCTATCCAAGGTGGAGGCGAGGGCTCCTGGGGCAGGGCAGGCCCTCGTTGGCTGCAAAGTGCACCAAGACTGAGAGTCGGCAGGTGGCCGAGCACAGGAGGAAGTGCAAGGGTGACAGGTGCCTCTGAGGGGCCAGAGGGTTTTAAGGGGAGAGTTGGCCGTTCCCTTTCAGTGAGCCCCCCCAACCCCGCCCCAACTTCCTCTCATTCCCAGCGTGTGCCTGCCTGGAGGGTGAGGGTGGGATGGAGGTGGGGGGACTCTGAGTGCCAACCTTAGGAGGTAAAGTGTGAGTGGGAAGGTGTGGCCACAGACAAAGGCCCCACCCAGGAAGCGCCCCCACCAAGAGTCTCAGCTGATGAAAGAAGGGACAGGGCCGGCACCGTGGCTCACTTGGTAATCCTCCACCTGCAGCGCTGGCACACCGGGTTCTAGTCCTGGTTGGGGCACCGGTTCTGTCCCGGTAGCTCCTCTTCCAGTCCAGCTCTCTGCTGTGGCCCGGGAAGGCAGTGGAGGATGGCCCAAGTGCTTGGGCCCTGCACCTGCATGGGAGACCAGGAGAAGCACCTGGCTCCTGGCCTCGGATCAGCGCAGCGCACTGGCCACAGTGGTCATTTTGGTGGTGAACCAACAGAAGGAAGACCTTTCTCTCTGTCTCTCTCTCTCTTAATAACTCCGCCTGTCAAAGAAAGAAAGAAAGAAGGGACAGAGGGAAGAAGGGGAGGAGAAGAGGAACAGAGAAGGGAGAAAGAAGAGAGAAGGAGCAGAGGGGAAAGAAAGGGAGAAGAATGGGGGAGAGAGGAAGGCAGGGCCCCAGGCAGGACCAGCATTACTCTTCTCCTCTCCCCCAGCCAGCCGGGGGAGGTTGGGGGAACTGGTGTCAGAGGTCTGGCAGCTGAGGCGGAGCCTAGCCTGGGACACCCCTCCCTGGGGCTCTGCAGGCCAGTGCACAAACATTCCCACACACCCGGTTCTCCACCTCTCCAGACCCCACCCCGGGGGTCCCCAGTCTGAGTCGATGCTCACACCTGCCTGCCCCACTTGACTGAAGCTGAGTGCAAGGCTACACACCAGGCCACTCCAGAAGTTGCTACAATGGCTTCATTCTGACAGGGTGATGGAAGGGAGACAACACAGAGACAGCCCTGGGGAAGGGATGAGCGGGGCTGGGCACAAGAGCCCCCAAGCCCATTCAGCACTGCCCAGGTGCACCTGCATGGAGGCTTCCACTCCTCAGTTGGGGGTCTCATGCAGGTGCCATTATTCCCCTCCCTAGAGGCTGGGAGGGGCTAAATGGAGACCTGGAACTATGCAAGCTCCCCCTATATACACCCCCCACCCCACAAAAGTCATCTCATTTGCATACAAGAGGCCCTCCCATCACTCCAGGGATTCCAGGGGCTTCAGGCACCAGGAAGTTAAGGCAAAATACTAAAATCACCCTGTCACTCGGGAAATTGCAAGGGTGTGGAGGAGTTCTGAGCTGGGAGTGCAGGATGGAATGCACACCCATTCTCACACACTGTCCCAGGGAAGGCCCAGACCTCAGCTCTGGGCTGCTGAGTTCAGACCAGTGGTGTAGGCAGGGAAAGGGCTGGGGGCCTGGCTGGGGGCCCCAGAGGAGCAGGCCTCACGGACTCTGCAGGACCAGTGTCCAGTGCCCACTGAATTCCAGGCACCTGTTGGGCAGCCAGCCCAGGGCTGAGTACCAGCTGCTGTCCTAGGGGGTCCACCCCTTCTCCTGCCCACTCCCCTGTGAGGATTCCCCCACTGCCCACTGCAGAAACCTAGGGGATGAACATGCAAGGGGCCGGCCCTCCCTCTGCCAGGGCTCTGGACTTCCAACTGAGGGACCCAGAACAGAGTCAGGAGCCAACTCCCCAGTGATGACTTCCCCAATGGCAACTTCCTACATCCCCGGCCTGGCCATCCCTCCCGCCCCAACTGGCAATTGTGTCCTCTCTCCTTGGTCTGGTCCAGCCAGGTAATCAGGAATCACGTGACATCACAACTAGGAGAGCAGAAGGTTCAAGGCCATCAAATCCTGCACCTCGAGGCTGGCCTCTGGCCAGTACACACCCATCCTGCTAGGCAGAAGACTACTGGGTGGCCTTGGAAAATGCAGACCCCAGGTCCCAGCCAAGTCTCACAGAGCAGAATCTCGCAAGCCTAGGCGCAAACACTGTTCACAGCTCCCCAAACACCATGGCTGTCAGTGGGCAGACAGACAGACAGCCGATGGAGCCGTATTCCCTGCACCACGGGTCCCAGACTGCCTTCAAGGACAGAGATGCCTTGGTTTGGGAAAACACCTTGCAAAAGTCCGTGGGATCAAAGGCAGCAGGGGCTGAGCAGCAGAGAGGGAGGACTAGGGGTGGGGGAAGGAGACACCACAGGAACAGAAGCCAAGACCCCAACACATGGGGCCTGGGGGCCCTGTTCTACCAGCAGCATCACCCACAGGAAAGCCACGCATCCACTTCCCGTGGCCTGGGACGGTAACACCCCTGGCTGGCCAGGGTGTGGGGCAGGGGACGCAGTGGTGTGGAGGTTGCAGCTGCTTTGCGGATAAAAATGGGATCTTTGCAAACTAGCATTCAGAGGATATTGCCTTCACCTGAAATCCATCTTAATCTGCACGCAGGCACGTGCTGTACTAAACAGACGCGCCTGGGGCGTTCCCATCACAGCCGGGTACAGAGTGGGAGGCTGATGTGCAGCCGCCCCCGCCCTGCCGCCACCGCCACCGTCACAGCTCAAGTCCCTGAGAAGGGTCCAGCCATGCAGGTGGGGAGCGAGGATCCGAGTCACTCACTGTTTGCAGACACAACAACTCTATAACCAGACAAGTCAGGGACTCCACAGAGAGCGCATGGGATCAATGGGCTCACTCAGAGCACTAGATAAAGGATGACCGCATAATAGTGAGTGGCCTTCTTGGATACCAAAGACGATGGAAAGGATTCAGTTCTCAATGGCAAAAAAAAAAAAAAAAAAAAAAAAAAAAAGATAAAATAATCCTGGAAATGACCTTGACTTAAAATAAGGATGACCTGTATTAAAAAAAATGTATAATACTTTACTAGGCAACAACACAGCAAAATTAAATAAATCGGAAAATGCACCATGTCCCTGGTTAAGGCTATAAATTATGTCAATTCTTTCTTTAATTAGCTTCTAAGTTTAATTTAATGTCAGTCAATTCCCGAGGGATTTTTTTTTTTAACCTGACAAAACAATTCTAAAAGTCATCAGGAAGAATAAACAGATGTAACCAGCTGAGAAAATTGTACAAAGGAATACCAGCAAAGGAGAAAGTGTCCAGCCAGACAGCCCAGAGCAGCACTGCCCAGGGGAACACAGAGGGGCTTCTTAGGCAGCCCCATTTGGAAGGGAGGGAGAGCAGGAGGGAGGGAAGAGGCAGGCACAAGCGAAATTTATCTCAGCCCTATTTTGTTAAACTCTACTATACCCAAAATACCACCATTCCAACCTGTTGCCACCCTTTAAACCCCCTGTGAAACAGTCTACACTTGTGCACAACACCTGTGGCTCGGGCATGCATTTTCACTCCGAGCAGCCACGACCAAGTGGTTAACGGCCTCCCCTGGCTAGGGCCCCTGCATTGCACAGTGTGGCTTCACTTCTTAGAACTTCCAGGCGGCGTGTATGTGGCCAGGGTTTGTGTGCGGGATCCTTGGCTCCCAGTGTGGTGGTGTGAAGAGGTGGGCCTTTAGGAGGTGGGCTCAGGGGATGGCGACGAGATTACTAGGGCAGATTTTCACAGTGCTGGTGGGGACCCAGCTGCTCTCCAGCTTCCTGGGTCACCATGCGGCCCCTCCCTCTCACAACAGCTGCCTCCAGGATGCCATCGGCCTGGAGTGACACAGCCTGGTGGGGGAGGTCCTCACCAGAGCTAGGACCATGCTGTTTGGCCCTGTAGCCTCCAACACGGTGAACAAAATAAACCTCTTTTCTAAGTTACTTCATTATAGTCACAGACAGTGGACGGATCCAGTCCAAGAACAGCTGACAGGAAAAACAAAACAAAACAAAACAAAACAAAACAAAAACAAAAACAAAAACAAAAAAACAGAATTTGTCTGGAGTACACTTGGCCTCGGGATTCATCTGCAATTGAAGGGAGACTGTACACGGCATCATCATAAAGAAGAAAACACCACATGCACGCTTGGAGAAGCGTTCTCCTAAAAGTTTATGGAAAGTGGAATTCAAAAGCAAATTTAGGGGCCGGTGCTGTGGTGCAGCGGGTTAAAGCCTTGGCCTGAAGCGCCGGCATCCCATATGGGCACCAGTTCTAGTTCCAGCTGCTCCACTTTCGATCCAGCTCTCTGCTATGGCCTGGGAAAGCAGTACAAGATGGCCTAAGTCCTTGGGCCCCTGCACCCACATGGGAGACCCAGAGGAAGCTCCTGGCTCCTGGCTTCGGATAGGTGCAGCTCCAGCTGTTGCGGCCAACTGGGGAGTGAGCCAGCGGGTGGAAGACCTCTCTCTCTCTCTCTGCCTCTCCTCTCTCTGTGTAACTCTGACTTTCAAATAAATAAATAAATAAATCTTTTTAAAAAATAAAAACAAGCTTATTTTGGTGCAAAAAAAGTTAAAATTTGTGTGTATTTTTTCTTTTTTTAAAAAAGATTTATTTTTTATTTTATTGAAAGGCAGAGTTACAGAGAAAGAAAGAGATTAAGATAGAGAGGTTTTCTACCCACTGGTTCACTCCCCAAATGGCCATAATGGCTGGTTCTGGGCCAGGCTGAAGCCAGGAGCCAGGAGCTCCTTCCAGGTCTTCCATGTGGGTGCATGGAGCAGCCAGGTCTCGAACCAGTGCCCTGTGGGAGGCCAGTGTCCCAAGTGGAGGTTTACTCTGCTATGCCACAACACTGGCCCCTTTTTTTGTTTGTTTAAAAATGTATTTATTTGAAAGGCAGAACGACAAAGGAGAGACAGGGTGGGAGAGGAGGGGTGAGTTGCGGAGAAAGGCAGAGAAATCTTCCATCTGCTGGCTGACTCCCCAAATGGGAGTCAGGCCAAAGTCAGGAGCCTGGAACTCCATCTAAGTCTCCCACATGGGTGCAGGGACTCAAGGGCATGGGCCACCTTCTGCTGCTTTCCCAGGCACACTGGCGGGGAACTGGATTGGAAGCAGAGCAGCTGGGACTCAAACCTGCACCTCTGCTGGACGCCAGAGTCACAGGTAGCAGCTTAGCGCATTGCACCACATGCCAGCCCCTACAGTCTTTCATAACACGCATTTTTTAGACTTCTTGTAGACCTTTTGTGGGCATGGATTTCAAACTTTTTGGCACCAAACTAAACATGTTTTAATCCCATTATTCCCTAAACATCTTCAAGCAGCCTCGTACGAACGAATATGTCACAAGTCTCGGGCACCTGTGTGACAAAATCCAGAGCTTCTGTCCCAGTCACCCTGGCCACTGAGCCTGAAACACAAATACAATTTTCCTTGCACCCCCACCCCTGCCTTCAAAGCAGGCACATCCAAGTTCAAGATGAGCCCTTGAGGGCTTTGCTCACCGGGCTGGCGAGGGCTGGTTCCTCTGGAGCCAACAGCACCCCCTGTTGATGCCCTGGTTCCCTGGCATGAAATTTACCAACAGCTGTCAGGGCACTGATGATTTATCCCAACATCATCATCGTCACCACCACCATCATCACCAAGCCCCCTGATCAGGACTCTCACACATGCATTTGTCACATTCACCACCTCCAAACTCGGGATGAAATCAGTGGTTCTGACCACCACGGAGTGGCTGCATCGCCTGGCACACACCAAGCCAGATGTGGCATTCCATACCTCCACCGTTTCCCCTGGGGTGTGTGGTGATGGCACCTCTTGTGCTGAGGCCCTCTGCCATTCAAAATGTCTCTGAGAAAAAGGCACATCATAACCACACAAAATCCCAAAGGCCAGAGACGGCAGTGGTGCAGGTTTTTGGCACTGGCGAAGCAGGCGCCTGTCCCTGCAGCGATGAGTGCTCTCCCTGCTTTACCAAGGAGAGGACAACGTGCCCAGAAATGGACAAAGCCAGACGGTGCTTGGTCACCGTGACTTAGGCAAAGCAACGGCCAGGCAGGAGGAGAAGAGCCCCTCACTGCGCCGAGGACAGCAACCAGGACAAGGAGGGGCTGCCGGAGATGTGCCTCAGGGTCTGTGGCCAAGGTGCCATGTGGCAGGTGCACTAGGAGTGTCTCCTCTTGCTCGGTGCCACCCAAAGTAAGAGTATGTCCTGTTTGATGGCATCTTAGACCCAGTGAAATGCAAAACTAGCCAGACCCAAAACTGCCCAAACCCAGGCCTGGCCTAGGCATGCACTGTTGAACCCATCCTCCCAAGGTCCCATGAGGGGGTGCTGAGGGACCCCCTTTTCCAGCCTGAGGTTCTGGGGTGTGCTGGGCTGCAGCCTTGTCCCGGCAGCACAGCTGTGAGGGGCAGAGCTGACCGTGTGAGCCACAGCCGCCTCCAGCCCACATAAGACCCCCGCTGTCCCTGCTGACCACTGAACCGAGTAGGGCAGGGCTGGGGGGCAACAGCACGGAGCCTCTTGGCACTGTCCAGACCTGGGTCCTGGATGCCCAGCTCCCTCTGCCTGCAAGCAGAAGCTGCACGCCCCACTCTGCAGGCCCTGAAGTCGGCGTGCGGCGTAATTGAAATTCACGGATGAGCCCGAGGAGCCGGCTCCAGGCCTGGTAATAACTTCTCCATATTAATGGCAGCACCGCAGACCCGGTGGACAGCTGACATTTAATAGAAGACATACGCCGCAGAGCCAGAGGCTCCCGCCTGCGCCTCCCATCCCAGAGCACCCCCCAGTGGAAGGGGGACCCAAGCAGAGCACCCCACTTCAGGCCTTTCCCTCACCAGAACCCCCTGTCAAGGGCACACACATGCTTACACACACACACTCACACATGCACATACAAGCACAAATTCACACATGCACCTACAGACACACACACACCAACACTCACATACGAGCACATGCTCATTCAACTGCACACACCCGCACCTGTGCACACACCCACATGCACTCACACACGAGCGTCTGCTCACACAAATGCATGCACACGCACAGACTCACGGACACGGATGCACATGTGCACAGCCACATGCACATTTGTGGGCACACACAGTCTTTCATGCACAGCGTGCACACGCACACACGTTCTCACACACTCCCATGCATAGGCACACTTCACACCCAGCTAGCAGCCTGCTGTGTCCAACAAAAAGATCCCCTGGGATGCGCATGGCAGAGTAGGAAGTGGAAGTGACATGCTTGTCTTGTCCATGCAGTACCAGGGTCCCAGGATGCCCCTGGAAATCTTCAGATGCCAGAGAAGGGAGGCCCAGGTCACAGCAAAGCCACCGGGGGTGCTGAGTGCAGACGCCAGGCTCCCGGGCACTTGCCAGGCACTCGGCACAGCTGAGCTCCTGGCTAATTCCTCTGCTCACATTATGGGAGTCCTGGGTGAGGACCTGGCCTTCTCGACCTCCCACCAGGCTCCAGGTGAGGGTCTTCACTCACAGCTCACCACTCACCAAGTGCTGGGGACGCAAGGGGACAGGGCAGCCACGGCAAGCCAGCATCCAAAGGCGTAGCACTGTTACACTCAGCCACCAGTGCCACACCCATGGCCACGCATGGAGTGCAAGGGGCAAGTAGATGTGGAGCAGAGGGGACAGCCCAGGAAGAGCTGGTCCTCTGGGCGCAGGCTCAGAGGGACCAGGGCCTACCCTTTCTTGAAGAATTCCAAGGATAGAGACCATTCTACTCAGGGAAAGCCCCAGAGCCTCAGTTTGCTCATCTATAGAATGGGAGCAGTGCCTGGTTCACAGGAATACTGCAGGGATTGGGTAGGATCCCTGCTCCAGGCAGATGTGGCCAGACAGAAATACAGCTACCAGGTTTCTTCAGGCCCTCATGGGGGGAAGGAGGGGTCAGGCAGGGGCCTCAGCTCAGGCAAAGCAAACGGGTGTGGGAGCCACTGTTCCACTTTCCAGGGTGGACACTGGTGGTCTATCTCCCAGCAGCCCTTGCTCCTCTCATTATCATGCCAGGCCATGGGGTGGAACACATGACTCAGGCCACAACCAATCAGTACCTTGCATTCCTGGGCCACGCTGACTGGTTACAGAAAGGTCCCGTGACCAATGCCTGTCCAATCAGAATGATACTCAGTACCGTCAGGGGAGTCTGCAGAAAACAGGCCCCTCCCCTCTTCCATAGGCTGTCCCTGGGGCCTGTGAGAGGTGTGGGGGTGGCCACAGACACAAGTCCCTCAGGAGAGGAGCCAGAGGGGTTCGAGGACACTACTCTACCCCCAGCCAGGCCCACCAACCCTCAAGTGCCTTCTTGGCTGCAACTGGATGAGTCTGGGCTGCAGATCCTGGAGGCCCCTGGGGTACTGCAGGGCCACCTGAGGCAGGCGAGGGGCCCGTGGGCTGCAGCTCGACCACCTGGAATACAAACACCCCCCAAGTCAGGAGTCTTGGAAGCCATGGGGCCATGCCCATCCCTCCCCAGCCCCATGGAGGAGAGGGCCCCAGGGCAGCACCAGGGTCAGCCAGGAGGCTGAAGTCAGGCAGAGCCCCCCCCCCAAGGCCAGCCCTCATGAGCCCTTGGCTGGGTCCTCCGAGGCCCGGCCAAGGATGCTGACATCCAGCACAGTCCCCAGCATCTCCACAGCTGCCTGTAGAGCCCTCATCAGGAGACCTGGGGTCCACCCAAGGTCATGGGGCGTGGGGCCTGGGTGCGCCAGGTTCCCCATGACTCCCTCCATGGACCCCTAGGGCACCTGCATTTGCAAACCCATTCCCTTGGAGTTGCCCTGGGGAGACCCCACACACAGAGCTCACTTTCCGTCCATGCAAACTCGGTGGGCAGGAGAGGTGGTCTGTCCAGGGCCAGGCAGGCAGTGGCCAGAGCCCTAGGTCTCCCCATCCCTACCCAGCCCTTTCCCACTCAGTTTGGTTTCCACTGGGGGATGCGAGCACCAGCGCTCTCCTGTGGGAAGGGCTGCAGCGCTCTTGGCCTCTCTGCAAAGGCCCATCTGATGGAACGCACACACCCTGGGCTGGCGCAGAGCCCACCAGCTGGACAGCAGGGGCCAGCCCTGGACCCCGAGAGCACAGGGTCTCTGCACACCTTCCAGCCACTGCCTCCAGGGCACTGTCATATCACAGCTCCAGGTTGGACCCTGCTGGCACAGCCGGGAATGTCTGAGAAGCCCAGGCTGTGACATGGCTTGTGTTGGTCTGGGACCAAGTGCCATTTCACTGAGATCCACAGCGTGAGGCAGGCAAAGAGGGCGGGGTGGGAGTGGCCCAGGCAGGGATACAATTTGTGCAAAGGCCCTGGCATCCAGGGTCACAGGGACTGAGCGTTCATCATGACCGGAGTGCAGATGTGAAGGGGACACAGTCACAGCTGAGGCTGGAGTTCCCAGACGGGGGTCTGGTGTGCCAGGTCGCTGGGTCTGGAATGTTTCTTAAGGGCACTAAGAAGGAATCTGAGGAAGAAGGGACATGATTTGGGAGAGGGACTGCTGTGGAGGGACCCCAAGGAGGAGCCACTGGGGCGTGCATGACGGAGCTGCAGTTAGGAGCTGGGAACTGGGTCAGAGCCCAGAGATCTCGAGGGTGGGGGCGGGTGGGGCGGCCTCACGGTGGAGGGGAGAGGGGAGTGCAAACTGAGGTCTGCAGGAGAGTGGTTCTACTTGAGGACTACGGGGTGGGGGAGTCCAGCTGGGCAGGCAGACAGAACTGGGCTGCAGTTGGCTTACATGCCAGCCTGGCCTACAGCCTGGATCCCTGGAACCTACAGTCTGGGTCCTTGGAGCCTACAGCCTGGTTCCCTGGAGCCTACGGCCTGGGTCCCTGGAGCCTACAGCCTGGATCCCTGGAACCTACAGTCTGGGTCCCTGGAGCCTACAGCCTGGGTCCCTGGAGCCTACAGCCTGGATCCCTGGAGCCTACAGCCTGGGTTGAATGGGGGAGGAGGAGGGGCAGCAATGTTTGCACCTGCTGATCACACCCACTCTTCCCTCCCCTTTGCTTGTGTGCCAGAGCCCCTCCCATTCCTGAGTCAGGGGCCTGACCCTCACCCTGAGCCCCAAATGTGGGCGAGAGGTGAGGTCCACACCAGGCCTACAGCACAGCCTGTGACTGAAGGGTGAGCCAGTAACCCAGGCAGGCCCATCAGACCCTGCCCCAGGACCCTTGCCTGTGTCACCCAGGTTGCCATTTCAGAGTCTGCCTCCTAGGAAGCCAAGTTAGAAGTGGGGCTGCTGGTGGTCCCCAGAGGATGCAGGGCACCTTGAAACATGGACACAGAGGGGCCACCGTTGTGGCACAGCCAATTAGGCTAACACTTGCAACCCCTGCACTCCATATCAGGGTGCTGCTCTGCTTCTGATCCAGCTCCCTGCTAATGTGCCTGGAAAGATACCAGAAGATGACCCAAGTGCGTGGGCCCCTGCCACCCACATGGGAGACCCAGATGGAGCTCTGGGTCCTGGCTTTGGCTTGGCCCAGCCATCTGGGGAGTGAACCAGCAGATGGCTCACTCTTGCGCTCGCTCTCCCTCCCTCTGTCGCTCCGCTTTTCAAATAAATAAATGTTTAAAATAAAGCGGCAGGACTGAAAGACAGACAGTATGGCCTGAGCCTCTGGACCCAGCCATGCTTGAAGCCAACACTCCTCAGAACCTCCAGTCAACTGTGCCCAGGAAGTCCCTTGTTTGCTTCATCCAGTGTGAGCTGGTTTTCTGTCATTTAAACTGAACACGAATTGGTGAAGACCACCCTAGGTGAGTGTGTACATCGCTGACAGCAGAGGCTAAGCAGGTGCCCCAGCTCCATCCAACCTGAAGCTCCCACAGCCCCTCTTTGGAGGAGAGAAAGGAGGATTCTGGGAAGGGCAGCTGCAAATTCCAGGCACCCTGCACCTGCCCCAAGCTGGCATCTAAGCCAACTGCAGCCCAGAGTGTGTGGACTTGAAAGCAACAGCCTACTCTTCTGGGTCCCTTTGACCAACTCACGACCTCCCTCTGAGGCCCTTAGCGATGTAACGCCAGGCAGGTGCCCAGCCAGGAGGGATGCTTGGCAGGGGAGCCGCAGCCCAAGAGACAGCAGCCCCACGTCCTGTTCCCCATGAGACCTTGCCCCGACCTAGTGACAGCCACACCCCGGGGGCCGTGGGAACTGTCTTGAGCACCCAGGGAACAGTGGACACCTCCTTCCTCAGGCCCCAGGATCGGGCCAGCCTTGGAGGTCACAACCTTGCTGGTGCCCAGCCCAGAGAGACCAGGCAGGCCCCCAGCGCTGCCCCAAGGGGGAGGCAGAAAAGGGGCAGGGCTGCTTCTGTCGCACAGAGTCCCCACTGTGGTCAGCCACCAGGATCAACAGCCCGAACCGTACCTACTGGTCCGATGGCCACTCAGCCACCAGGCCCGCTCCCGTGTCCCTCTCCCTGACGGGGAAGGTCGCCAGCGGCCAACCAGGGAAGGTAGGAAACGTTGTCAAGAAATGTGGCTGTCTTTCTTATGCAGGCTGTTGGCACACGGAACAGGGCAATGAAATGCCGTGAGACAGCCTTGGCAATGGACAGGTGCGTGCTCAGATCCTGGCTTCAAGGTTTGGGCCAGCCTCGGTTTATTCGTCTGTGGAATGGGGATGACAGCAGGATTTGCTCCACAGGCTGTTGTGAAGACTCAGCCAGGCGAGCAGGGAGCCCGGCACGCAGCAGGGGCACTCACGGTTACGCCAAGAGGCTGCTCAGTGGGTTTTTAATGAGCCTGCAAAAATGACGTGACACGGGCTCCCTCACGGGCGGCCCATGAGATAGGAGGAAACTCCTGTGCAGCGTGGCGAGGCGCAGGCGCAGGCGCACACTGCTTTACCTTCTTCCTCGGCGAGGCGCAGGCGCACACTGCTTTACCTTCTTCCTCATGCACCGCGAAAGGGCAGATCACAGCCCCGCCCCGGGACGCGCCCGAGCAGCATCTGCCTGGTGACTGCAGGAGAACACAGGAGCTCTGCACCTGCCAGTCTCCCCAGAGCAGACTGCAGGGCAGCGCCGCGAAGCCGTCGTCCCGTGCCGCTTCCCGCCTCGGCACCTCTGCCTGATCCCCAGTGGACATGTGTCTTGGCTGGCCCGGGGTTCCGACTTCCGGCAAAAGCAACCTCCTATCACTTTAGGGAGCAGCGCCTCCTGCTCTCGCAGTCTGTGGGATTTTGCAAGCCCCATGCCCTGATTCTTATTGCATCATCCCGACCATAGCTTAGCCTCAGAATAAGATACCAGCCCGGCTCTCCTGGGACCCGTCAGTCGCCACCAAGGGCTCCATCTGAAAGCAAAGCCAACACTAAGAAGGCAGAGGCAAGAGGTGGTAAGGGTCCTAATGACCTGGCAGGAGCACCTGGATCCAACCATGCCTTAAGACTCATCATTAGGTGAAAGAATAACTTCCCCTTTCTGTTTAGACTCACTTGACTCGAGTTTTCTGTCCCAGGACCCAGACGGACAGGGTAACATGAGAACCTCCTGTAGGAGTGGATCAGAAGACCGCTGTGCACAGCAAACACAGGGACTATTGCCTGCTTTTAAAGCAGAGAAACACGCCAGGATGTCTCAGTTCCAGGCAAACAGAGGAGCAAAGGAGTATCCCAGCCAGGGGCAGGACATCAGACCTAACAGGGCCTGCGGCTCTGCACACAGACATGTGCTACCCTAAGAGGCGAGAGCCCGGCTGCCTGCTGTGACCTCCACGTGCCCTGAGCTGTGCAGCCTCTGCCTGGAGATGAGCCGCACGCGTTCTAGAAGGAAAGGCTTCCAAGGCCCCATCCGTGTTGGCAGCGCGGGAAGACGTGGGGGCTCACAGGAACTGCTTTATTCCAGAAGCTCTCAAAGACCTGAGAGATGCCCTTCCGTCTCCTGGGGGTGAGCGCAGGCAGGGGCAGGTTGTCCGTGCTGGCTTGCCCACTGGATGCCTTCTGCTCAAAGAGACTGGTGGTGCACGGTGCGGGGTTTGGAGCCGTGCTTCTCAAAGCGCAGCGTCGGGGCCAGGAGCGAGAGCTGGGGAGCTTCCTGGAAATGCAGACCTTCAGGCCTCACCCCAGGCCCGCTGAGTCTGAACGTGCCTGTGAGCAAGCTCCCTGGGATCCCCAGGCATGACTCACCGGCCCAGTGCTCGGAGCCGCGCATCAGGGACGAGCAGAAAGGGGCTGTGTGGAGCGTGGGTTGCTGGCTGGGTCACACACCCGTCCCGCCGAGAGGGAGCATGCAGGAATTATCTGCTCCTGGTACCTTATCTCAGAACCTTTCAGCCGCACAGAGCTGGGAGCCCCGCGGCACAGGCCTGGACAACCCAGTCAGACTCCCACGCTCACTGGCTGCGTGGCCCTGGGCAAGTTCCTCAGCCTCTCGGAGCACGCACCTGAGCTCGCCGCCCCTGCACAGGGCCTCTGGGAGGACTGGGGCACCAAGCACGCAAAGCTCTGAATCCATAGCCAGCGAGTCTAGCCTGGAAGCACAAAGGCACCTAAAGGGTGGGAAAAAAAAAAGTCCCAAACGGACACGCACTTGAAAGGAGAACGGGCGATGCCACCCCGCTGTCTCCGGGCCCTTATCCGTCGGCAGCATCCAAGGCCACTCAGGCAGGCCCAGCCGCTCTTCCCACCCCAGCACCCCTTTGTGCTCTGTCTTGTGCCTCTGCTCATGTCTGCTCAGCCCCTGTGCCACCTCCGCAAGCCTGTCCTGCCCAGGCCAATTCACACCGGGTAGCTCTGCACCCGCTCTTCCCCCCACGCAAAATGCCAACGTGCGCCTTTGATAGCTGGAAACCCATTCTTCCAGGGCTCATTCAAACAGCCCCCCCAGGAGCCTACTCTCAAAAGCCCTGGTCAGCTCCCTTCAGCTACCCTGCAGACGGGAGCTCTCTGAAGGTTGTTCCAGGCCTGCCACGTGTCTGGCCAGCGCCAAGGATAAACACAGAAGATGCTGGCTGAACAAATGAATCATCAAACGAGTGAACAAATGAATGAATACAGCTAAGCCTCCCTGAGATGCTCTCCCTTAGGAATGAATTAGCGCCTAGGAGCTGGCCCCCCAACAGTCTCTGTCCGCGCTGAATCCCCTCCCCCATCTCACCCTCAGTCCCCAGGAATTCATTTTTAGGAAATTCACTGAGACTCACCCACAAGGTATTCGGGATGTCCTCCAAGACAGGAGGGCATACAAGGGATGCACCATTTTAACCCAAGGACATTTAGAGTTTGGTTGCAAGGTGCCTGGGTTCTAAGGAACTCCAGGCAAAAGCAGTGAATTTCCAAAGCAACAAGTGACATTCCCTGCGTCTCCGGAGAAAGAACGGTGGCGGCGGCGGTGGTGGGGCTGCGGTGTAGCTGCCAGCCCTGCAGACAGCGGGTGGACCTGCCGCCTGAGGATCAGCCAGCAGGGGCAGGGAGCAGGAGTGCCCTGAGCAGCAGTCACCGCGAAACCCACGGTGGGCGGCTGCACAAGTCGGCCGGCACAGCCTGACCACCGCACACCCAATCCAAAATAGAAAACTGCAGTGGCTTCTGCCCGTGCCAGGCCCCTAGGCGGCCGGACACAGCAGGCGCCAATGTCAGCCTCCTCCCAGAGCATCGATCCGGGCTTCCTCCGAGGTCCTCTTATGCTGAGACACCGTCTCCGTGGGCCCCCTTTGGAAGCAGAACTTCCCAGGGCTCTGGTCAAACGCTGGGTGGCCCAGGCAGTCCCCAAAAGTCCTCCCCTCCCCCGCCACCAGCCTCTCTCCTGCCCTTCAGGGGCCGCCTCCAAGAGATCAAGCAGCCCACAGGCAACTAGAGCCTTCATTTCCAAATGCTCCCCTTGGCTCAAAATAGAGAGAGAAAACCAACTTTTCAAATAAGTAACTGGAGTTCAACAGGAAACCACAGCATAAAATCAGTGGCTCCCGGGCAGCCAGGGGCTGCAGAGAGCTAACTGGGCATTTTAGCACCACGGCCTGCTCCCCGGGTTGGCAACACCTGCACGCACAGAAACAGGACTGACCTGCCAGCACACACGGTGTGGGCCACCTCAGCGCGTCACACACGCTCCAACGCTCCTCCGCACGTACAGGCAGAGAGCCACAGACACACACGTGCACGACAGGGAGACGACGGCAGGTGCATGCATCGGCCCAGGCATGCAGGCACCCAGACACAAGTGCACAGTGACATTCCAGAACATGGGTGCAAATGCACACCTCAGCTGTGCTACACACACAGGCGCCGGCATGCCGCCGGCAGGCAGAAGGCAGACAGACACGCGCTCTGCCACTTGAGGAGCACTACTGGAGACCCGGGCCCCGCCTCTGCATAAATCACCCCTGCTCAGACCATCGGAAATAACTTGCTTTCTCCCCAAACCCTTCATTTGGGGGCCCTTGCAGAAGTGGTCTCAGCTCAGGCTCTGTCCTCCCCAGGGACTCCAGGTAACCCATTGCCAAGCCCTGGAATGGAAAGGTACAGGCAGCGCACACTCACCAGCCCGTCACAGTTGCTGACTGCCACGGAGGAGGCTGCAGGCAGGCCGGCCACATCTCCGACGTAGAGGCAGGTCCCAAGCAGAGGCTCCACGCGGGTGGTGCCCGTGTCAGCCTGCCACTCCACCGTGGCTCCGGGCGCCACGAGGCGGGCGTTGGGCCGAAGCCGCAGGTGCAGGTCTCGGCCGAAGACGGTGACATTGTAGAAGAGGCGGCCTCCTGTGTCCTCCTCGCTGCCTCCGGGGAGACCCGGGATTTGGACCGGGGCGGCCCTGCGGGCTCGAATTCCCGCCCCGGCCGTCGCTGCCGACACCACGTGGGATACCAAGCGGCCCTGGGCGTCAGTGCGCACCGGCACCGCCAGGATGCGCTCCGCTCCGTGCCCCAGGGGCCCTCCTGCAACGGGGAAGGACGTTAGACCCGCGGAGACTGGGAGCCCCAGGGCCACCGCCGGGCGCGGTACACCGCCCCCACCCCCCAGCCAAGGGGAAGGGCATTCCTTCCGCCCCGCGACCCCTCGGAAGCTCCCAGCACTTCCCCGGCTTTCTCGCAGCCAGAAAGGCGCATTGGCAGAGCCCCGGCTCCGGAACCACGCCGTCCCCGGGCCTGGGCCGTTCCCCTCTGGGACTCTGCCAGCCAAGAGCTCTGCTCCCTGCCTTGGTCGGGACCAGAGCTGCGCCGGCTCTTCACAGTTCCCCAGGGGACGATCCCAGGAGGGCGTCCCCGGCCCCTGGAACCTACCGTCCTTGGCAGGACGTGGGGCTGCTGCTCGGAAGCCAAGCCTGGGCGGCCCCCTACCTGTGCGCCTCGACCCCTCGGCCGCCAGCGCGGCCCGAGAGCCCTCACCGCTGCCTATGGAGCCGCACGGACTCGGCGCCCCCCCGGGCACGGGCGGCCTGTCCTCCGCGGCCGGCACTCGGTCAGCCCGCAGCCGGCTCCCTCTCCCCGCGCGCCCGAGGGCAGGGAGGGGTGGAGTAGGGTCCTGCAGGTTCCCCCCACACACAGGGCGCCCCAACCTAGCCTCAGGGCCCACAGCGGCGCACTCAGCACCCCGCGCCGCCAGAGCGTCCCCGGACGCGAGCCCCGGCGCCGCCTCGCCCTGGCTCCCCTGGACCCGCTGGAGCTGGCTGCGCGCTCCCTAGGGCTTTCCCAGCCCTCGGTCTCCACGCTGGGTGCATCGGCAGCCGCCGAGTGCGCCCGGGCTCCCCACCCCCGGCCCGAAAAATCCGGGCGAGCCGCGGGGCGCCCCCTGCGCGACCAACCCGGCCCCGAAGTTGGCCAACTTGGCCCCGGGCGGGGCGCGCGGAGTTTGCCCAAGTCGGGCTGGACGCCGCCTGGGGAGGGGGCGGCGGGGCGGGGCCGGCCGGCTGGGGTCGCGGCGCCTGGGGGACTCGGCCGCACCTACCTGGGGGGTCGGCGGCGGCGGTGAGCCGGGCGTTCGCGGGCGGCGGCGGCGGCGGCAGCAGGAGCGGCAGCGGCGGCGGCAGCAGCAGCAGCAGCAGCAGCAGCGTGGGGCAGAGCAGGCGGCGAGCGGCTCCCGCCGGCGGATCCATGGCAGCCGGACCGCAGCCGGGGCCCCGCACTCGCAGCCGGCGCGAAAGTTCCCCGCGCGCCGCCCAGCCCACATCTGGGGGCAGCTGGAGCCGCCCGCAGCTGCAGCACCGCAGGGCGCGGGGCGGAGGAGGCGAGGCACGGCGGGGAGGGCGGGGAGCGCGGAGGGAAGGCGGGGAGAGGGAAGCGGCGAGCGAGCGAGCTAGCGCGCGAGGGAGGCGGGAGGGCGGGCGACGGCGCGGAGGGGGAGGGCGGCGGCGGGCGCCTCAGCCTGCGGTGACCCGGCGCTTCTTGGCGCGGCCGCCGCCGCGGTGCCGGGCTCGCAGCGGAGCAGAGACGCCCCGAGGCGGCGGCCGAGAAGCGCCGCGGGCCGGGGCAGCCAGGGAACCCCACCGCCCGCCACGCTGGGCGCTCCCGGTGCCCTCAAGGCGCACGGGAGCTCCAGGGAGAGGCGGCGGCCGGCGCATCCCCACCCAGAGCGCTGTGGGGCGAGCGGGCCGTGCACCCAGTCTCTGCGGGACAGGGCGCGGGCGTGGAGGTGGGGGTGGGGGCCCGCAAGGCCGGCTGATGCTGTCGCGGGAGGGGTGAGCTTCCCCGGGCTACCCCAAGACCAACTTTTGCCGGTCCCGAGAGAGCCAGGGTTCCGTCATCCTCCAGCTGCTCTCTGCCTCCCTGCCCTCCGTGGGCCCCTGAGCAAGGCCTCCCACGCAGACACCGTGGCATCCCAGCCTCCTAGCCGTGCCGCTCCCATTGTCTTTTCCAACTGAGCATCATCCAAGGGCCTCAGCTCAGGCAGGGGCAGGTCTGCTGCCGGGGCCCCTGGCCAGCTGGAGTCCCTTGCCCTGCGAGCCCCTCCCAGGAGCATCTCGGCCTCACTTCCCCTTTGGTCTTCTCCTGCACCCTGCCCTAGGCCTGTGGGGCCAGGGCCTTGGCCTTGGCCTTGGCCCTGGCCCGGGCCAGAGGACCTAGAGATGACTCAGGCCCCTCCCTGCTGGCCAGGAGGGCCCAGTCTTTCGGGGAAACACATGACTTGCACAACTCATTCTAGCTGTGACTTCTGGGGCCTGGGTGTGAGGCAAGGCAACTTGAGGGCGTTGTCACTGGGAATTGTCCCTCTTCCTCTCTCTCTCTCTCTCTCTCACCTGAGAGTGTCTGAGGCTAGATCTGGCCCCCAGGCATGGTGGACATTTGTTGTCAACATTGAAAAACGGTGAGATGTCACATAAAAAAAATAGATTTCTGACTCTTCTTGTGAGACGGGAAGGTGTGACCATCAAGGGCTCGAATTCTTACTTAGCAAATGGGGCATGGAGCATGGGGTTGCTACAGGTCCCTTCTCCGCCTCCACCGCACCCTCACTGTAAGCACCCACCCTTGTTAGCCTCTGATGCCCCTGCTGGTGACAGAAGGTTGGAACTGGAATCCCAGCGCATCAGAAGAGCCATGACTCCTGAGCCGGCATCCAGAAGGACTGCCTGCTAAAAGTGGCATTTGTCGACTTGAAGGCAGAGGGGCACCAAGCAGCCCAGAGCTGGGTCCAGTGAGGTGCTGTCCTGGAACCTGGGGATGCATCCCTTCTGTGGATACCCCTGCAGTCATCTCCCTGCAGTGTCCCCTACTTCGGGGCTCACTTTGAACTGCCTCATTCCCTCTCCTGCTGCGTCCAGCCACCCCCGACACCATTTCTTAATGATTGACTTCAGTGTCCACTATAAAATGGAGAAGCCAGCATCGCACCCTAAATCAAAGACATTTGCCAAACATAAATAAAACGGAGAAGAAAAAGAAATGTTATCCACTTGTAGCTACTACTGCCTGCGAAGGCACTGCGGCTGACTGATTAGCAAGTGTTCCGAAGGTGTTAAGACAGACCAGCACGAAACAGAAGGACGAGAGAAGCATGAAAAACGAGTAACTTTCCCGCTGTGTGAGTCTGTGATTCTCCACGGAACTGAAACATCTTGCACACTCTGGGATGTTTTTTTGGAAAGGGAGTGCATCTCTCTGACACTCCTGAGTCACCCCGGGCAGCTGTTCCTTTGCATATCACATCTGGCCTCCAAAGACTCCCATCCAGACTGAACGGTGAGCCCTCGGCCTCCGCAGGCATGAATGACAGACCACCATCCTCGCACTCCCCGAAGTGACCCCCAACAAGGCTGAGTGGGTGAGTGAGGCACATATGCAATCAGACGTAGTTACCCCATGGAGCTGGGAGCGGGGAGGGAGGAGCTGGAAGACACCTTGCAGCTTCCTCAGCATCTGTTCTCTGCTCAGATAAATCAATGAAACAGGAGCCAGCACTGTGGCGTAGCAGGTAAAGTCACCGTCTGCAGCGCCAGCATCCCATAAGGGCACCAATTCGAGTCCCGGCTGCTGCACTTCTGATCCAGCTCTCTGCTATGGCCTGGGAAAGCAGAAGAAGATGGCCCAAGTGCTTGGGCCCCTGCACCTATGTGGGAGACCTGGAAGAAGCTCCTGGCTCCTGGCCTTGGATCAGCCCAGCTTCGGGCATTATGGTCATTTGGGGAGCGAACCAGCAGATGGAAGACCTCTCGCTCTCGCTCTTGCTCTCGCTCTCTGTAAATCTGCCTTTCAAATAAGTAAGCAAATAAAAACAGCTCCCTCCTGCTTCAGACCTCACGAGTTCCCATCTTTCCTCTTCCTCTTCTGGAAAATGCCCCCAGCACACCCTGGCCTCTGCTCTGCCTCTGCACCTCCCTCCCCTCCTCCAGGCGAGTGGCAGGATGCACATCCCCAAGGATCCTCGGCTCCAGACCACTCACTCACTCACTGTCGGTCTCCCAGACAAAAGCTAAGGGCCGCGACACCTGTGTCATGCGGGCAGTGTGTGTTTTGTTTCATTTGACTTGAGAGACAGAGACATCTCTCATCCACTGGTCCACACCCCAAATGCCCACAGTGGCTGGGGGCTGGCTCAGGCCTGGAGCCAGGAGAGGGCAACTCAAGCTGGGTCTCCCGTATAGGTGACGGGAGTCTGATTATTAAGTCATCACTGCTGTGTCCGGAGTCTGCGTTCCCAGGAAGGAGTCAGGAGCCAGAGCTGGGAATGAAACCCAGACATTCTTTTTTTTTTTTTCTTTTTAAAGATTTATTCATTTGAAAGGCAGAGAATTACAGAGAGGCAGAGAGAGAGAGAGAGAGAGAGAGAGAGAGAGGTCTGCCATCCGCTGGTTCACTCCCCAAACGGCCACAACGGCCGGAGCTGTGCCAATCCAAATCCAGGAGCCAGGAGCTTCTTCCAGGTCTCCCAAGTGGGTGCAGGGGCCCAAGCACTTAGGCCATCTTCTGCTTTCCCAGGCCATAGCAGAGAGCTGGATCAAAGTGGAGCAGCCAGGACTTGAACCACACCCATATGGGATACCAACACTGCAGCAACACTGCTGCGGCTTTACCCACTATGCCACAGTGTCAGCCACTCCCCAGACATTCTTAACAGGGTCTTAGCCACAAGACCAAATGCCTGTCCCACCCCACTCCTATGTGTTTTTATTTGAACTTGAGCATCTTCAGGGCTCACCCGCACTCTCCACTTGACACAGTCCCCACCACTCCCTATTGTACCGCACCTGCTCTTGCTCATCACTGCTACCAGACTGCTCCCTGAAGACATTGGAGCCACAGCTCTGATCTAGAACAGTGCAATGCTCGAGGAAGGGGGAGGATGAGGACAATTTAAGACAAGGACGAGGCCGGCGCCGCGGCTCACTAGGCTAATCCTCTGCCTTGCGGCGTCGGCACACCAGGTTCTAGTCCCGGTCGGGGTGCCGGATTCTGTCCCGGTTGCCCCTCTTCCAGGCCAGCTCTCTGCTGTAGCCAGGGAGTGCAGTGGAGGATGGCCCAAGTGTTTGGGCCCTGCACCCCAAGGGAGACCAGGATAAGTACCTGGCTCCTGCCTTTGGATCAGCGCGATGTGCCGGCCACAGCGCGCCAGCCGTGGCGGCCATTGGAGGGTGAACCAACGGCAAAAGGAAGACCTTTCTCTCTGTCTGTCTCTCTCACTGTCCACTCTGCCTGTCAAAAAAAAAAAAAAAAAAAAAAGACAAGGACGAGGCTTCTAGACTCAAGGCCCTAAGCCTGCCCATGGATGCGGTGTGCACAGAGAGACGGGGCCATTTCCTGGTCATCTTGAGTGTCACAAGTCGCCTACCCATGCCTCAGAGACAGGATTGAAGAAGGGGGACCCGTCTTGTGCCAGCTGCCACTGTCACTGGGCAGGGGCCCTGTGCTCTCTGTGTGGCTCGGGGTCTCTGCCTGGCCCCTGCCCTCCCGGACACACATGGCAGCAGACGCCATTAGGATCAGGAGCCCATGGAGAGCCATCTCTGGCCCCTGTGTCCACACAGATACCAGCCCCTCGGAAGGTCTCCTACCCTTGTGACAAGGTCACCTTCCTTGGCAGGAGCTGCCAAGCAGATAGAGACAGTGAGGACAGGGAGCCCTAAGACCCAGGCGCCTGAAGCCCCACTGCAGAGAGACCTGGCTGGGCACACCCAGCGGGAGTGGCTGCTGATGCTGGGGGAAGGGAGGCTGGACGCCAGCAGCCCTGTTCAGCTCCACGGCTGGCACACAGCAGGTGCAGTGGCCCCGTCAGAGGCACTGGCAGAGTTCTGGCCAGCAGTGGCCTTGGTAAGCAATCTGTCAGGGGAATGCTGATCGCACAGAATGTGCTGGCCAGGTGGCCTTCAGGGGTGTCCTTCCAGCTCCTTCTTGAGGTTCCCCTGCACCTCGCCCACCAAGCACATGCCCTGACCGGGAGCTGTGGCGGGCAAAAGACAAAAACGGGGTGCTGTTTAGGCAGCAGTGTTTCTCACTACCATGTTCCACACCGGGCCGGTTCTGCCTGCAAGAGAGATGGAGTCCTTAGGGAGCGGGTTGTAGCAGAGCCGGTAAAGCTGCCTCCTGCGATGCTGGCATCCCACACGGGCGCCTATCTTTCCCATCCAGCTCCCTGCAATGGCCTGGGGAAAGTAGCAGAGGATGGCCCGAGTGTTTGGGCCCCTGCCACCCATGTGGGTAACCCAGATGAAGCTCTCCTGGCTCCTGGCATTGGCCTGGCCCTGCACTGGCTGTTGTGGCCACCTGGGGAGTAAACCAGCTGGTGGAAGATTCTCTCTCTCTCTCTCTCTCTCTCTCTCTCTCTCTCTCTCCTTCTCACTCTCTGACTTTCAAATAAATAAATATTTAAAAAATACAGATGGAGTCCTTAAAGTTTGGAGACTTGGGGATCCAGGCTCAGTCAACACTTGTGTGGAGAAACAAGATGGAGGCTCAGGCTCAACCTAAGCAGTAATGATTCAGGAAAGGATATGGCTCAAGGTCCACCCATGACTGTACACTCTCACATGTGTTCAATCCAGCAGAGAATTTTAAAGGGTGTGGCAGGCAGTGGCACCCTGGGTGCACCTGAGCCAGGGTTTAGATCCCTGGGTTCACCTCTATCCAGCCTCTCACAGGGCATCCGGGGAGGGCTATTTGATCCAATCTTCCCAGCTGGGAAAGACTTCTGGGCCCTGAGATGCTCCTGGCTGCAAGTGACACAGGTGGCGAAAACAGTCAGGAAATGCAGTATCCAAGGTACTGGGATCCCTGCAGCGAGGGCCTTGACATGTGTCAGAAGGCTCGCCAGCTGACTTCCGTCTGGTCTGCGGGTCAGCGCCGACAGGCGGTCTGAGGCGGGTGGAGGGATGAACGGCCGAGCCTGCGCTAACGACACAGGGCGAGCTGGACTCTGGGGTGTCACCCCAAGGCCCCCAGCACTCTGGGTGTCAGCTCCATGCTCTGTGTACGTCCATCCCCACGCTGCCTCGCCTGCTGCAGAGCATGCAAAATCCCCTTCTTGTACAGCAATCCTGCAGGTGACTTGTGAAGGGCGCGGTTGGGGGGTGCTCACAGCTTTTCTAAGAATTTCTGGGCATTTCCTCACTTCTCACAATCCAGGGAATTCACCCTGTAGTCCCCCACCCCACCCCACCCCAGGTCGCCTTCTCAGGGTCAAGTTCCTTCCCTGCAGTGCAGCCTAACCCTGTGCAGGTCACAATGTTGAGAGGCTCAGCCTTAAAGGGGCCAAAGCTTCCAGCAAGGGCTGCCTGTGGCACCAGCCATGGAGCCCTCAGACCAAGACACCAAGAACTGAGAGCCCACACAAGACCCTCAGGCCATTTACAGTGGGGCTCAGGGGTGGGCGTTGGACACAGTGATGGAGATGCACTTAGGACAATTGTCTCCCTTACGGGCATCTCCCTTGCACCTGGGCGCAAGTCCTGGCTGCACTTCTGATCCCAGAGTCCTACTAGTGTGTACCCAGGGCTGGCTCAAGTTGTTGGGCACCGACCACCCATGTGGGAGGCCCGGATCGGGTTCCGAGCTCCTGGCTTCAGCCTGGCCCAGCCCTGACTAGTGCAAGCATTTGAGGAGTGAATGAGCAGATGGAGATGTCTCTGTGTCTATCCTCTCCCTCCCCCTCTCCCTCTCCCTCTTTGCCTTACAAGAAGAAAAGAAAGAAAGAAAGAAAGAAAGAGAGAGAGAGAGAGAGAAAGAAAGAAAGAAAAATATTAAAGACTTAGTACTTGGGTACTTAACACTTTTTTTGTAAATAAATAAATGACATGGTGCTCATGGAGGAACCCATCATTCTGTTCCCGGCAAAATAGCGTCCATGGCCCCAGATGGTTCCAAAACAGAAGAGAAGAGAAGCTTCTCCTTGCTGTCCCTGGGTGTAGTCCCCCAGGCCTCCAGCCACCCCTCAGGGCTGACCCACCCCTCCTCTTCCCAGGGGCTACCTCACCCCTTCCTTCAGGTCCCAGAGTCTGCCTGCACCCCTCTCGGACCACTCCGAAGTGGAAACACAGTTCCCCCAGACATCTCTCCCAGCACCTCGCTTGCCCTGCTCTGGTCTGCCCCTCCATGCCAGTCCCCAGCAGGGGCCCAGTGCGTTCTTTCAGCCACACCCAGGCTGTCACTCACCCCCTCCTCCCTGCCACACCCTACAACCCAGCCAAGACCCCTCCCCGAGCATAGGGGCAGCGCCCCCACCAGCACCCCCCATCTGGATGCCTTTGTCTCCCACGAGTGCCCCACACACGGCTACGTGTCCCCCATGCTCGTCTTCTCGTGCACTGTAGGGACGCCACTTCTGGTCCTGGGCAGCACTCAGCTCTGCTTTCTCTGGGTGTCGGCACACCCGGAAGGACCTAGGCAGCGGCAGCCCTGTTCTCTGCTCACCAGGCAGGCGATTCAAGCTCCACCATCCAGTCACATGCCCTGAGGAACCTTCCTTCACCCCCACATGCCTCAGTCTCGTCAGCTGTATAATGGATGTAAGCACATCACCTGAGCCAGAGCGGCTCTGAGGATTGAAGGATCTCACACACAGGGAGGACGTGGAACTGATACGGGGTGGAATCTGCAGCATCACGCTTCAGCACCTCCTGCCCGTGGCTGGACACATGGAACCACGGCTGACCGCAGACGAAGAACCGTTTATAGGAGCTCCTCTCCTCCGCTGGCACCAGGGTTGCAGCCCCATAATCATAATAGCCTAAGTCGGGGTGGGCGTTTGGTGCAGAGGTTAAGATGCCTCCTGGGATGTCTGTGACCCATATCAGAGTGCCTGGGTTCAAGTTGCAGTCTGCTTCCCGTTTCCAGCTTCTTGTTAATGTGCACCTTGCCGGGGGGGGGGGGGGGGGTCGAGTACTTGAGTCTGCCACGCACTGGGTTGTGGCAGAGCCAGTAAAGCTGCTTCCTGCAATGCTGGCATCCCACACGGGCACCTATCTTTCCCATCCAGCTCCCTGCTAATGGCCTGGGGAAAGTAGCAGAGGGGCCCGAGTGTTTGGGCCCCTGCCACCCATGTGGGTAACCCAGATGAAGCTTCTGGCTCCTGGCTTCCACCTGGCACAGCCCCAGCTATTACAAACATTCAGGGAGTGAACCAGTGGATGGGAGATTTCTCTCTCTCTCTCTCTCTCTCTCTCTCTCTCTCTCTCTCTCTCTCTTTCTCTGTGTGTGTGTGTGTGTATCTTTTGAATAAATAAAAGAAAGAAAAAAGAAATGATTGTTAAGTGGAAGTGCAGTGATTGAGCCCAAACACAGTGTCTCCCAGCAGTGCTGGGGGTGGAGGAGGGGCGCTCCCCTTGAGACTTGGGGAGGGGCAGGAGGGAGTGGCCCCACGGACGCTGTGCTCACTGCCCCTGGCCGGTACCACCAGAGGGGATGAGCCCACATAGCGCTGGCCCGGGAAAGGTCTGAGTCAACACCACAAGTACAGTGTCCACTGACTGCGGGTGGCTCCCACGGCATTGTAGAGCCAAAATCCTGTAAGCTGGGGACCTCTGTGTACTGGAAACGCCCAGTTATTTAGACTCTGTCCCTTTGGTTTCATCCCTGGTGGCGGGATTGTGGGATTGGCGGCCGGGATGCCAGAGAGCTGATAAACAACCTTGCAGGAAACACGACCATTGACACAGCAGCCTCCCACTCAGTAAAGATCGAGTCTACACAGTAATTCCCATGGATGCTCTGAGGAAAATGAAAGAGGCAAGTGACATCCAAAGTGTAAGACAAGGAGGGAGACGTGGGGGAAGGTTTGGGCTAAAAGCTGACCAAAAAAAAGGTTCCCAGGAATGAGAGGTCTAAAAAATGAGCCTAATAACCAGAAAGACTAGCATATGCAAAGGTCCTGAGGCAGGAAAGAGCTTTCTCTGCACCAGAGAAAGCAAGAAAGGCAGGGAGGCCTGAGGGTGACGAGAGCAGGAGGAGATAAAGTGACCTGAGCTTCTCCGGGACCATGGATGAGGGAGGGCCTCGCTGGTCTTTGCCAGGAGCTGCGTTGTGTTGCAAGTGGAGGGTTTAAAGCAGTACAGTAGCCGGCACCGCGGCTCAACAGGCTAATCCTCCTCCTAGCGGCGCCAGCACACCGGGTTCTAGTCCCGGTCGGGGTGCTGGATTCTGTCCCGGTTGCCCCTCTTCCAGGCCAGCTCTCTGCTATGGCCAGGGAGTGCAGTGGAGGATGGGCCAAGTGCTTGGGCCCTGCACCCCATGGGAGACCAGGATAAGTACCTGGCTCCTGCCTTCGGATCAGCGCGGTGCGCCGGCCACGGCGGCCATTGGAGGGTGAACCAACGGCAAAGAAAGACCTTTCTCTCTCTCTCTCTCTCTCTCTCTCACTGTCCACTCTGCCTGTCAAAAATAAATAAATAAATAAAATAATAAAGCATTACAGTAAAGCCAGGTCGCGTTCATCTCCCAATGCCCTAGGAGCTGGGAACCTTCCTTGGGACACAGGTTAGGGGTTCACCCACATCCCTGCCCCACGGCCACCCCATCTGCCCTGGTTGAAAATGGACCTGCTGGACTCGCTGCTTCTTCTTCCCACTGGCCACAGAGATGAAGCTGGGAGGAGCTGAAGGAGTGGGAGCAGCTCTGAGGTGGATTAGCAAAGTCTCTGGGTGTGTCACCTCCCAGTCCTCACCACATCCTGCAGGGTAGAGCAGCAACTGAAGAACTGGAGGGGAGGCAACAGTTGCCCCTGGCGCCAGTGCTCAGCCGTGCACAGGGCTCCCAGCGGCCCCTCTGAGCCCCCCGCCCTGTGGCGTGCAGACTAGAGCTTCCTTCCCATGAGCGACCCTCGGCTGGAAGTGGGAGTCGGGGTTGTTAACTCCAAGACTATATACCTGGTGCACAAGAGGCTGCCAACTGGGGGCTCACCGTGTCTTGTTTTCCATCTCAAATTATTGGCTAAGATTTTAAAATCAGAGGCCAACATTGTGGCGTAGCGGGTAAAGTCGCAGCCTGCAATGCCGGCATCCCACGTGGGTGCAGGTTCAAGTCCTGGCTGCTCCACTTCTGATCCAGCGCCCTGCTAATGGCCTGGGAAAAAGCAGCAAAAGATGCTCCAAGTGCTTGGGCCCCTGCTGCCTCCGTGAGAGACCTGGATGAAGCCCCTGGCTCCTGGCTTCAGCCTGACCCAGCCCTGGCTGTTGCGACTATCTGGATAGTGAACCAGCGGATGAATGATTCTCTCTCTCTCTCTCTCTCTCTGACTCTAATTTACAAATAAATAAATAAATCGTTTGTTTTAAAAGAATTATGTTATTTATTTGAAAGTCAGAGAGAGAAGAAGAGATAGAGAAGGGGAGGCAGAGAGAGAGAGAGAGAGAGAGAGAGAGATCTTCTATTTGCTGGTTCACTCCCCAGGTGGCTGCAATGGCTGGAACTGCGCTGATCCGAAGGCAGGAGCCATTCTTCCAGGTCTCCCACGTGGGTGCAGAGGCCCGAGGACTTGGGCCATCTTCTACTGCTTTCCTAGACCATAGCAGAGAGCTGGATCAGAAGAGGAGCAGCTGGGACTCGGACCAGCGCCCATATGGGATGCCGGCACTGCAGGCTGAGGCTTTAACCCGCTGAGCCACAGCGCCAGCCCCAATAAATAAATCTTTAAAAATAAATTTAAAAAATCAAAATATTTCTCATGAAAATATACAGTTCTGACTTCTCTGAGGGAAATAAAAAAAGGACAGGTGGCTATTTCTGGGTTTGCTGTGCCGAGGGGCAGCCTCTCGAGGATGTCCTGACCCTCACTGCCTGCCCCCACCCCTGACTGCAGAGCCCTTCCTCTGCCCGCCACTGCCTTTCTCAACGGGGAAACCAGGCCAGAGGCTCCGCCCACCCCTGCATGAGATAAAAGAGTCCAGGAGCAGCTTTGCAGTCCCCCACCCTCGCCTTTGCTTTCCGCACCCCGAGGCTCGGATGGGGACCTCCACAATGGCCTCAGGTCGCTGGAACTTGCCCAGAATGCTCCTCCTTTTCACGGCCCCCACGTGACACCGGTGACCCCCACTGCCCACTGTCTGCAGAGACAGACGGGGCGAGGCTGGGAGGTGGGGCAGGGAAGTGGGGTGTGAGGTGAAGACTTCAAGGGGTCACAGGAATCCTGGTATTTTAGGGCTGGGGCTGGCCAACAAGATAGTATGAGCGGAAGGCAGGAAGCCAATCCAAGACACTTAAGCATCGTCCCCAGGGCACCCAGAAGCCAGCACGTTCTGTTGCGCATGCATGTAACATGTGTGCACACACGTGTGCTGACACGTGCACAGCCAGGCCTGCAGACGCACACCCACCTGCAGCCCGCGGACACCCACGCGGCGCTCTGGCCTCCCTAATTGCATTTCTGAAAATGAGACGGAGGAAATCGAATGACTTTGAGGCAGCCACTGTTCCCCCATGGCGATTTCCCATCTCCGCTCCGAAGGGCCGCGCGGCAGCAGGGCAGCCTCAAGTTCTCATCGGAGCCCGGAGACGCCTTAGCAACCCTCGGCGGGGTCCAGGCTGCAAGCCGGCTCCAGTCTCAGCCAGCAGCCTGCAGAGCTCAGCTGTGTCCTCACCTGCCCTGCCTGGGGTGGGGAAGTCTGAGGACAGGAGCCGCCGCCGGCTCACCTGGGGCTTGTGGTGATGAGGGTCTCCCACAGCTGGGGCAGCTGAGACCCCCACTGGGCTTGCTGTTCTTGCGTCTGCGTCCGCCCCACGCTAGCACAGCACTGCAACATTTCCTGCGATGACTGAGCCCAGGGTCCTGTCCCAGACCTCGGGACAGCCTTGAACCCTGACCCCTTCCCCAGGAGAGCTCTGGCCATCCTGCCCTCCTCCACAGACCCTGTGATGGGTGGCCCCTCCTCCAGCATAGGCCAGACCCCTCGTCCCATGTGGCAGCTCAGACAGAGGCAAGGCCACTGCTGGCCGCGGTATTGTCTTCCCTCACTGAGCAGGCGCATGAGACCCTGAGATCAACTGAGCCCCTCGCCCTCTTTAATATAAACACAATCATTCCTGTCCCCTCCCTCTACCACCACCACCACAAACTGGACATCAGCAACAGGTCTGAGATCCAGCTGCAGGTGTCACTGGCTAAACTGTCAGAAGACAGCACAGATGAGTGGGGGCAGGGCCCCAGGTGACCCAGCTCTGCTGTGAATGGCCCGAATCCCCCTGGGGCACAACAGAGCCGGGGGCAGAGCTGGGAATTGCAGGCTGGGGTGCACCCACACCCGTCATCAGCTCCATCCAGAGGAAGACTGAGCTCTGGCAGCAACAGAGGGGAGGGGCGACCAGGCTCAAGACTCGCCAGAGGGGGGCTGGTGCAGAGATATAGCAGGTTAAAGGAACACACAACACACGCCCCCATCACAGTGCAGGTTTGAGTTCCGGCTGCTCCTCTTCTGATCCAGCTCCCTGCTAACGGGCCTGGGAAAACCATGGAGGTTGGCCCAAGAGCCTGAGTCCCTGCCACCCACAGAGGGGAGAGACCCACATGGAGTTCTTGGCCCCTAGCTTTGGCCTGGCCCAGCCCTGGCTGTTGTGTGCATTTGCGGAGTGAATCAGTAGATGGAAGATATTCATTCATTCATTCTCTTTCTCTCTCTTTCTCTCTCTCTCCGCTTTTTGAATAAAATAAAAAAATAAATGTTCAAAGACAAAGATTGACCAGAGGCCTGCAGAAGGCCCCGCCCCCTGACATGTGGGGTCAGGGAAATGGGTAGATCCAGGAGTCTCTCCCACTGGAGATGGGGCCTCAGCCTCACTGTGCTCCGGCCAGCTGAGTACCATCACCCCCCCCACCCCCACCCCGCACTTTCCCTCCCCAGGTTCCAGGTCTCAAGGCTGCGGGACCTGGGCCCTGGGTCTCACCAGCCCCCGGGAGCTGGCCTTCCTCCCACCAGCTGTCTCCCCAGCCACAGTCCTGCCCGGTGCCCAGGTCCCCGTGCTCACACCACGGCTCCAATCCAGTCCTGAGCAGGCACCTCCTTGCAGGCTGCCTACTCGGCCAACAAGCTGCTGCCCTAGAGAGAAAAAGCAAAAGCCCGCCAGCCGGCATCGTGTCCCCGGCGTGGTCTGTGGCGCGACTCTGCAGTACGGAACGTCCATGTGCCAAATCAGAACCCCCCCACTGTCCCCGTTGCATAATTTTCCAGCTGTTTCCAGGCCTTTTTCATTTCTTCGTCTGGCAGATTTCACAAGCCATATATAAAAGTTATATATATATGTAAATATAAAGACGAGCATATGTGCGCGATGCCGCGACAAGTGCGGAGGGGAGGGGAGGAGGCGGGGACCAGGACTCAGCAAAAAGGCAGATGAAACAAGCGTAAACATTCTGAATGCCACCTTCTCCACGTCCGGCAGAGAAATGAACTTGGACTTGCTCCACATTGAGAGCAAGACGTTCGTCCAGTGAGACGCATCTCACATTGGCTGGGGTCTCACTCCCGCTTCTCCAGGAGTTTTCTTGCTTGCCTTCTTTTTTTTTTTTTTTGGTAAGACTATTTAAATTTACTTCAACTGTCAAGAGAAGAGGGGCTTCTGCATGAAACCCCAGGAGCCCCAAGAAGCGGCTGAAAGCCGTGGAGACGACCAGTGGCCAGTGTCTCGGGTCCAGCCCAAGCACAAGCACACCCGCTGCACTTCCTCCCATGGGATCCTGGGGGTCCCCTGGGACCCTCAGGCTTGAGCTCTACAAAGAGGAGCCTCTCCTCCTGGAGCCAGGATCTGCCCAGGATGTAGCCAGGCTAAGAGACACCCTAGGGCACAGCTGGTGCCTTGCAGCAGCAGCCTGCCCACGGCCACAGCTGGCTGGGACAGTGTCATTTTTAAAATTGTGTTAGATATCAAAATTAGGAGCACTCAGATTCGCAAGCTAGACTCTTGGATCCTTTTTTTAAAAAAAAGATTATGTTCTTCTGTCTCATTTTCTGTGGCTTGATGGCCTTGGTTATGAATTCTTTTTTTTTTTTTAAAGAAAGATTGCTTTATTTATTTGAAAGAGTTACAGAGAGAGAGAGAGATCTTCCATCTGCTGGCTCACCCCCAAGGTGGCCACTATAGCCAGTGTTGTCCAGACTGAAGCCAGGAGCCAGGTCTCTTCCTGGTCTCCCATGCGGGTGCAGGGGCCCAAGCACTTGGGCCATCTTCCGCTGCTTTCCCAGGCACATTAGCAGGAAGCTGGATCAGAAGCAGAGCAGCCGGGACTTGAGCCAGCGTCCATATGGGATGCCGGCACTGCACATAGTGAGGTTAATCTGCTGAGCCACAGCACTGCTCCAGCCCCCACCCTTGGTTCCTTTTTACCAAATTAAATATCTTGACACTGCGCTTGCAATCCAGTCTGACTACAGAGTGAGGTGAGGAGAGGTTGCCTGTCACTTTCTGCCTCTTCCCCACCTGCACTGTGTAACCACTGTCCCCGGAACACACTGCCTCACAAAACCTCCTGGAACCCAGGACTTAGGACAAGAGGCAGACTCAGGCTCTCGGCTCTGCAGGTTGGCAGAGGGCAGCTCTGCTCTGTGTCAGCTCCTGTCAGGCCCAGGAGGAGGTCAGAAGCTTCTAGAAAGGGAAACACCAACGAATGGTGCTTATTAGGGCCTGGGCTTGCCACCAGCACCGTGTCACTCTCAGCATGCCCACTCAGATCCTGGGGAAAGGACCTGCGGGTTAAGCCACCAGCTGTGACACCGGCATCCCATGTGGGCAATGGTTCAACTCTCGGCCGCTCCACTTCCCATCCTGCTCCCTGCTAACGTGCCTAGGAAAGCAGCAGAGGATGGCCTGAGGGCTTGGGCCCGTGCACCCACATAGGAGACTCTGACTGAGCCCCTGACTCCTGGCTTTGGCCTGGCCCACTCCTGGCCATTGTGGCGATTTGGGGAGTGAACCAGCGGATGGAAGACCTCTCTCTCTCTCTCACTTTCTCTCCCCACCCCCCTTCTCTGTAACTCTGCTTCCCAAATGAAGTAACTCTTATTTTTAAAAATTCTTGTTGTTTTAGCCGGCCAGCTATGGCGCTTATTACAGCAACGCCGGACAGCCTGGCAGAGCCACGAGCCACCAGCAGCTGGGAAGAGGCATGAAACAGAAGCCTCTAGAAGACACCCATCTTGGCCACACCTTGGTTTCAGACTTCTGGTTCCCTGAACCATGAGAGATGGTGCTTGTGTTGCTTCAAGTCATTCCAGTGTGCACCCTGTGTTAGGGCAGCTGAGCTAGGACGGATGCAAGGCTGGGAAGCAAGGCCATTCCTGGCACACAGTGAGTCCTGCCTCCCTGCCACGCTGAGCTGTCCCCTTCACCACTGTTGTGCTGCAATCTTAGACCCGAGCAACAGGCCTGGAGCCTTTAGGGAGCAGTCAGGTTGCCAGGGCGCCAACGCATGAGCGGCCCGCGGGCCCTCAGGTCCCTCTCTCCTGCTCACCTGCTTCTTGGTCCAGCGAGGAAGTCCTCCTCAGATGCCATGGCCTTGAGCTTGGACTGTCCAGTCTCCAGAATGGCAAGGGCATAGATTCCTGTGCTTCCCGCATCACCCAGCCTCAGACATTCTGTGTGATACAGCCCGGAACAGACGGAGACACTCCCGCTGGCCATATGTGCGCACCCCCAGTCCATGAGTCTACAAAGGGCACCAGGCTTTAACCCCGGAATCTCGTCAGCTGAGTCTGATCCAGACGTGGCTCTGCCTGGGCCAGACCAGGGTCAGAAAGGGAGCAAAGTGGGTGGCCCAAAGATGTTTGCAAATCTTAAATAACCTTTGTCTCTTATGTGGATTGGCAGACTTTTACCAATACAGCTCTCTCAAACATAGTAGACTTCCTGTGTGTTTGATCCTCTGCGTCCAAGTCCCAGCTTGCAATTCCTGTCTCTTGCTGCACTTACATCAGTGTTGGGAGAAGCTTAGGCCACGGTGAGACACGCCATTGAGCATTCTGGAAACTTCTAGAAGGACCCCTGTTAGTGCTTTCAGATGCCTTCACAGAGGTGCTAGCTGTGCTTCCAAGCTTCACATATTTCCTTTTGTTTTTAAAGATTCGTTTATTCTATTTGAAAGGCACAGGTACAGAGAAAGAGAGACAGGGGGAGAGAGAGAGAGAGCGCGCGCGAGCTTTCATCTGCTGGTTTACTTCCCAAGTGGCCACATGGCCAAGGCTGGGCCAGACTAAAGCTGGGAGCCAGGAACTCCATCCAGGTCTCCCACATGGATGGCAAGGACCCAAGTACTTGGGCCAACTTCCACTGCCTTTCCAGGCACATTAACAGGGAGCCAAATTTAAAATGCCACAGCTGGGACTCGAACCGGCGCACGGACGGGATGCTGGCACTGCAGGCAGCAGCTTAACCTGTGGCTTAGCTCCCAAGATACATCTTAACAGTCACACCACTGATCTGACTTTTATCCCAGCCTGTGTTTGGACCCTGGATGGAAAGGCCAGAGATGAGGAATCATTTTCCAACCCCACAAGTCCCAGAATCTCCAGTCTCTCTTTCCCTGTTCGGTTCTTTTTGAGAATCGGCCAGTTTTTCCTGAGCCAGTCCTCTCTTGCTCCCTACCAAATGCAGCCCGCAGGTACCTCCAACATCCTGCCTGGACATGTCCAGCCCAAGGCCACCGGGGCACAGGTGCGTTCCTTACCACCAAGTCAGTGCAAGTGACAATTTTGGCAAGCATGTCACCGCTTCATAACAGAGGCACGCCGGCTTCCTAGCTCCCTGTCACAGTTTCTGGATGCAAAGCCAATGCCACATATTGTGAGTTTCTGTTCTAGGTTCCAGTTTCCACAGCAGTTAACCATCGCCATGATAACACTGCATAATAAACCCCCCGAAGCCTGGCAAGCGGAAGCAGCAGTCATGGGTTCCGGGCTCACGGCTCTGCTTCCGCGTGTGCCTTCTGGGGACCAGGCTGAGGGGGCAGCAGCTTCAGGGGAAGCTCACCGCATGCAGGAGGTCAGAGGGTTTTGGAAGGGTGAGAAAACCGGCCCAATGCTACATCCACTCACCCAGGAGCCACCGCCCACTGTGCAGGGCCCTGGCCCCTGGAGGGGTCACCTAGCAGAGGGCATGGTGACAGGGTGGCAGAGGCAGTGGCATGGCCGTGTGCCATCCAATGCACTGGACTCTGCATTTTCATCCATTGCCACTTTCCATGTCAGCAGAGTCCTGGGGGGTGTACCAAGTGAAGTGATTGCAAACCCTTGGGGGAACCGGGTATCTCTGCCCTTCGGGTCCCCCACGTCTCCTTCGTTGTGGACAGAGAACCGAGCCAGGGCTGCAGGGCAGAAGCAGGAAGGGGCTGGCATCATCATCTCGCCAGGCCCTGGTTCCAGTCCCTCTGGGGGCTGGGTGCCCCCCTCCCCTTCACCTCTGGGCTTGCTGAGTCACGCATCACCCATGTCCTGGGCATCAAGTCCCCAATGTGCTCCCCAAGGGGCTCTCTGTCTGTATTGGTGCCCACGAGCTGGAGGGTCCTCCACTCACAGCACTGGAGGGCGGAGATCTGGAGCAAGGTGCTGGCAGGGCCACGCCCCCTGGAGTTTCTAGGCTGCCCCAGTCCCCACCCCACGGTCATGCGGCCTCCTCCTCTCCTGTGTCCGATCTCCCCCCGCCTCCCTGCAGAAGGTCGCTTGTGATCCCATCCAAGCAGGGTCATCCAGGTCCCTCCAGGGTCACCGTGTCCTCTCAGAGGGACTTCGTCCAGTAAGGCAGCGTCTACAGCCTCCTTGTAGCCAGGCCTCCCTGGTGAAGATGCAGGGGCTGGCCACGGCCACACTTGAGACACAGTCAGGTGTCCAGGGAGGCAGAGGGGAGTGGGCAAGGCAGGAGGCGAGAACCCACATGTGCTGCTCGCAGGTCCTGCCTCCTGGGGGCCTTGCGAGGTGTCCCAAGGGCGCCAGCTCTGCATGTTGCGGCTAAAGCTGCAATCCAGCCCGGACCAGTCTGCGTTTCCGTGATGAAAACGCCCTGGCGCTGACCTCGGCTGTCCCTGTACAGGAAGCCCTGCTCCGATGAAACCAGTTCTTTAAAATGAAACATTTTATCCAAAGCCATAACATGATTCCTGAGAAATTAGACCAGGAAGACAGTCCTTCTAAATGCCCCAGATGCTGGTTTTGTAAATTGTCAGTTAAATTAAAGCTGGGCCACAGGGACCTCCCCCAGTGCACCGCTTGCCCTGGCTAAGCCCTCCGAGGTCGGACACAATTTTCGTCTGCAGGCCCTTGTTTCAGCTCTGGAGCTGGGATGCAGGCGCTCCCTGGGAGAGACAGGAACTATCCAGGAGCACCCGGGTAACAGACCCTGTCCCTACCCGGCCATGCAGGGACCCAGAGGCCGACAGGAACTAGTGAGTCAATCATGTTTGTGTAGGCAAGTGAATGAAAATGGCTACAGCTGACTTGGGTCCAAAGGGGACTTCTTGTTTCACACAATTAAAAATCCAGGGATGGTCTGGCCTTGGACATCTGAAAAGATGTCCCCAGGACCCAGTTGCTTTCCCTCCAGCTCTCTGTCCCTCTTCCTGTGAGTCCATCCTTTCTCAAACAAGAAGTCTCCTCATGGTGCCAATAGAGCTGCCACAGCTCCAGCTTCATAGGCTCACAACCTCAAGTCCCAGAGGAGAACAGACTACCTCTCCAAGGACTCAACTTGAGTCCCAGGCGACAGATGGTTAAGACATCACTTCGGATGCCCATATGCACAGTGTCTGGTTCTGTTCCTAGCTTCGCTTCCAATTCCAGTTTCCTTCTAATACACACTATGGGAGGCACCAGATGATAGCTTAAATCCCAGCCACCTACATGGGAGACTGGAACTGAATTCCAGGCTCCTGGCTTCAGTCTGGCCCAGTTCTGGCTGTTTCAGGCATTTGGAAAGTGAATCGGTAGATGTGAGACTGACCTCTCTCTTTCTCTCTCTCTTTCTCTCTCTCTCTCTCTCTCTCCTTCCCTTGTAAATTAAATAAAGAAAAATTTAAGAATTGCGTCACGGGCATGTGACAGGCTCAGAGAGGATCAGGTACTCATCTGCGCAATACTGTGACTGCCCAGGACTTCCCTGAGGGACCGAGCCAAGGGCCGAGTCAACTTCGCCCCAGGGACCTGAGCCCCAGGGGAAGAATATGAGTTGCCACAAAACAGCAAGCGCTTCTATACTTGTGTAACGATGTGTCCACTAAGTCACAAAAGAAGTCTTTTTTTTAAGGATTTATTTATTTGAAAGGCAGAGTTACAGAGAGAGAGAGAGAGGTCTTCCATTCACTGGTTCACTCCTCAAATAGCCACAATGGCCAGGGCTGGACCAGGCCAAAGCCAGGAGCCTGGACCTCCGTCTGGGTCTCCCTGTGGGTAGCAGGAGCCACAGCATCTGGGCCACCTTCTGCTGCCTTCTCTGGCGCATTGGCAGAGAGCTGGATCAGAACGGACAAGCTGGGACTCAAACAGGAGCTCTGGTGGGGAAAGCCGGCATCCCAGGCAGTGGCTTATACCCACTGTGTCACCACGCTGGCCCCGAGAAGTTAGTTTGTAACTGGATTGTCCAGCTGAATGGCCGTATTAGTATTAGTCTGCCCCAGTTGTCATAACACAATACCACAGACAGGGGGCAGAGTTCTGGAGGCCAGAAGGTCTTGGAGCAAGAAGCCAGCGTGGCCAGTTCCTGCCTGCAGCTGCCCACGCAGCTCACCCGGCCTCTCTCGGCGGGAGCATCAGCAGAGGCAGCACACGCCAGCCTCTCTGAGAAGAACACCTGTTCTGCTGTAGCTCAGCCTCCTCCTCTCGTAACCTTAGTAACCTCCAGGAAGTCCCCGCCCCCAAAGCCCGCCGCAAGGGCATGGGGCAGAGGGTGAGGGAGGCACAGCGCAGGCTCTCCCGTGAGTAAGATGGCCAACCCTGGCCGGGCGGATGGGGGTGGCTTCAAGACACTTCCACCACCTGCAGGTCCCCAAATCCACGGGGGCACAAGTCCCTTCTACTAAATGGTGCACAACCTGGGCAACCGTCCTGTGTACTCCAAACCCCGCGTTACTTACACAGCGCCTAACTCCATGGACGTGCTCCGTGCATAGCTGTTTCTCCTGAGTTGTGTAGGAAATAAGTGACAAGAAAAACAAGTCTGAGCCCACCACACAGCATGCATCAGTGACAGGCTGGGTCCCTGGATAGGGCACTCACAAATAGGGACGAGGGTGGTACTTCTTCTGGGTCCTAGGTGTGCGTGCTGTGAAATCCCAGGAAAACACCCATTTACCCAGGAAGTTGAAAGGGGCTGGGCGAGCCAGCGCCGTGGCTCACGTGGTTAATCCTCCCCGCCCCCCCCCCCCTGCAGCGAATCCTCCACTTGTGGCACCAGCATCCCACATGTGGCCCGGGAGGGAAAATAAATTTAAAAAAAAAGAAGGCCGGCGCCGGGGCTCACTAGGCTAATCCACCGCCTTGCGGCGCCGGCACACCGGGTTCTAGTCCCGGTCGGGGCGCCAGATTCTGTCCCGGTTGCCCCTCTTCCAGGCCAGCTCTCTGCTGTGGCCAGGGAGTGCAGTGGAAGATGGCCTGAGTACTTGGGCCCTGCACCCCATGGGAGACCAGGATAAGTACCTGGCTCCTGCCATCGATCAGCACGGTGTGCTGGCCGCAGCGCGCCGGCCGCGGCAGCCATTGGAGGGTAAAACAACGGCAAAAAGGAAGACCTTTCTCTCTGTCTCTCTCTCACTGTCCACTCTGCCTGTCAAAAATAAAAAAAAAATAAATAAATAAAAATAAAAAAAAAGAAAGAGCCTCTGGGGCTGCCTGGCCCAGGTCAGCGTATGCTGGGCCCACCCTGGCCTTGGCCCCAGTCCCAGTGTCTGCTCCCAACTCCTCTCGGAACCCTAACTGAAGAGTTCCCCTGTCCCCTCAAAGCCATCTACACCTCTTGCCTTTCTCTATGCCCCGCCCTTACCCCCGGTGACCCCCAGGATCAGGCACAAACTACTCTTCTGGAAAAGTGAGGGGCTTTGTCCCAAATGGAATTGAGCTGTTCCCACCAGCAGCCAACGGCTCTTCTCCCAAACACGTACCCCTCCCCCAATCCTTCCAGGTCAGGGCCAGTGCTAGCTTCGTGAAAGCCGCAGGTTGCTCAACCACTCCCACGTTTCCTGCCATTTCTAGGGATGTGTGTGTGTGGGCACGAGCGTGTGCACCTATGCGTGGCTACCATCAGCCCCACCATAAGCACCCATGCTCCATTGTGCCTTGATGCTTTTACTCCACGCGGATGAGCCCCCAAGGTGGGATCGCCAGGTCCGAGTGATGGTGTCTTCGAAGTTGAGAGGTAGCTCCAGATCGGCTTCCCTAGGGCTGGACCACCTCCCTCCCATTCCCCATGTGCAAAAGTGACCTTTGGCAGGGGGACAGTGTTGTAGCATAACAGCTCAAGCCACTGTGTGCGACAGCGGCTCCCCAGTATCACAGCACAGGCTCAAGTCCCAGCTGCTCCCCTTCCAACACAGCTCCCTGCTAATGCTCCGGGGAAGGCAGCCAATGATGGCCCAAGTACTGGTCCTCTGCTGCCTATCTGGGAGACCTGGATGGAATTCCTGGTTTCTGGTTTTGGCCTGGCACAGTCCCACCTTTGTGGCTATTTGGGGGGTGAACCAGTAGATACAAGCTCGTGCTCTCTCTCTCTCTCTCTCTCTCTCTCTCTTCTCTCTCTCTCTCCCTCTCTCTCCTCTCTTTCTCTGTCTCTTCCCCTTCCAAATACATTTTTTATTTTATTTTTAAAGATTTTATTTATTTACTTGAGAGGTAGAGTTACAGACAGTGAGAGGGAGAAACAGAGAGAGAGGTCTTCCATCAGCTGGTTCACTCCCAAAATAGCCGAAACAGCCGGAGCTGTGCCTATCTGAAGTCAGGAGCCAGGAGCTTCCTCCAGGTCTTCCACGTGGGTGCAGGGGCCCAAGGACTTGGGCCATCTTCCACTGCTTTCCCAGGCCATAGCAGAGAGCTGGATTGGAAGAGGAGCAGCCGGGACTAGAACTGGCGCCCATATGGGATGCCAGTGCCGCAGGCAGAGGATTAACCAAGTGAGCCACAGCGCCAGCCCCAAATAAGTCTATCTTTTAAAGTGGGCTTTGTTCCATATCCCCCCTGGTGGGGGGCTCTCCTGCCCTTTCTGGTTTTGGCTACCCACTGTTTTGCTAGGCACCTCCTGACCAGGAGTGGGAGGCTGAGCATGGCCACGTGTGTCCACAGGCCTCTGTGCACTGTGCCTGCTGGAGGCGGGGTCCTCGGCGGCTCCCCGAGGTGGATGGTGGTGAAGGGGCTAGACTGGAGACAAGGGGGGCGGGACGGGGAGCAGCAGGAAAGCAGGGGATGCCAGCCCAGAGCACTCTGCATGAGAGAGCCCAGGCTGGATGCAAAGAGAGTGGTGTGGACTCCCTCATCCATAACGAATGCCCAGGCACCGGCGTGAGGACCCAGACGAGGTCCGCAGACTAGACGCTGTTGCCGGGGCCTTGCTGCTCTCCCCAGGGGTCTGCAGAGCGGGTTAGCGTCCAGCTCCATCTCGGACTCAGCCCCGGCATCTCTCCTGCAAGGAGCTGCTCAGAGCACCTTGGCTTGCTAACGGGGCCTCTAATGGAGATGTCACAGGCACCCTCCTGTGGTGCACAGTACCAGGACTCACTGTCCCTACCTCGCCGTCCCTCCCCCGCCGCTGCTAAACCGACATTCTCCTCTCCACTTCTAAGAGCGCGGCTCTTTTAGACTCCGCCCACCAGTGAGCGCGCCTGGTGCTTGTCTTCCTGCGCCTGGCTTATTTCACTTAACGTAGCATCCTCCGGGGTCACCCTGCAAAGTGCCTGCATTTCATCTTCTTCCTGGCCGCACGCTGGCCCGTTGCGTGTCTGCACCGCATCACCCTCGTCCCTTCATCCGCCAGTGGATGCTTGGATGGTTTCTGTGTCTTGGTTGTTGTGAACGGTGCGGCGGTGAACATGAGAGTACAGATACCTCTTTGATATACTGAGTTCATTTCCTTTGGATGTATATACCCCGTGGCGGGACAGCTGAATCACACGGCGATGCTATTTTTAGTTTTCTGAGGAACTTCCAGACTGTTCTCCATAGTGGCTGCACTGATTTGCATTCCCACCAACAGTGTCCTCGCCTGCATTTGCTAATTTTTTCTTTTTTTTCTTTTTTTTCTTTTTTTTTTTTTTTGGTCTTTCAGATGATAACCATTCTCACTGGAGTGAGATGATGTCTCATTGTGGTCTTAAAATGTTTATGTACTTCTTTTTTGTTTTTTATTTGAGAGGCAAAGAGACAGAGATCTCTCCTCTGCTGGTTCAACACCCAGATGCCTGTAACAGCTGGAGCTGAGCCAGACTGCAGCCCGGAGCCGGGCCCTCAATCCAGGTCTCCCCATGACCCTGATCACTCAAGCCACTGCTGCCTCCGAACGCCCACCCCTCACTGTAGCTTTGATTTGCATTTTCCTGATGGCTATCAGTAGTATTTTTTAAAGATACTTGCAGGGGCTGGCGCTGTGGTGTGGTGGGTAAAGCCGCCGCCTACAGTTCCGGCATCCCATACAGGCGCTGGCTTGAGTCCCGGCTGCTCCTCTTCTGACCCAGCTCTCTGCTATGGCCTGGGAAAGCAGTAGAAGATGGCCCAAGTCCTTGGGCCCCTGCACCCACGTGGGAGACCTGGAGGAAGCTCCTGGCTTTGGATGAACACAGCTCCAGCCTTTGCGGCCAATTGGAGAATGAACCAGTGGATGGAAGACCACCACATCCCCTCCCCCCGATATTTACAGGCCACTTGTGTGTCTTCTTTGGAGAACCTGTCCACCCAGCGCCCTTACCCACTGTGAGGGCTGGACCGGGATTTTGCTCCCTGGATGTCACAGCTGGCGAGACCTCCCCGGCACTGTGTCCTATCAACGATGAAGAATGACTCCAATGGATGCTCAAGAAGGTGGCCAAGCAGAGGTTTATTCAGAGAATTAGGAAAGACAGAAACTCGTGCTAACCCGGCGGGAAGGGCGCATGGAGGGCTGGGCAGGGGAGGGTGCACACAGCAAAAAAAACGGTGCGGAACAGTTCCTCGCCTTGTGTCTGTTTTCACGGCAGTGAAGGGGTCTGCTCATCTTTAGGGACGCTCTCAGGAACTCCATCACGGGCTTACAGGCAGTCGGCAGAAGAGTTCCGACACACATACTTGGGACTAGCTCCGGGTCAGCCTGGTGCCAGGCCAGATGTCCCAAAACCCTTCTACAAGGCTCACTGTGTTTCCTGTCTTGCTGCCTATCTCAGTTTGCTGCTAAGAGTGCAGCCTTGGTGGGTGAAGCCATTGCCAATGGCATCCATGTGGGCATCGGTTCAAGTCCCGGCTGCTCCACTTCCGATCCAGCTCTCTGCTGACGCACCTGGGAAAGCAGTAGAAGATGTCCGAGTCCTGGGGCCACTGCACCCACATGGGAGACCTGGATGAGGCCCCAGGCCTCTGTGGCCATTTGGGGAACGAACCAGCAGATGGAAGATCTGTCTCTCCTTCTTTCTCTATATTTCTGCCTTTCAGACAAAATAAATCAATCCTCCCCCCCTTTTTAAGCGGATGCTTGATCTAATTATGGCAGCTGGAAGGTGTGCCTGGGGGAGGTCTGAGACCCCTGGGAGCTTGCTCTCGGGAGGCGGCTGTTGGAGGAGTTGGGCACAGAAGCCACACATGCTCTGTTTCTCTCTGCTCCCTGGTTCACTCGCGAGTGGCCCTCAGCCACCCTCCAGCCTCACCAGATGTCTCAGCCCGTGCTGATGCCTCAACACCATCTCGGACTGCGAACCTACAAAGACGGCTTCCTCCTTCCTAAGTAGCTAGCTCCTCGCAGGTCTTTTAGTTAAAGCCACAGGATGTTGACTTCGGACGATTTGCTGGGTTTTGTGATTGCCTTGTGCTGGTGAGTGTTGGCATGCCTTCCTTACCCTGATGTGTCCCTTGGGGTGAATGGTTCCAGAGGTCTTCTCCCGTTCGCCAGGCTGTCTCCTCACTGCGCGGATGGTTCCCTCCACTGTGCAGAAGCTCTTTAATCTGCTGTTGGCCCGTTTGTCCATTTGCGCTTTTGTTGTTTATGCTTTTGGAGTCTCATCCAAAAACACATTTGCTCACATCAGCATTCTGAAGTGGTCTCCCTGTGTTGAATTCAAGCATTCAACGTAGGGGCAGCACAGGGTAAACCCAGCCACAGCCCTGCCATCCGCTCAGCAATCCCAGCCTTGTGGACCTCTGCCGCAGTCCTGCCCATCACAGGTGGATGGGGTAGGACTCACTCGACTCCCAAGACAACGACCACTCTGCCTCCCAGCCTGGCCGCAGTGAGGACCCCACGCCTGTCGGAGCTTCCTACCCGGTCCTGACCCACAGACCCTTTCCCCCCAAAATTGGGTTAAATGCCAGCTCTGCCTTGAGCAACTGGCACCTGCCAAAACCATATTCTCACCCCCCAAATGGCTTCTCCACCCATGTTCCCGCCTCCCTGGTGGCACCAGAGCCCAGGCTGCTCCAGGCATCGAGCTCTGGGTGACCATCATGAGACCTCCTGCTGCAGGCTGGGGAAACCCACAGAGCCGTTGGCAACGAGAACAGGATCAGCCATCACCTTCCCGTCGCTGGACAAAGAGAAGGCCCAAGATGGCTCGCAGGGGCCACCTGTTCATTCAGGACAAATGTGGAGGGTTCCACACCCGTAGGGGTACACAGATCTTGGGGATACCAGGCAGGCTGGGCAGAGACTCCAGCTGCTTACAGTGGAAGTGACAGCCCTCGGGGTCGGGAGAAGGGAACCACAGCCTTGGGAAGCTGAGTGTGGGGACAGTCCCTCCAGGAGGGGACAGAGGCCCGGTGGGCTGGCTGTCCTCTTGGGCCACTGTGAAGACTGTTGTCTTCAGGTCACAGCCAAAGATGCTGCCAGCACCATGCACATCCAGGCACTTGTCTGGCCCTGCCAAGTTGACAACCGTCTGTCACTCCTCGGATGGGGACAGTGCTGCCACACCTTCCCCACCAGTCTAGATCTGACACCCATGTGGGATCTGTCCCCTCCAGTCTCCCAGGAGCCACTTGGAGCCTTAAGTCTTTCTCTGGGGAGAGAAGCACCTGACAGGAGTCTTCCTTAGCCATCCCAGTGTGCAGGAGGGGAGAGGTGGGCCAGCGCCCACCGTAGTCAGGTGTGAGAGACCCTACTCCATGCCCGGATCCTGATACACTATAAGGAAGTGCGGGAGAGACTTAGGACCACTCAGAGGTGCCTTTCCACGCGCGCTTAGAGTGTCCCAGCCCCTCCTCCATCACAGCTGCTAAACCCAGAGGTCCCAGCGCCGGCTCCTCTGAGCTTTAGAATGTCATTAAAAAGATGAGCCTGAAAGAAAAATCTATTAAAATTGAAATTAACAATCCCCCAGGCCCCGTGAGGCAGCAGCTCTTCCCTATCTTGGCGAGAAAAATCTTGCCTGTGTGCCCAAGAGGCAGTGCCCGGCACCGCTCTCAGGCGTGCGTGTGTGCCGGCAAAAGGTTGGGAATGCCCGCCAGCAGACAGACAGAGCTAGGAAGGCCTCGACTCAAAACGCTGCCTGCCAAATGACCCGACGGCCCCGCCTCGCGAGCCCCGCCCCTCATCGCCGCGACCACACCCACTCCAGCTTCGCGGCCACGCCCTCCACACCACCTCTCTGCTCAGCCACTCGCCCTGGAGAGTTCAGTCCGTGAACTCCCAGTGCCCGCTGTGCACCTGCCTGGCTGAGGGCTGGGGCAAGGGCAACTGTAGTTAACCCTTGCTGTGTGCATTTGCTGGGGCTGCCCCCCTGGAGAATCACACAGCAGGTGCTTAACCACAAGAACAACCTATTCTGCCGCCTTTCAGGAGCCCGGCCACTCCAAGATCCAGGCTTGCCTCCTGGAGAGGCCTCTCTCCAGGCTGACAGCTGCCGAGCCTGTCCTCACGTGGTCTTGCCGTGTGTGTGTGTGTGTGTGTGTGTGCGTGCGTGTGTGTGTCCTACCCTGCTCTGCTTCCAGGGACCCTGAGCACCTCGTTTGAAATCAGTCACCTCTTTCAAGACTCTGCCTTCAGGTATGACCACGTCCTGCCATAGTGGGACTTTAACCTGGAGCTTTGGGAAGACAGAACGCAGCCCAGAGCACTTGTCCCTGACCAGGAATGAGGCAGGATTTTGAAGGATTTTGAATGCCTCATCTCTTACTTATTCTCTCCACAACCTCGGAGGTGCCAACTGTCATACCCCCTCCCCCATGATACTTACAGCTGAGCAAACTGGGACTCGGAGATGGAGGGAACCGCAATTATCCAAGGTCACCTGGCCGCGCTGTCTCACCTCCCTATCGCTGTAGCTGCCTCCTTTCCTTTTTCTTCCTTTCTTTTTAAAGTGTTTACTTGGCAAATGATAATTATTCGTATGTATGGGGCACCATGTGATAATTGAATGCGTGTATACAAGCACCATGTGTAATGACCAAATCAGGAAAAATAGCACTTCCATTTCCTTAAACATTTGTCACTTCTTTGTGTTGGGAACAGTCCTGATTCCCTCTGCGGTCTTTCTACAACACAAGTCACTTGTAGCTGCAGGCCCCCTGCTGTGCCAAGCAGCAGGACTCTGTTCTCCACCATCAGAAGGTGGGCTTTGTGACAGCGGGAGTTGGTTGCCCACCCGGGATGCCCACTGAGTGAGGGCCAGAGATGGGCTGCCGCTCAAGACTCTCAGAAGCTGCAGCTCAGAGCTGAGGCCCTCGCCCCTGAAAGCCACAGCTCCCCAGGACTAGGCCTGCCCAAGCGCAGGAGCTGCAGAGCCAGGCAGCCAGCACAGCCCTTTGGTAAAAATCAATGCCATCGCCAGTGAGCAGCTGGGCCGAGCTTCCCGGGGCTCCACGGTATCCCAGCAACAACACGCGCATCCCCTGTCTGCGAGCTCCTGAGAAGACACTGCTCTCAGACGCCACCAGCCAGTGCAGCGCAGGAGCCGCTAAACCACAGCCTCCTCCCAGGCTGCAATGGGCTGTGCAGACCCCCAGGCTCCTGTGAGATCCTCCCCTGGGCCAGACACAGACCTCCAAGAGGGGACGGCTGAGAGAGGTGTCATGGGCAGAGAAGCCACCACACAGTCCCCAGCCTCTGCTGCCCTCCAGGTGGGCAGTTAACCCTGTGTGAGCAGGGAAAGTCTGCAAGGTGAGAAGTTGCAATGCACGGGAGTCGGTAGCAGGTGCATTGGCAGGGTGCTTTATGGAAAGGCCATGCACTTGAATCAGAAGGTAGTCTCCTCATTCGCTTGCATCAGCTACAGCCGTGGGTGCCAAACCCAGACCCTGTGCATGGAGTCCACATCCCCTGTGCTGGTCTGCTCAGCACCACTGCAGGGCACCAGCCTGTGTGGTCAGGCACCCAGCTCCAGAGCAGGAGACCTGGCTGGCTGGGAGATGGTCCCCTGGCAGTCCTGGGGGTAGGGGTTGCTGGCAGCCTTTGGTCCCTGGGGGACGGAAGCCCAGCCCCAGGCTCTTCCCCAAGACATGGATCTTGCAGCCCTTTCTTCCCACCCATTTAGAGTCACATCCCTAACTACCCCATGGTATTCCTTCTGTCTTGTTTGTTGCTTTAGTTAATGCTATTTTCTCCTCTTCTTTTAACTTTCAAAAAGCTTTGTCGTTCTCTTCCTGTTATATTTCAGCCTTCCACTGGGGAAGCTGTCAGCTCATTTGATCCGGCTTATTTTTTTTCCTTTTCTTTTATTCTTTCATTTTAAAAAGCATTTTGTGAACAATAATTGTGCATAGGTGTGGGCTACAGTGTGACATTTCAATGCTTGTATACAATACGTATTGATCAAAACAGAGTAATCAACATTTCTCCTACTTTGCCCTTACTTCACAACTGGAGGCTAGGAACTTTTCTCTTCTATTTGTTCATAAACTATGTAATTAGTTCGGTGAACGACAATCTCCCAGTTTGAGGGGTAACATTGGGAAGTTCTTCCTGTGATCCAACTCTGACTTGGTGCCCATTATCCAAACTCCCTCTCTCCCCGTCTACCCATAACAGGTCTTGGTAATCACCATCCTGTGTTCAGATTGAGTTTTTTTTTTTTTTTAATTTATTTTTGTTGTTGTTTTTAGCTCCTCTACATATGAGGAAGAACACGCAGTATCTGTCTTGCTGTGTCTGGCTTATTTCACTCAACATGATGTCCTCCACTTCCCCCCGTTTTGCTGCAAACAACCGTTATTCATTTTTTTATTGCGGAATAATATTCCACTGTGCATACATAACATACTTTCTTTATCCATTCATCTGATGAGGGACACCTTAGTTGTTCCATATCTTAACTATGTTAATGGTGCTGCAACAAACATGGTATCTCTTTGATACACTGAGTTCATGTCTTTGGGATACACTGTTTACTAAATCACTTGGAAGTTCTATTTCTGTTTTGTTGGTTAAGAAATCCCCATAGGGGCCGGTGCTGTGATGTAGTGGATTAAAGCTCCAGCCTGCAGTGCCGGCATCCCGCATGGGCGCGGGTTCAAGTCCCAGCTGCTCCACTTCTGATCCAGCTCTTTGCTATGACCTGGGAAAGCAGTAGAAGATGGCCTAAGTCCTTGGGCCCCTGCACCCAGGTGGGAGACCTGGAGGAAGCTCTTGGCTCCTGGCTTCAGATCAGCTCAGCTTTGGCCGTTGCGGCCATCTGGGGAGTGAACCAGCAGATGGAAGACTCTATGACTCTACTTCTCTCTGTAACTCTTTCAAATAAATAAAATAATTCTTTAAAAAACAAAAAAAAAAAAAAAAACAAGAGGGGCTGGTGCCATGGCTTACTTGGTTAGTCCTCCACCTGTGGCGCCGGTATCCCATATGGGCACCAGGTTCCAGTCCCGGTTGCTCCTCTTCCAGTCCAGCTCTCTGCTGTGGCCCGGGAAGGCAGTGGAGGATGGCCCAAGTGCTTGGGCTCCTGTACCTGCATGGGAGACCAGGAGAAAGCACCTGGCTCCTGGCCTCGGATCGGCGCAGCCAGCCGTGGCGGCCATTTGGGGGGTGAACCAAAGGAAGAAAGACCTGTCTCTCTGTGTGTGTGTCTCTCTCTCACTGTCTATGACTCTACCTGTCAAATAAAAAAAATAAGAAATCCCCATAGTGTTCGCCATAGTGGCTGTACTAATTTAAATTCCCACCAGTATTGTACAGGAGTTCATCTTTCTGCACATCCTCGCCAGCATTTCTTACTTTCTTTTTTTATTTACTTATTTGAAAGGTGGAATTACAGAGAGGGAGAGGCAGGAAGAGAAGTCTTCCACCCACTGGTTCACTCCCCCAAATGGCCATACAACAAGGGCTGAGCCAAACCGGAGCCAGGAGCCAGGAGCTTCACCTGGGTCTCCCACATGGTGCAGGGGCCCAAGCACTTGGCTCACAGGCACAGTAGCAAGGAACTTCTGGATCGGAAATGGAGCAGCCAGGACTTGAACCAGCGCCCATAGTAGATGCCAGCACTGCAGGCAGTGGCTTAACCCTCTACACTGCAGCACCAGCCCTTATAATAACCATTCTGACAGGGGTGAGGTTATGTCTCATTGTGGTTCTGATTTGCATGTCTCTGATGGCTAGGGATGTTGAGCATTGCTTCATGTATTTGTTGGCCATTTGAATTTCTTCTTCTTTTTTTTTTTACAGGCAGAATGGACAGCAAGAGAGAGAGAGAGAGAGAGAGAGAAAGGTCTTCCTTTTACCGTTGGTTCACCTCCCAATGGCCACTGCGGCCGGCGCACCACGCTGCTCTGAAGCCAGGAGCCAGGTGCTTCTCCTGGTCTCCCATGCAGGTGCAGGGCCCAAGCACTTGGGCCATCCTCCACTGCACTCCCAGGCCACAGCAGAGAGCTGGACTGGAAGAGGGGCAACCGGGACAGAATCCGGCGCCCCATCCGGGACTAGAACCCAGTGTGATGGCGCCGCAGGCGGAGGATTAGCCTAGTGAGCCGCGGTGCTGGCCTTGAATTTCTTCTTTCGAGAACAGTCTATTCAGATCCTTGGCCCACTTCTTAATTGCACTGGTTGTTGTTTTTGAATTTTTTGAGTTGCTGATATATTCTGGGTATTACCCTCTGTCAGATAAGTAGTTTGCAAATACTTTCTCCCATTCTGCTGGATGTCTCTTCACTCCATTGCTCGCTTCTGAGCTTGATAGAATCCGTTTGCCGCGGTTTGCTTTGGTTGCCTGTACTTTGGGGACTTTTCTTATCTTTACACTTTGTTATTTCCATCATGTTGTATTTTGAAGATCTTTTTCTTTCTGGCCTTGTTCACGGTGGAGGGGAGAGCCCAGGTTTTGGGGCTGGGCAGACCCTGACTCAGACATAGCTCCGCCAGGCTGCTGACTGGTTGGTCTCAGAGTCTGTGTAAGGGTCTGAGTCTCGATTTCCTTATGATGAACTGGGGTGGTCACCCATTTGGGGAGATGCACACCTGTGCAGGGTTGATTTTAAGCATCTGGTTCAGGGCCAGCAGGTGCTACTGCTGGGCCGAGTTCTGGGATCCTGGTGTGCTCCAAATTATGGTCTGGATAGTTCCCTTTATCTTTCTTGCGCACTTCTGGGCAGCGGTGAGAAAGGTCTCAGCCACAAGCCAAGGGACCTGAACGAAGAAGCAGGGACAGTTCATGCGCAGTCCTAGCTGTACCCAGCCCACCCCTTCCGTTCTTTGGGAAACTGCCCAGCTCTGGCTGGCCAGGGAGCTGCCAATCAAGCACAGCGCCCTGCCCTACCCCTGCGGCAGGATTGGAGGAACAGCCCACCGGAGACCACTCTGCATCCCTTCCCAGCACTTTTGAGCTGGATCTAAGGATTGGGGTGCATATCCTCCTGGAGGAGGACCTGTCAATCACAAATCTGCAGCAGGCAGGAGCCCAGAGAGGAGGCTCCAAGAGGAGGGTGGAGGAGGGTGCGGGCACAGTGACCCCGGTGCCAGGGCCCCTCAGGCGGAGCAACAGTTTGGTTCCCGCTAGGCTCATTTGGAGGGAAGTCTGCCTCTGGGTGCGTCACGCTTTGGGTCTTGTCGCTCCCCCTCTTCGTGGAGGAACGACACAGGACCCTGCCTAGGCTTCATATCCGAGTCACGGCACCATTATGTCGCTCCCCCTCTTCGTGGAGGAGCAACACTGAACCCTGCGCTGTTCTTTCGTCTGCTCGGCCCTCCCCGGGTTTGCTGCTGGTTCTTCCCGGGTTGGCTACTATCCCTTCCACCTCCGTGGAAGGGCAGTTCCCCCTGGCCGCATTCCCCACTTCCGCAGGGGAGCGGCACACCGCCGGCCGGGTCTCTCGGGGGCTGCACGGGTTCCCTTAGATGTTCCCCATAGATGTTCCCGGTGCATGCCGTCTCTCTCCTCCTTTATAGTCCTCCTCCGCCAATCCCAACTCGGCTGAGTACGCTGCTCTCCAATCAGGAGCAAGTCCTACAGTTAATTGGTTGAACTGGAGGCAGCTGTGCGGAAGCTGTTTACTTCTCTCCCAACGCCACATTGTGGGAGAGCAGATGCATAGAATAAGTCTTAATTCGAGTAACTTAGTCTAGTCCGGATTGCTCCCCACAGATCCCCCTTTCTTTTTATTTTTTGGCGTTGATACGCGCCTGTCTTCGGTGTCCCACGGCACACACTCTGCTCTACTTGCTAGCGTTGCCACAGGCTCTTACAAGTCCTATCAATCAGGAAAACCGAATCCGGGTCCTCTCTTCGCCATTGTGAGGAGGTTTTTAGGCGCTGATGCGTGCCTGTGTTCGGTGCCCTGCAGCGCATGCTCTACTCTGCTAGAACTGCCTGCAGGTGTTTACAAAACCTATCAGGCAAACCGAATCCAAGCCTTCTCATTGCCGTATTGTGGGGGAGACTTATTAGTGTTGGTTTGTGCCTATCTTCGGTGACCTGCAGCTCATACTCTGGTCGAGCTTTGCTGGCGCTTACCGCCTTAAATCAGGCAGACCGAATCCAAGCTTAATATTGTTGTATTGTGGGGAAGCCTTACTGATGTTAATTCGTGCCTGTCTTCGGTGACCTGCGGCGCATAAGCTGCTAGCTGCCCGCAGGTGCTCATCGCCTCACTTGATTAGGCAGACCGAATCCAAGCTCTCACATTGCAGTGTTGTAGGGAGGCCTTTTTATTTCTCTATTTCTCTATCTCCGGGCATTTCTATTTCTCCCATTTTACTTCTATCTTCCAGCATTCCTATTTCTCTCACTTTACTTCTAAAACTTCTGTTTCTCTTATCCCCGCAGCTTCCCGGCACCTCGCCCTGCCGGCAGCTTCACGGCTCCGCGCAGCTTCCCGGCGCCTCGCCCCGCCAGCGGGCTCCGCCCCGAGGCTGCTTCTCCGCGCCTCGCCGGCTCTGAGCCGCTTCAGCCCGCGCCTCATCTGCGCAGCTTCCCGGCTTTGCGCGGTCCGCGGGCTCCACGCTTAACCCTTTCGCGTCTGAACCACGGCCTACGCCAGCCCCGTTCCCTATCTATTCACGCCCCGTGCTCTCTCTGCACGCGGCGGCTTCCGCGAGTAACACAGTGTAGCTTGCGTGTCCGCCACTAGGATTCAATCTAAGTTCCCCGGGCTAGCCTGGCGAATTCAACCCAGCGTACGTCTCCGCCCCACGGTTTGGCTTCCCGTCCTTTGCTCCCCGGGCTAATCAGACGGATCCCAATCTGGCTTGCGTCTCAGCTTCTGGTTTTAACTTTTCGCCCCCTATTCCCGGGCTAACTTGAGAATCCCAAAGTGGCTTTCGTTTCCGCCTTGGCCTGCCCCCCGCGGCTTCAATTTCCCTAACATTTTTCTCTACCCGGTATGTTTCCCCAAGCTTTCTTCCAACAATATTCCTCCCTCATTTCTCCTGGCCTCTCCCCACAGTCCGCATCCGAGTCTGTTTGTTCTAGCTTTCACTTTCGCTTTCGACCTTAGAGATTTCTCCCAGCTTCCCCCCCTAGTCCGTATACGAGTCTATGCCTAGGCTTTCAATAGCTTCTTCCGGCTCCTTTTTCGTCCGGCTTTTCCCTAGGCTGTTTGCTAGTCTCTCTCTCCGATATTTTCCCAGTTCTTCCCGTTTCTTCCCTCCTAGGTTTCCTATCCGTCCTAAGTTTCCTATCCGTCCTAGGTTTTCTATCCGAGTCAGGTTTCCTATCCAAGCTAGGTTTCCTATCCGTCCTAGGTTTTCTATCCGAGTCACGGCACCATTATGTCGCTCCCCCTCTTCGTGGAGGAGCAACACAGGACCCTGAGCTGTTCTTTTGTCTGCTCGGCCCTCCCCGGGTTTGCTGCTGGTTCTTCCCGGGTTGGCTACTATCCCTTCCACCTCCGTGGAAGGGCAGTTCCCCCTGGCCGCATTCCCCACTTCCGCAGGGGAGCGGCACACCGCCGGCCGGGTCTCTCGGGGGCTGCACGGGTTCCCTTAGATGTTCCCCATAGATGTTCCCGGTGCATGCCGTCTCTCTCCTCCTTTATAGTCCTCCTCCGCCAATCCCAACTCGGCTGAGTACGCTGCTCTCCAATCAGGAGCAAGTCCTACAGTTAATTGGTTGAACTGGAGGCAGCTGTGCGGAAGCTGTTTACTTCTCTCCCAACGCCACATTGTGGGAGAGCAGATGCATAGAATAAGTCTTAATTCGAGTAACTTAGTCTAGTCCGGATTGCTCCCCACAGGTCTCACCCCTATTTGATTGAGGTGAGACTCTGGACTTGTGACTTTTGAGCTGGGGAGGAGTTAAGGCTCTCGGAATCCCTGGGAGTGAAGTATTTTGCATGTGAGGATATAAATGGGGAGTGGGCAGGGATAAAATGTGAGTTGAGGGGCTGGTGCTTTGGCGCAGCGGGTTAAAGCCCTGGCCTGAAGCACCGGCATCCCACATGGGCACCGGTTTGAGTCCCGGCTGTTCCTCTTCTCATCCAGCTCTCTGCTGTGGCCTGAGAAATCAGTAGAACATGGCCCAAGTCCTTGGCCCCTGCACTGTGTGGGAGACCCAGAAGAAGCTCCTGGTTCCTGGCTTTGGATCGGTACAGCTCCGGCCATTGTGGCCATCTGGGGAGTGAACCAGCGGATGGAAGACCTCTCTCTCTGTCTCTACTTCTCTCTGTAACTCTGTCTTCCAAATAAATAAAATAAATCTTTAAAAAAATGTAAGTTGAATATATCTTCTTCCTCTAGACTCCAGGCATTAAATTTTTTTTGAAAAAAAGATTTATTTATTTACTTGAATGGCAGAGGGAAGAGAGGGGGGAGAGACAGACAGAGAGAGACAGACAGACAGACAGGCAAGGAAGACAGAGATCCGCCATCTGCTGGTTCACACTCAAGAATGACTGACAGCCAGGGCTGGGCCAGGCTGAAGCCAGAGGCCAGGAGCTCCAGCTGTTCTCTCACATGGTGGCAGGGGCTCGAGGACTTGGGCCAGCTTCCGCTGCTTCCCCAGGTGCATTAGCAGGGAGCTGGATCCCACGTGCATTAGCAGAGCAGCCGGGACTCAACTAGCACTCCATTCTGGGATGCCAGCACAGCAAGTGGCAGCTTAACCTGCTGCGCCACAAAATCAGCCCCCAGGCATTGACTCTGAATGGCGCAGGTGAAAAATATTAAGAGGGAACCTTTGAGAGCAGATAAGGCCGAGGGCTTCTCCCTGGTGAGCAGGATCAAGGCCCTTATAAAAACACTTTTCTGCAGCACTGGCTCCCACCACGTGAGAGCAGTGTGACCCTCCTCTCTGGAGGGTGCAGTGTCTCGGGGCCAGCTTGCAAGCCTATCAGACAGCTGAGCCTGGCAGCACCCGACCCTGTACTTCACGTCTCAGGTACTTTGTCACCACAGCACGAACTAAGCATCCTCACTCGACAACCCACAACTCTGCCAGGCCCCCAAGGATGTATTCCCACAACCCAAGCACCCTGCCCAATGCAGTCAGACTCAGCGGGAGGGCGGCGCACACACTGGGGGCCCACCTACCAAGCACAGCTGGCTTCTCCCCCAGGAGACAAACTGCCATCCCCTTGGCAGACTGGCTCTTGAGATGCCTGTGGGTGGTCTCCATGCCCTACCTGCAAAGTCTTCTTTGCAAGTGGCCCCTGGCAAGTGGTTACCTGGGCGGGGGGGGGGGGGGGGGGCGCGTCACTGGCTTGGGAGGGTAGGTGGGCATCCAGGTGGCCTGTCAAAATACTGCATGATTTCAGGCATGGAAAGCCAAGACTCTGTGGGAAAAAAAAAAAAAAAAAAAAACACATGAAGGATCTCCGTGAGTGAGACCCCAGTGGAAAGAAATGGCCATCAAAGAAGGAGGTACTTTTCTCTGTAAACTGAGCCATGGCTCACTTGGTTAATCCTCCACCTGTGGCACCGGTATCCCATATGGGCACCAGTTCTAGTCCCAGTTGCCATTCTTCCAGTCCAGCTCTCTGCTGTGGCCCCGGAGGGCAGTGGAGGATGGCCCAGGTGCTTGGGCCCCTGCACCCACATAAGAGACCGGAAGGAAGCACCTGACTCCTGGCTTCGGATTGGTGTAGTTCCGGCCATAGCGGCCATTTGGGGGGTGAAACAATGGAGGGACGACCTTTTTCTCTGTCTCTCTCTCTCTCACTGTCTATAACTCTACCTGTCAAATAAATTTTAAAAAAAAGAGAGATAGAGGAGAGAACTTGCACTTTGCTTGTGGCCCTGTCTAAATACTGATGGAGTTTGTGGACTCAAAAGGCTTCCATGGCCTAGGCAGCTCATGTCAAGAACCTTTATGATATCATAAATAAGAGTGCTAATTATTAAATCAACAACAGGAATCACTGCACTAACTTCCCATACAGGACCTCTGTCCTCAAAGAGTTGTATTATAATTATGTCTAAGTGCTCTCAACAGATGTATCATTCTTGGGTGCTTCTTTAAAGTTAATTAAGTTTCTTTAAAAAAAAAAAAGTGAAATTAATTTCAAGGTGCAGCCATTGTTTCCACTGTTGAGGAAGGTTCCCTCCCCCCCCCCCCCGCAAATTGTTGAACTCTTTACTTAGTATAGAGTTGGTCTTCAGTGTATAAAGTTAATTGAAAATGGATCTGAGTGGAGAACGGGACTGGGAATGGAAGAGGGAAGAGGAGTGGGGTGGGAGTGTGGGTGGGAGGGCTGGTATGGTGGGAAGAATCACTATTTCCTAAAGTTGTACTTACGAAATCCATGTCGTCTGTATTCCTTAAATAAAAGATTTCTTTGGGAGAAAAACACAACACAGAAAGAGATAAAGCTTAAAAAAAAAAAAAGGACACTGCATGGTCTGAGTCTCAAAGCCCCTGAGGTGTGCAGGGTGTGCTCTGACAGCCTGGGACAGGCCAGGGCTTGGTGGTGGTGGGCGGGGGCGGGTCCACAGGCCCTGAGCCCAGTCAGCCTCACCATCCAAGGCACAGCCCTTCCAGACCAACAACAGGTCTGGTTCCCTGCAAGAAGACACAGGGTACAGAGGGCGTAGAGGGAGTCGTCCAGTCAGATGGCGGGGGTCAGCAAGGTGCAAAGGTTCTGAGAAAGACATGGCAGGTGCAGGCCCCTCACTGGGCCTTCAGCCCTGCTCAGAAGTGGCATCTCCTCACCCAACAGGCAGCTGCGCGTGGACAGTCCCAGGTTAGAGTAGCAGCCGCTTTTCAAAGGACCTAAGAGGGTGGCCATGGAAAGCAGGGCAGGCTGTCAGCACAGCTGTGGGCGCAGGCTTCTCAAGGGTAGGCCCCTTGTGACAAGGCTACGCTCCTCATTGAAGCGAGGGTGGACGGAGCACGCCCTTATCAGTCTACAAAGCCCTAATCATGGGGCCAGCACTGTGGTGTAGTGAATAAAGCTGCCACCTGCCGTGCTGGCATACCATATGGGTGCCGGTCCGAGACCTGGCTGCTCTACTTCCGATCCAGCTCTCTGCTATGGCCTGGGAAAGCAGTAGAAGACGGCCCAAGTCCTTGGGCCCTTGCACCCAGGTGGGAGACCTGGAAGAAGCTTCAGGCTCCAGGCTTCAGATCAGCACAGCTCCAGCTGTCGCGGCCATTTGGGGAGTAAACCAGTGGATGGAAGAACTTTCTCTCTGTCTCTGCCTCTGCCTCTCTGTAACTCTGCCTTTCAAATAAACAATTTAAAAAAAAAAAAAAAAAGGCCCTAAAGAGCATCTGCCTTCCTGACTCTCAGCTCTTACCTGCTCACTGGCTCAGCTCCCATCCCAGCTCCTTCCTGTCGATACCCAGGCCATGCACACGCCCACCCCCGCTGCCCAACACTCACCTCCACCAACTTCATCAGAATACCACCTGATTTTCTGCGGGTGTCAGTTCAGTTCCCTGCCTACGCCATGCAAAACACAGTCCCCACTCTGTACCTGTGGAGGAGTAGCCCCAGGGCTCCCCACCCCCGCACACACACCCAAACCCACAGAAGCTCAAGTCCCTCCTATAAAACAGTGCAAAGAACCTACATACACACACACACACACACACACACATCCTATAGACTTTAAGTCATCCCTAGGTTACTTTAATTCCCAATACAACCAAAATACTCTGCAAGGAGTTGTCCTACCCTACTGCTTAGGGACTGGTGACAAGGACAGAGGCTGCACGCGGCCTATGTAGATGCAGCCGCTTTCCAAAAGACTCCATCGGCTGTGGTTGGAGCTGAGTGTGCAGAACATTCTGGAGCCACTCTAACCCGCAGCACCTGCAGACTCGGCCCTCTGCACCCACCTTGCTTTTCTCCTTGGCCCCTCACTGGCACTCTGCATCTGCTTTCTGTCCAACTCTCTGGAACATGTGTGTTCCCTCTTGCGCACAGCTGCATGCCCATGCTCTGAGCATAAGTGCTGAGAGAACACCGTCCGGAGAAGGCAGCTGCTCTAATCCCCTGAGCCGAGTCCCCGGTGGTGAGTGGCAGGGAGCCAGGATGGCAGGGGGGGGGGGGGGCCCTGGAGTCGGGAGGTGAGGTCAGGGCCACAGACCGGGCCGCGGGACGTGACCGAGGAGCTGCGGGCTTATTCAGAGGGGCTCGCAAGTCTTGGGCGCATTTTCCACAGGATTGCGAACTGATCTGATCTTAAGAAATCACTCCGGAGCCACAGGTCCTAGCCGCTCCCGAGTCTGCGGCGGGCCCGGCGGCAGGCGCCGCCAGGGGCCCAGGGAAGGGGAGGAGCCCAGGAGCTGCCCCCTGCCCCCAGACGCAGGAACTCAGCGGGGGTAGGATTTCCGTGGGAGAAGACCCCAGAACGGCTGGGACCCAGAGCTGGCGGGCCCTGAGGGCGAGCAGCGCGGCACGGCACCGGGCGGGGTTCCAGGAACAAGAGCGTCACAGACAGATTGTCCCACTCCCGGTCTCTGCTGCCGCAGGACGCTGCCCCTTCATGCAGCCGTTGTCTACACTGTCGGGACCCTTGGGGTGCAGGTGGGCGTGGTGGGCCAGGCGGGGGTGCAGCGGGACACGCCGCGGGGGTGCAGCGGGACACGCCACTCGCGCTGGAGAAATCCCGCCACCCCAGCGCCGGCGGGTCCCGAGCGCCCGCGGGGCTGCCCCTTCGGACACGTCCCCGAAGACGCTCGTGGGAAGGAGGCAGATTCCCGGAGTTACTCAGTCGAACCGCGCCACCACTTCCTCCCCAGAGGCCAAACTCCGTGCGCCAGGGGCGAGGCGGCTTTTCAACGTTACTCAGAAAAACCAGCATCATACTGCGGCCCCAGGACCACAAAAAATGTCTCCTGTGCAGTTGGCGGAACCGAGGGACACCTCGTCCTCGAGCGGGAGCCACGCCGAAGAGCGAACACACACCACACACACCGGAGCCTGCGGGGAAGGGCGTGGAGCCGCGTGGGAGCCGCGGAGGAGAGAAGGCAGGAGCGGTTTGGACGGCACCCTGGGAGGGATTTTTGTCAGGAATTCGCGAGAGGGATTGAATGTCCTAAAATCGACCACAATTCTCCATTGTTCCAGGAAAGAGCACACTAGTACCCACCCCCCGCAGCGTGTTTGGGAAAATGTTCGCATCCGCACAGCAGGGGGTGAGGAGTGGGAGAGTGGGAGGCCGGAATGGGCCCAGGCGCCTCCCTGTTGAGGAACCTTGGCAGTCCCTTCCTTCAGTGTTGATCCCCAGTGCAATTTCTGGAAGGGGGTGGGGGAGGTGCCCCCAGGCAAAGCCTCTGTCTGCCTGCTTTGAAACAGCCCCCAACAAGGTGTCCACAGCGTGGACTGGAGATGCTTCCCATCCCATCACCGCCTCTGCCCTGCACCTTGCTACTCAACTTTCCCATCCTCTCAACAGGGAGGAAACAGGAAACCAGGATCAAGACACAGGATTGGCCCAGCATGAACGTCCATCAGGAAGGCCTGGTGCTTCTCTCTAGGACGGGTGGTGAGGACGCTGCGGCTGTCTACTTCCATGGTGGGGGCCAGGCTCAGGGTGAATCCAATGGCAGAACCGAGAGAGGTCCCGAGCACAGAAGCTGGTTCTTGTGACCTCACTGGGATGCCTACATCAAGCCTTTCCTGCATCCAGTTGTCGCTGGTCAGTAACATTCCCTTCCAGGTCTAAGCCTGCTGATGTGGGGTTTTCTGTCACTTACAATGCACATTCCTAGAGGACACCACTGCCCAGCCCTGGGCTTGGTCATGGTAAGTATTCAGTCCACTGCATTTATTCCATGAGAGTTGCCCTGGGGTCATAGGGCAGATGCTGCCTTTGCCCACCCCACCCCCATCGGCTCCCTCAATTCCTCACCAGACCCCTTATCAGGCACCTCTGCATACCCAGAACCTTTCGTGTGGACCACTCAAAATACACTGGAGCTCAAACACGTAAGCTGGATGAATGGTCACTCCAAGATGGAATTGCTGTGGATTTCAAAACGAGGTGCACCTGCTCAAAGTCAGCCTGCACGCCAGTTCCGCCCGACCCCCGCCCTGTCCAGGAGGACATAAAGGTGCTGAGAGGGGACTTTGGAGGAGAGAGTCTGGGTTATGTTTGGAGAGTCTTAGCCATTCTGTAAATGCTCACTGTCCCCACACAAGGGGGACATGTGTGAATGCTTCCAGGCTCACTTGGAGGCCCTGGAGACTGTGCACTGGGGTCTGATGCTAGAGGGATCCAGTGTCACCCAAGGCATTGCCAAGAGAAGGGAGTCCAGAGGGTGCTGCCCTGGGAACAGCCCACTTCCCAGAGTCCCTCAGGGTCGAGGATGCCAGGTGCTCCCCGGATCCCCAGGCTGAGAGGAAGTGGGCACTCACAGAGGAGCCTGCGTGCAGAGAACAGTGCAGAAGACAGATGCTGAGGATCCCAGGAGCGGCCGTCTGCAGGAACGCAGCGTCCTTCTCATCGCGGGAGTTGCAGTCGGCAGAGGTCACGTGGAACCTTCCACGAGCTGTCAAACCACCCATGCAAGACAGACGGCTGAAAGCAGGAAGCGGTCCACGCCAGCAGGCAGGGTGGGAGTAGGGTAGAAGCTACAGGTGAACTAAGAAGGCAGTGGCCTCCTGCCCCATCGGGACTTTAGGTTAAACTAATCTCTGAATGGTGTGTGGGCCGCACACCTGAGCATGAGCAGGCGGGTCCTGACACCTGGCCCGGTTTTCACCTGAAGTAGACACTGCCGCCTCCCACCGAGTGCACTCTAAAGAGGGGTGCAGCAGGAGAGAGGGCTGCTGCATCCTGACTGCATGACGGGATGTCTGCTCGCTACCCAGGTGTGCACACCCAGGGCTTCCACCAGCTGCACGCTGGACTGTGCCTGTCCCCTGCGCTCACCAGCACCAGCGCTTGTTACATATGTTTATCTTTCACAGCTTAATTACTGTGTGAGGTGAGGCTGCATTATGGAGTGTCAATGCTCTAATGACCCACAAAGTGAGATGTCGTTTTCACTTTGCTGGGAACACCCTGTCTGGGAGGGTCAAAGTTGTTACAAGCCCCTTCCGTTTATGATGATTTTCCCCTTGTCTTAGGACCTTGTGCCGGCCCCTCTGTGCGGCTCTTCATCTCGCTATGCCCTGTTAAGTTCTGGATGTAGCTCGGCCCTGCCAGGGGTTTGTGTGCTGGAGCCTCGGTGGGGCCATGTTAAGAGGCAGTGGGGTGGGGGTGGGGCATAGTGGGTAAAGCCAGCAATGCAGGTGGGCACAGGTTCGAGTCCCAGCTGCTCCACTTCCAAGCCAGCTCTCTGCTATGGCTCCAGGCTCCTGGCTTCAGATCAGCACATCTTGGCCATTGTGGCCATCTCAGGGGTGAACCAGCGGATGGAAGACCTCTTTCTCTCTGTTTCCCTATAACTCTGACTTTCAAATAAATAAATAAATAAATAGGCAGTGGGACCTTTAAGAGGCGGGGCCCAGTAGGAGGTGGTTACGGACCCCTGCTGGCTTTCTGTGTCACTGTGTCTCCTCTCCCTCAAGTGCCCAGGCTGATGCCATTCTCTGCGAGGCCCTTCCCAGAGCCAGGGCCATGCTCCTTGGACTCTCAGCCTCTAAAATTGTGAGCGAAAGGAGGTAAACTTGTCTTCCTTACAAGCACCCAGCCTTAGGTATTCCATCAGAGTTACAGGAAACGGACCAAAGCTGCACTAGTTCTACCGTGGAACAATCCTTTCTTTGCAGAGATCCAGCCCACGGCCACATCACTGGGTCAAGGCACAGGCACTGGCTTTGAATGCCGGCAGCCTGGGTTCAACACAGTGTTCTGTGATTCTAGTAAGTTCTTACTTTCCTCTCTTAAACAGGGTCCAGAGCCTCAGTCCTATCCTGGAAATGCAGCTGGCCCCGCTGTATGATGGCTCTGCTTAGGGATTCCCGACTGCAGTGTTACGAAAGCAACACACACGCAGTACTGTGCTGCAGCTTCCACGTGTTAGTAACTTTGGTCTGTTGCCAGGCTGATGGTAGGCAGTGCAGTCCTCCAGCCAGCCGTGCGGCCACACAGGGAAAACCGCAGTGCTGTAGAGTGTGCTGCTCAGCCCCTAGCACCTTCAGCTCACGGCCGGCTCACCAGGTCACGACCATCGGAAGTCCAGGCCCATCAGTTGCAGTGGGTGGCTGTGGGCAATAAGACTCCCTGCGTAAAGCCCACGGCACAGTCACTGCACTTAAACAGCAGGGGGCGAGTTTTCATATTGTCACTACACCTCCCTGTCTTTTTCTTCCTTACATCATTGAGACAACATGCAACTACCTGTTCTTTTAATTTTTTAATAATTTCTAAATCACCAGGAATTCCTCACAGGGTCTGGGACCTGATATGGATTAAGATTTCTCTTTCCCTAGATTAAAATCCTGTTTTCCCATCTACCTGTGTTTAATACCTTCTCCATATCATAAGAAATGACTCTTACGAATTGATTTTTTCTTTTTTTTTTTTTTTTTTGACAGGCAGAGTGGACAGTGAGAGAGAGAGAGACAGAGAGAAAGGTCTTCCTTTTGCCGTTGGTTCACCCTCCAATGGCCGCCGCGGCCGGCACACCGCGCTGATCCAAAGGCAGGAGCCAGGTGCTTCTCCTGGTCTCCCATGGGGTGCAGGGCCCAAGCACTTGGGCCATCCTCCACTGCCCTCCCTGGCCACAGCAGAGAGCTGGCCTGGAAGAGGGGCAACTGGGACAGAATCCGGTGCCCCGACCGGGACCGGAACCCGGTGTGCCAGCGCCGCAAGGCGGAGGATTAGCCTAGTGAGCTGCGGCGCCGGTTACAAATTGATTTTAAAACTGGGAACTCTTTTATCTGGACCTCAGCTTCAGAGACGTACCCTAAAACCATGCTCCTGGGATCACAGCTTTTTTTTAAAAAAAAATTATTTATTTGCCAGGCAGAGTTACAGAGAGAGAAGAGAGAGAGAGAGAGAGAGGTCTTCCATCTGCTGGTTCACTCCCCATATGGCCAGAGCAGGGCCAATCTGAAGCCAGGAGCCAGGTGCTTCCTTTGGGTCTTAGGCCATCTTCCACTGCTTTTCCAAGCTATAGCAGAGAGCTGGATCAGAAAAGGAGCAGCCGGGATCTGAACCAGCACCCATATGGGAAGCGGGTGCTGTAGGCGGATGCTTAACCTTCTAAACCTCCGATTTTGCTAACGCAAATGCATGCAAGCTCCTGACATTTTTTCCTACAAAATTTTTTTCCTTCTTGCTATATCCACCTTCCCATCCTCTGCCTCTCAGGCATACTCTGCACTTGATCTTAGCCAAAAGGCCAAGAAGCGATCAGGGCATACTCTAACAAATCAGACCCGCCCTTAGAGTTGCCCTTGTCCCTCCAAGTGTGCAGGCAGAAAACTGTGCTGTGGACTTACACAACCTGTGTAAGTTACAACCCGTGCTGGGCTACCACCTCCATCCTATTCCACTTTCTTCACCTAGCATTGTCTTCATGCTCTGTCTGTAGAACTGTATAAACACCACAGCTGTGAACCCAGGGTCTGTCCCTGCTCCCTGCTCTCAGAAATAACACATAAAAAGCATAAGCAGAAATAAGCAGAGCATTTGTCTTCATCTGTTGGCATTGCTGCGACAAAATACCATTAACAGAATGGCTTAGGAACAACAGAAATTCATTTCTCACAGCTCCGGGAAGTTCAAGGCCAAGGTGCTGACAGATTCTGTGTCTGCTGAGGGTGCACAGGTAGAAGGGGCAAGGACAGGCCTTGTATAGGGGCACTCATTCCACTGGGGAGGACTCCACCCCCAAGAACTAATCACTGACCAAAGGCCCTACCTCCAAATGCCACCACATTGGAAGTTGTGTTTCACTGTGTGAAACCTCATAGCAGCAGGTCCCCTCGGGCAGCCCTGTAGACACTGCTCTAGGGTTGCTGGGTCAAAGGGCACCTGCACACTGCATTCTTGCTAAGCACCGATCACCAGAACTGCCTGCCCCCTGGCCAGCCTCCTGAAAGTTGCAGCACACGTGGGCACGGACACTTGCTGCCAGTCACCTGTTTGCCGTTGCCACTCTGCTGGGGGTACGGGGCATCTAACTCATGCTTGACGTTGTGTTCCTTTGCCATCAGATGTGTCTGAGTCTCTTCAGACACTTGCTAGGCCTGGGCACCCCCTTCTGAGAGCCACCTTTTCTGCCCCTGTCTCGTTTTTCTGCTGGGTTACGTGTCCCTTTGTATTGACTGGCAGGCCTTTCTACAGCCTGTCAGAGACCCCTTGAGCATCTGTAGCCATCACAAATGTGCTCTCCTCGCCTGTTCTCTGTTGCCATGGGCTGTGGTCTTCTCTGCTGAACACACAGCCTTCATTCTGATATAGCCACATGCATAAGTTTTGCACCCCTGGTTTGCATGTGCGGTTTTGTTTCAGAGGCCTTCCTGGGGCAGGCGTTTGGCCGAGCTGCTGAGACACTGGTTACGATGCCTACATCCCACGCCAGAGTTCCGGGGTTTGATCCTTGGCTCTGGCTCCTGACTCCAGCTTCTTGCTAATGCAGACTCCAGGAGGCAGCAGTGACGGCTCAAGTAGTTAGGTCCCTGCCATCCATGTGGGAGACCTGAACTGAGTTCCCAGGCCTCAGCTTCAGGCCAGTCCTGGTCACCATGGGCATCTGAGGACTGAACCGGCGGATGAGAGTTCTCCCATTCTATCATCTATCTATCGCAAATCAATAAAGAGAAAGATGGGACCGGCGCTGTGGCTTAGTGGGTAAAACCTCCGCCTGCAGTGCCGGCATCCCATATGGGCGCTGGTTCAAGTCCTGGGTGCTCCACTTACAATCCAGCTCTTTGTTATGGCCAGGGAAAGCAGTAGAAGATGGCTCAAGTGCTTGGGCCCCTGCACCCATGTGGGAGACCTGGAAGAAGCTCCTGGCTCCTGACTTCCTTCCAATTGGCGCAGCTTATCTATTGTGGCCAACTGGGGAGTGAACCAGCGGATGGAAGACCTCTCTCTCTCTCTGCTTCTCTGTTTCTTTTTCTGTAACTCTGACTTTCAAACAAATAAATACATCTTTAAAAAAAGAGAGTTTTTTTTTTCTTTTTTAGAATGACTCTCCCTCCAGAAGATCTCCCTTCCATACATTTCACAATCAACTCACTGATTCTTCGACAGTTTCTTTTTTCTTTTTTAACAGGCAGAGTGGACAGTGAGAGAGAGAGACAGAGAGAAAGGTCTTCCTTTGCCATTGGTTCACCCTCCAATGGCCGCCGCGGCCGGTGCGCTGCGGCCGGCGCACCGCGCTGATCCAAAGGCAGGAACCAGGTGCTTCTCCTGGTCTCCCATGGGGTGCAGGGCCCAAGCACTTGGGCCATCCTCCACTGCCCTCCCTGGCCACAGCAGAGAGCTGGCCTGGAAGAGGGGCAACCGGGAAAGAATCCGGCGCCCCGACTGGGACTAGAACCCCGTGTGCCGGCACCGCTAGGCGGAGGATTAGCCTATTGAGCCACTGCGTCGGCCTTCGACAGTTTCTGATGGAATTTTGATCCAGATTGAATTAACGGGGCCAGCGCTGTGGTGCAGCAGGTTAAAGCCTTGGCCTGAAGCACTGGCCTCCCATATGGTCGCCAGTTCTAGTCCCGGCTGCTCCACTTTCAATCCAGCTCTGCTGTGGCCTGGGAAAGCAGTGGAAAATGGCCCAAGTCCTTGGGCCCCTGCACCTGCGTGGGAGACCGGAAGAAGCTCCTGGCTCCTGGCTTTGGATCGGCGCAGCTCCAGCCATTGCAGCCATCTGGGGAGTGAACCAGCAGATTGAAGACCTTTCTTTCTGTCTCTACCTCTCTTTGTAACTCTGTATTTCAAATAAATAAAATAAATCTAAAAAAAAAAGATTGTGTTAACAAACAGATGACTCCAGAAGGAAGAACAGCCTTGTGACATTAAGACTTCATGCCCATGCGTACAACATCTCTGTATTATTTTAATGACTCCTTTTTCTTTTTGGTTGTTTTTCCTACACAAGGGCCCTGTGCCTTCTCTGTTAGGTTGATGCTAGGACGCTTTCTAGGTTTTTTGCTGTTGCCAACAGTGACTTTTTTTTCCTTTCAATTACATGGTCACTTCATTAAGAACGTATTCTTCTAAGGCATTTTATAGCGTTTCAAAAATAGTAGTGTTTTTACACTGCATTTGCTCGTAAGTGGTTATTCACTGCCTTTTCCAGTAATTTAGTTGTCAGTGTCTCATCATTTGATTGGACCAATTGAGAGTTTGGGTAGCAGCCAGCTACTAGGGGACTACTGGAAGAAAATCTTAGCAATCTGTAGGTCAGAGGCAATTCTGCTATTGCTTCTGCGCTTGGACCTGCAGCAGCGCTTCGAGCCTCATTTTCTCCCCAGACCCCGTATAAAGCGAGGCATCCTCCACATGTCCCAGTCTTAGGAGCGAGACCAGAAGCAGAGTGCCGTGTTTCACACAGGCTACTTACAAGCTTTGCCTTCAGGGCGCAGCTCAGCAGCAAGCACACCCCAGGCTGCATGCGGCCAGGCACGGGGAAGGGCGGGGGGCTTCTGTGCCTCTCGGGGCTCACGGCCTCCACCTTGATGTGGCCACCAGCCAGGGAGCCTTGTGACTCATTTTCTTTTTAAAGATTTATTTATTTATTTGAAAGGCAGAGTTACACAGAGAGAGAAGGAGAGGCAGAGAGAGAGAGAGACAGAGAGAGGTCTTCCATCCGCTGGTTCACTCCCCAGATGGCTGCAATGGCCGGAGCTTCGCCAATCCGAAGCCAGGAGCCAGGAGCTTCTTCCAGGTCTCCCACATGGGTGCAGGGGCCCAAGGACTTGGGCCATCTTCTACTGCATTTCCAGGCCATAGCAGAGAGCTGGGTTGGAAGTGGAGCAGCCAGGACTTAAACCGGCGCCCATATGGGATGCCGGCACTGCAGGTGGCAGCTTTACCCGTTACGCCACAGTGCCGTTCCCCCCCACCCCGTGACTCATTTTCTAGTGGATTGTTGCTAATGTAGAGAGAAGCTAACGACATCTGAACTGCTCACCTATCCAGAAGCCTTGCGTAAGCTCCTGGTTAGTTCTATTATTTTGCCTGTTAATCAGCCAGGTTTAATATTTATATGAGAAGTTACCATTTGCAAAGAATTGGGACCTACTCTTCCTTCTTCTCATCCTGATAGGTATCACGACATTGTCATTCCTCAGGGCTTAGTCAGATCTCAAATCTAGTCTTCATTAAGACCCTGGAACAGTAGGGAAAATGTGGACTTTACAGCTGGCTCCTCCCCACAGTAAGAATATTCCAAAATGCCTTTCCCAAGTGCGTTGGTTGCTAGGGACTTCTGTAATACAGTGGGCCCTTCACCCCCTATTCACAGGTTCCATATTCATCCATGCAGCCAACCTCAGGTCAAGAATATTCAGAGGGGCCGAGGTTGTGGCTCAACACTGCCCCTTGTGGTGCCTGTGTAGCATCTCAGTGTCAGTTCAAGTCCCAGCTGCTCTGCTTCCCACCAGCTCCCTGCTGATGCACCTGCGAAGGCAGCAAAAGATGACCCAAGTTCTTGTGCCCCTGCCATTATGTGGGAGATCCAGGGGGAGTTCCTGGCTCCTGGCTTCTAGCCTTGGCCTGACCCAGCCTGAGATACTGTGGCCATTTGGGGAAAAGGTCAATGGATGGAAGAACTTTCTCCCTTTCTCTCTGTCCCTCTGCCTTTCATGTAAATTAATAAATCTTTAAATAAATAAATAAATCTTTAAATAAATTAATTAATTAAATTCAGGAAAAAACTGGGTGTGTACTGAGCATGGACCAACTTTTTTGCCTTCTCCTCATTCCCTAAATAAAGCAGTGCCAACAATGGTTTAGAGAGCATCACATGGTGCCAGGTACTATAAACCTTCCAGTGATGAGCTGAAGTACCCGGGAGGATGGGCTTGGGCTCTGTGCAAACACTGCATCATTGTAAAGTGGGACCAGAGCATCTTGGGATTTTGGTGTTGGGGCTTCGGGGCATTCTGGAACCAATCCTCTGTGGACACCAAGGGACGGCTGTGTGCCAGTTGTTGTGAAGTTAAGGAAGTTTCTGTCTCTTCCCAGCTCACTGGTAGCTTTTTGAAAACTCATACACAGGTACTGAACTGTGTTTTTCTGAATCTATGAATATAACTGGAATCAGTACTGTTAAAACATCATCTTTAGCAGCCAAGGTGCACGTTTTCCTCTGTAACACCTAGAAAACTCAAGGGGAGCAGCAGCAGGCTGTAAGGTAACCAATCAGGTAAAGAACCTGACAAGCCAGCCTGGGCCGCAGGCTGCTCCCCCAGCCCAGCGAGGCCCTTTGCAGGAGCAGTGGCAAGGCCTTGAATGGGCAGCCCTGAACCAAGGCTGCAGAGCGGGGGTGGCTGCCAGGGTGCAGGGGGCTACCAGCTGTGGGCAGGGAATGGAGGCTGAGTGGCAGGATTCTGGCGCCATTTCCTCCCTGGGCCCCACGGGCTCAGGTGGGCCATTGCCTGTCCCCTAGCTGCAAGCCCCAGACCTGCAGTGTCAGAGTGTTCCAGATTGAGACGCAGGGAAGGACTGGAGGCCAACAGTAGGCTGAGCCCAGGCTTCTCTCCATGGCCCCTGACAGCCAAACAGAAATAGCTCCTGGGACAATGTGGCCCCTAGGGCCATGGTGGACACGGGATCTCTGAAGGCACGGCCTCTTGGTGAGGGGCCAGTGCAGAGAGGCCATCAAGTCCAGACCATGGGGCTACTCTGGGCTCACTGCCCTGGGTGTAACTCGCCGGCCCCCACTGCCCCCGGAGTGTCTCCAGCTTCTGAAGCCACACCCTCCACACGGCTCACCCCCAGAGGACACCGGCAACAGCGGCTTCCACTTGACAGCCTGCAGGCCGAGGCAGTTGTGGCTGTGCCTGTCGCCTTTGTTTCAACCTCTGGAAACTGAGCACCGAAGCAGTGCATCTGCTTTCCAGGGACCTCGCCACCTCCACCCTGACCAAGGCCACAGGCCCCGTGGGTCTGCACAGTGGAGGTTCCTCCTGCCTTTGCTGATCTACGCATGACGGCCACGCCCCCGCCCAGGGACAAGCTGCAGGGTCCCATGTGGGGCAGTGCTTTCCTTCTTCCCAGACAGGGTGGGAGGCGGACAATGGTTACGTCCTTCCCCTCCATGGATTGCCTCTCCATGACCTGTTGCTGGAGGCTGTCCCAACAGAGCGCTCCTGACCACTCCGAGCCAGAGTGAGCCCCTTGCCGAGTCCTGCTGGGGGCCCCGCCCGCGGGAGGTGCACCGGGCTCCAACACATGCACCAGCTCCAACGCACGCACCAGTCTCCAAAGCTCCCTGATGGACAAGACGACGACACCCCAGTGTTTCCCCTCCAGGGATCTCATCAGAAACCCTCGCCCCTCCCTTGTGGGCTCAGCGACTCCCAGGCACGTGACAGAAACAAGTGAGGCTGGGTGTGGGTGAGAAGAATCACACTGTCCACTCAGCAGATGCTTCCATTTTCCTAAGACACGTGGCGAGAGAGGGCGGGCTTCATAGAAATGAGAAAAGGAGCAGCGTAAATATGAACATAAATGGCACCTGTCAGCCCCACAAACACCGCCGCGGAGACAGGCAATCTCACGGTGACAGCTGCAATTTTCAAGGGTGCAAGAGAGATTCATTTTTTTAAATAAAATCTTTTTTTTTTTTTAAAGGAGCAGGCGTTAAGGCCGCTGGTAAAGATGCTGGGCAAGATGTTGACGTCCTGTGTCAGAGGGCCTGGGTTTGAAGCCCAGTTCAGCTCTGGGCTCTGGCTTCCTGTTAATGTAGACTTTAGGGGGCAGTGGTGTTAGCTCAAGTAGCTGAGTCCCCGCCATCCACATGGGAGCCCTGAAATCAGTTGTTGCCTCTCAACTCTGTTCTGGCCCAGCCCTGGCCACGGTAGGCATTGGGAGACAGAGTCAGCAGATGTGGTCTCTGTCTTTCTGTCACTCTGTCTCGCAAATAAATTAATTTTCAGACAATTTGAAGTTTGTGTTTCTTTTAAACACACATACACACACACACACACACGCTGTTGTGGGGTTGTCTGCCTCCAGCCATGATGATGTAACTGGAATCACGCATCCTTGTGCCTGTATCAGCTATGACAGCGGGTGACAGAGGTACAGCAGACACTGGCAGTGGTCAGACATCAGCCAGCTCAGGACTGCGATGGCTGAGAGCAGGAACACATCGGATGAGCCCCGTGTGCACTCTGGCAGGACAGTCTCCTGGCTGTGGCGGTGGGGATGGTGCCCCAGCACACCTGCCGGAGGGAGTGCAAACGCTGAGGTAGGAGGCCATGGGGGCCCTGAAATTTACACGGTGGGCAATGTGGAGAATGAGCCCCGCACAGCACACTGAGCCGTCTGGCAGAGAACCGGCTGCCCACAAGCAGGGCGAGACAGCGGATGTCGGGTGGGGGGTGGATGCGACACAACAGGACGGCAGCGCTGGGATCTCGAGACATCAGCGTCTTGGCCCACAGCGAAGGCTGGGACGCTACATATCACACATCCTGGGGATACGGGCCTAGGGAAGAGGTTCTCACTGTGGGGCGAGGGGCGACTAACCCTGCTCCCACCCCCCAGATCATCTGGCAACGTCTGGAGACAACTTTTGTTGTTGCTATGGAACGTGCTACTGCCACCTAGTGGGTCGACCAAGGACGCGGCTAACCATCCCACAGTGTACAAGACAAAGAATTCAGGCCCAAATATCTGTAGGGTCAAGGTTGGGAAACCCACCCTGAAGAAAGGGCTACTCTAGACCCCTGTAGCAGCTGGTAGCCAGTCTCCCTGACGGCCCCCATGGTGCTCTCCTCCTACTATCCATACCCTATTTATTCCCTGTGACTGAGATGCCCAAGACGGCCTCAGGCCAAAACCCAGCCACGAGCAGAGGGTGCAACAAGTTCACGAGTGAGCGTCCAGGTGTACTCTGCAGCCACGGTCAAGTTCGAGAGCGGGCTCACAAGGCCACCCTGCAGCCACAGTCCAGCCTTGGGTGACTGTATCCTGACTATAGCCTCTTGAAGGATGCTGAGTTGGAACCACCAAGGAAAGTCACTCTCAGATTCCTCAAAATGTGGTGATAATGAACTTGGTCAGGTTCAAGCCATAGTTTGGAGGTGATCACTGACACAACCCTGCTCTACCAAAGCCTAAAACCAAGCCCTGATGGCAACACAGCGAGTCGCCAGTGGATTAAAATGTCTGCCAAGACAAAACCCGAAACCCTTAGAGAAAGAAATCAGTGTTCTGTGTATTACATAGTAGAAAATCACTAGGAGACCGGCACATAAATGGAAAAAAGTTGAGAAACACTCAATCCAGATGTTAGAATCTGCAGAGATTTTTAGAAATATTTGAGAAGTTAAAGAAAACAATGCTCTTTATGAGTGAACAGATGGGAAGTTTCAGCAGTGAAACAGAAGCTATGTGAAAGCAGCAAAGGAAAATTCTGCAACTGAAAAGAAAGTATCAGAAATCCTGAGTCCACTAGGTTGGCATAAAAGCAATTTAAGGTAGCAGGAGAAAGTCAACAAAACAGATTCATACAAATTCCCACTCTGAGGAAAAGATGTAAAAAATAATTTTTAAAGCATGAACGGAATCTCAGTGGCCTACAAGACAACAGTAAGCAGTCTAACTTAAATGTAATTCAAGTTGCGATGAGAATGGAGAGGGAAAAGATTTTGAAGGAAGAATACGGAAACCCAATTGTGACGAAAACCATTGACTTGCCCACAGAGAAAAAGTAAACACCAATCTCCAAGCAGGATAGATACAACGAATGCTACCACAAGGAAGCGCGATGCAGTCAAACCGCTGAAAACCAGAGGTGAAGAGAAAACTGCCCAAGCAGGCAGCCCAAAATGACATACACAGGGGACTATGACACAAATGCAGCTGTCTCACCAGAAACAAAGGTGGCGAGATGATCACAGAATGACGCTGAAATGAAGAAAGGGAAAAGGATAATCCAAGAATTTTGTACCCAACAAAAAATATTCCCCCAAAATGAGGATGAGACACTCCTCTGACCAGCAACTGCTGGGAGAAGTGGATGCCTCGTGGCGCTCGGCACAAGGGTGACAGGGGTTCTTGGGCGGGGGGGAAGGCAGGTGCCAGGGCCCTGGGCACAGGGGTGGTGAGGGTTCTTGGGATGGGGGGGAGGCAGGTGCCAGGGCGCTGGGCACGGGGTAGTGAGGGTTCTTGGGATGGGGGGGAGGCAGGTGCCAGAGCACTGGGCACAGGGGTGGCAGGGGTTCTCAGTGGGGGGACAGGAGCCAGAGTGCTCGGCACAGGGGTGGCGAGGGTTCTTGTGTGGGGTGGGGGAGAGGCAGGTGCCAGAGTGCTCGGCACAGGGGTGGCGAGGGTTCTTGTGTGGGGTGGGGGAGAGGCAGGAGCCAGAGTGCTCGGCACAGGGGTGACAAGGGTTCTCGGGCAGGGGGGGCAGGTGCCAGGATGCTCAGCCAGGGGTGGCAGGGGTTCTTGGGCAGGGGGGGCAGGTGTCAGGGCGATCGGAACAGGGGTGGCGAAGGTTCTGGGGGGGGGGAGAGGCAGATACCAGGGCACTTGGCACAGGGGTTGGGTGGGTTCTCGAGTGGATATGGGAGAGGCAGGTGCCAGGGCGCTTGGCACAGGGGTGGCAAGGGTTATCGGGTGGGGGAGGGGGAGGCGGGTTCCAGGGTGCTGGGCACAGGGGTGGCGGAGGTTTTCGGGTGGGGGAGGGGAGAGAGGCATATGCCAGGGCACTGGGCACAGGGGTGCCCACCTCCCGGCTTTGGCCTGACATTTGGGGAGTGAACCAGAGGACACAAGTTCTCTATGACTCTTCCTTTCAAATAAAGTGAAAAAAGATAAATAAAAAAATTAAAATATGATAATAGCACAAAGGATGGGGAAGAAAATGAAGTTTTACTGTTATTAGTCTCTTTTATTTGTGAAATGTGAATAATGTGACACAGTTCATCATAAGTAGAAAGTGATAAGAACACATGCTGCATTCCCTAAAACAACTACTAAAAACAGAAATAGCTAAAATGCCAATAAGTTAAAAAAAAAAAGACAAATTATTCAATTAACCCAACAGAAGGCTACCAAGGAGGAAGGGGAATACAAAGCAGATGACATAAATACTAAACAAGAGCTAGACTGAAAATCTACTAACTACATCAATAATTTAGTATAGGGGGCTAGCCTTGTGGTGTAGGAGGTTAAGCTACATCTTATATGGGTGCCAGTTCTAGTCCTGGCTGCTCCACTTCTGATCCAGCTCCCTGCTAACGTGCCTAGGAAAGCAGTGGGAGATGGCGCAAGTTCTTGGGCTCCTGCACTCACATCAGAGACCCAGATGAGGTTCCAGGCTCCTCCCTGTGGCCTGGCCCAGCCCTGGCTGTTGTGGCCATTTGGGGACCAGCAGGTGGAAGATTCTCTCTCTCTCTCTCCCTCTCTCTCTCTCCATGTCTCTCTCCCACCTCGCCTCTGTAACTCTGCCTTTCAAATGAATTAAATAAATATATTTTTAGAATTTACTGTAAGCAAGCCAACATGAATAAAAATGCAGTGACTGAGAGAATACATTAAAAAAAAACAAAAAGCAATGCCAGGGGTGAGTGTTTGGCCTAGCAGTTCTGACACCCACCCTACGCTGGAGTGTTGGGTTTGATTCCCAGCTCTGGCTCCTGACTCCAGCTTCTGACCCATGTAGACCTTGGAAGTCAGAGGTGTGGCTCAAGTCACTGGTTTATTGCCACCCACATGGGGGACCTGGGTTGCATTCCTGACTTTAGCCCTTTGAGAGGGCATCTGGGGAGTAAACCAGCAGATGAGAGCTCGCTCTCTTTGTCTGCCTCCCTCTCAAATAAAAAAAAAATTTTTTTTTGACAGGCAGAGTGGACAGTGAGAGAGAGAGACAGAGAGAAAGGTCTTCCTTTTGCCGTTGGTTCACCCTCCAATGGCTGCCGCGGCCGACGTACTGTGGCGGTGCACCACGCTGATCCGAAGGCAGGAGCCAGGTGCTTCCTCCTGGCTCCCATGGGGTGCAGGGCCCAAGTACTCAGGCCATCTTCCACTGCACTCCCTGGCCACAGCAGAGAGCTGGCCTGGAAGAGGGGCAACCGGGACAGAATCTGGCACCCCAACCGGGACTAGAACCCCGTGTGCTGGCGCCGCAAGGCAGAGGATTAGCCTAGTGAGCCGCGGCGCCAGCCTCAAATAAAAAAATTTTAAAAAGCAATGCTAGGGACCAGCTCTGTGGCATAGCAGGTAGAGCTACTGCCTGCTGTGCCAGCGTCCCATGAGGGCACCAGTTCCATTCCTGGCTGCTCCACTTCTGATCCTGCTCTCTGCTATGGCCTGAGGAAGCAGTGGAAGATGGCCCCTGAATCTGCATGCGAGACCCAGAAGACGCTCCTGGCTTCCGATGGGCCCAGCTCTGGCCGTTGCAGCTACTTGGGAAGTGAGCCGGTGGATGGAAGACCTCTCTCTCTCTCTCTGCCTCTGCCTCTCTGTGACTCTGCCTTTCAAATAAATAGATAAATCTTTTTAAAAGATTGATTTTTTAAAAAGCAATGCCAGTTATATGAATATGAATAATAAAGACATAGATAGGTTGAAAGTAAAAGAATGGAAGCAGTTCTATTTTGAGAGTGGTTAAAAATAAGAAAGCTCGTGTAGTTATAATATAATGTAAAATAGGCTTCAAGATGAAGATTGACACAGGTGAAGAGAGACATTTCACAATGACAAAAGGGTTAACTCAACAAGAAGCTGTAAAAATCCTAACTTTGCACCTAATAATTGAGCTTCAAAATTCAGAAAGCAGGGGGCAGCCATTGCTGCACAGCAGGTTAAGCCGCTGCCTGCAATGCTGACATCCCATAAGGGCAGTTTGTGTCCTGGCTGCTCCACTTCCTATTTAGTTCCCTGCTAATGGTCTGGAAAAAGCAGTGGCAGATAACTGAAATACCTGGGCCCCTGACACCCAAGTGGAAGAAGATCCTGGCTTCTGGCTTCAGCCTGGCCTAGCCCTGACCATTGTGACCATCTGGGGAGTGAACCTGTGAATGGAAGCTCTCTCTTTGTAACTGTTTCAAAATAAATAAGTCTTTAAAAAGAAAAATCAGAAAGCAACAATTACAATTAACAGAGAACTAGACAATTCCCCAATCATAGCTGGAGATTTTTTTTTTTTTTTTGACAGGCAGAGTTAGACAGTGAGAGAGAGACAGAGAGAAAGGTCTTCTTTCTGTTGGTTCACTCCCCAAATGGCCAATACGGCCGGCGCGCTGTGCTGATCCAAAGCCAGGAGCCAGGTGCTTCCTCCCGGTCTCTCATGAGGTGCAAGGCCCAAGCACTTGGGCCATCCTCCACTGCCTTCCCGGGCCACAGCAGAGAGCTGGACTGGAAGAGGAGCAACCAGGACAGAATCAGGCGCCCCAACTGGGACTAGAACCCGGGGTGCCGGTGCCGCAGGTGGAGGATTAGCCAAGTGAGCCACGGCACAGGCCCATTGCTGGAGATTTTAATACCTCCATCTCAGTCTGGAACAAGGAGATAAAAAAATCAATAATGACAAAAAAAAAATTTAAACAACACTACCAGCAATCTTGGTCTAATTGATACTTTCAGAATATCTCATTGTACAATTTCAAAAAACACATTATTTTCAAGTGCACATGGAATGTTTACCAAAATAGACCATATTCTGGGCTATGAAATAAGTTTCAGAAGATTACAGAGTATGTTTCTTGACCACAATGGATTCAAGACAGAAATCCATAACAATATAGGATTTAGAAAACTCCTCTGAGTATCTGGAAAATAAACACACTTCTAAATCACTCATTTGACAAAAACAAACTCAGTAGGAAAATTGGAAAATATTTTAACCAGATAATAATGAAATTTTAAAAATTTCAAATTTTATGGAATGCAGTTAAAGCAGGCCCTGGAAGGAAATTTCTAACTCTAAATATCTATAATGGGACTAAAAAAAGATTAAAAATCAACAGTGCAAATTTACACATTAGCTATCTGAAAAGGAGGAACGCGTTAAATCCACATTAGATAGAAGGAAAGAAATAACAAAGAGACAAAAAAAAAATACCAAGACCAAAAGACAGCTCTTTGAAAAGATGAGCAAAATTGGAAAACCTCTAGCAAGACTGGTCTCGAAAAAGCAGGCTCAGTTGTGGTGCAGCAGGTTAGGTCCTGCTTGCAGCTGCTGTTCACACCCAGGTTGAGACCCAGCTGCTCTGCTCCTCACCAAGCATCCTGTTAATGCACCTGGGAAAGCAGCAGAAGATGGTCCAAGTGCTTGGGCCCCTGCCACCCATCTGGGACACCCAGATGGAGTTCCGGGGCTCCTAGGTTTGGCATGGGCCAGCCCTGGCTGTTGTGTCCACTTTGGGAATGAACCAGCACATGGAAGAGCGCGCGCGCTCTCTCTCTCTCTCCCTATTACTCTGCCTTTCAAATAAATAAATCTTTAGGGAAAAAAAGAAAAAGAGCAGAAAATATTAAATATCTTTTAACTGACAAATATTATATATAACTATGGTATACAACAGGATGTTTTTATAAATGATTTTATCATTTTTAATATTTTTTACAAAGATGTATTTATTTAATTGAAAGGTAGAGTTACAGAGAGGCGGAGGCAGAGGCAGGGGGTCTTCCATCCGCTGGTTCACTCCTCAAGTGGCCGCGATAGCCGGGGCTGCGCCAACCTGAAGCCAGGAGCCAAGAGTTTCTTCCAGGTCTCCCACATGGATGCAGGGGCCCAAGGACTTGGGCCATCTTCTACTGCTTTCCCAGGTCACAGCAGAGAGCTGGATTGGAAGTAGAGCAGTTGGGACTCGAACCAGTGCCCATATGGGATGTCAGCACCGCAGGTGGCAGGCGGCAGCCACAGTGTCAGCCCACAACAAGAGGTTTTGGTGTATATATATTATATAATATATACATACACACATATGTAATATATATTCTCAAAATATCTGGAACGGAAAAGAAGCTCCCAGTGCAGATTCTACAGAAACTAAAAGAACAGGGCAGATGTCTGGCCTCATGGTTATGACAGATGAGGACACCTGCATCCCGCATCAGGCCATGGGGTTCAGGTCCCTTCTCCTGCTCCTGATTCCCGCTTCCTGCTGATGCAGACCTTGGGAGACAGCAGTGACAGCTCGAGTGGTCAGGTTCCTGCCACCGACAGGGGAGACCTGGACTGGGCTCTTGGCTCCCAGGTTTGGTCCCTCAGCTATTGTGGGTACTTTGAGTGCTCTGTGTGTGTGTGCTGTGTGTATGTGTGTGTCTGTCTTTGAGTATCTCAAATAAATGGCTTAAAAAGAATAATAACATATTATAAATAACTTTATAATAAACTCAATGATTTAGGTGGAATGGACAAATTCCTTGAAACAGAATTTGCTAAAAGTGACACAAGATAAAACAGAAAAAGCGAACAACCCTACTTTTCAGTTTTCTGTGGCTTTATAACCAATCCCAAAACTTAGTAATCTAAAAGAATAATTACAGTCATTTGTCACCTAATGACACTCTAAAATGAAGGTAAAGGTATCCTACAGTGAGTGCACAAATCAGAAACAAACTCATTCACTACCCAGCGTCATGTACTATACACAATTGAGCGTGCTGTGTGTGTGTGTGTGTGTTTTTTAATATTTATTTATTTAAAAGTCAGAGATACACAGAGAGAGAAGAGGCAGAGAGAGAGAGGTCTTCCATCCGCTGGTTCACTCCCCAATTGGCCATAATGGCCAGAGCTGTGCTGATCCGAAGCCAGGAGCCAGGAGCTTCTTCTGGGTCTCCCACGAGGGTGCAGGGGCCCAAGGACCTGGGCCATCTTCTACTGCTTTCCCAGGCCATAGCAGAGAGCTGGATCGAAAGTGGAGTAGCTGGTCTCGAACTGGGTCCATATGGGATGCCGGCACTTTGCCACAGTGCCGGCCCCAAGTGTGCTGTATTTTTATGATTGAGGCATGGCAGGCGTGTTTACCCCAGCATGAGCACACACATGTGAAGAATGCATTGCTCCACGACTCACAATGGTTACAACCTCACCCGGTAAGAGCAAGCTTTCGGCTCCTTGACAGTCTCATGAGACCATGGTTGCAGGTGGTCCATCACTGACCCTGACCTTGTCACGTGCACATGACAGGATACTTTTGTTGTTGCTGAGTTAACTGAGCTCAGCTGGGTGGTTCTCTTCCACTGCTGTTGGTCAGGGTGACTCACTCTGCTGCTCTCAGCTGGCAGCTGCTCGAAGCTGGAGGCCCCAGAGCGCTGTGCACGTCTGGCCCCTCTGTGCTCTTCCATGGATCCTTGCAAATGAGCGTCTGGCGTGGGATGCTCTCGCAGTCAGCAGGTTTTCTATGCACAAGCTGGCTTCAAGAGCTGCAGCAGAAGCTGATCCTGAAATTCATAGGAAAATGCACAGGACCTAAAACAGCACAACAATTTTTGGAAAAGGGTAACAAAGTTGTACGGCTCCCAGCATCTCTGTTTCAAGGCTAGGGTAATCCAAGTGAATAGTAGTGGCTGTGGTGTGGCTATGGCTTAGGAGTGACCCCCACCCCGGGGTGGGGGTTTATGTGTGGAAGGCTCAGCTGGTTCTCAGTATGGTGGTGTTGAGGTGCTGGGACCTTTGAGAGGTGGAGCTTCGTGCAAGACAATGATGTCATTGGGGACATTGGAAAGGACTGACACTGATGTCCTGGAGTGAGTTGTTTTTGTGAGTGAGTTATTGTAAAAGCAAGTCCAACCCCTGAGTCCCTGTCTGGTGGCCTGTCTCACCCTGGGCCCTCTCCCTCTTGCGTGGGCTCCCACTGCAATGCCATCACCGTGCCGTAACGCAGCCCAAGGGCCACTGCCAGAGGCCTCCAAAGCCGTGAACTAAATAAACCTCCTTATATTACCAAGTACTCAGTTTTGGGTATTTTGTTGTAGCAACAGGAAATGAACAATACGGCAGTTTGGGTTCAAAGAGAACCGTGCAAACCAGTGAGAAAGCAATGCATCCAGAAGCAGCCCCAGCACACGGGCTTGACGGGTTCTAGCAAAGGTGCCAATGCAGCGCTGTGCTAGACGTGTATTCTCTGTAGCTGAGAACAAATTAGCACAAATTTAACAGCTTACAACAACACTCACTGGTTTGTTATTTTGCATATTTCTGTAAGTCAGAAGCCCTGAGACGCCAGCCAGCCTGCATTCTCATGTGGAGATGGGATTCCTCTCCCAGGCAGCCTTCACCCTCCACACCACTCTGCTCTCTCCCTCTAGCCTCTCCCAGGTCAAAGCCTGCACCTTCCAGCCAGCACCTCTCTCACTTTGAACCTCTGCGATCTTTTTTGAGGTCAGATCAGTGGAGGATCATCTTCCTTTTGATTAACCCAAAGGCAAATGATTAAAGACCCATGTTACACCTGCAAAATCCCTTCTTTCATGAAACACGACACTGCAACAGGAATGTCCCTCATGTCCATAATCCCATTCATGTTCCAGGGGAGGGAGCTGTGCTGAGCACGGTCATGAGAAAACAGGTCCTGGTGCCTGGACTGGTATTCTATGGTTGCTATAACAAATTACCACAAACTTTGTGGGTAAAACAATGCGAATTTGGGGCCAGCATTGTGGCATACCGGGTTAGGCTGCTGCCTGCAATGCTGGCACCCCATATGGGTACCAGTTCAAGTCCTGGCTGCTCACTTCCGATCCAGCTCCCTACTAATGCACCTGGGAAAGCAGTAGAAGATGGCTCAAATGCTTGGGCCCCTGCACTCACATAGGTGACCCAGAAGAGGCTCCTGGCTCCTAGCTTCAGCTTGGCCCAGCCCTTGCTATTGCAGCCATTTGGGGGATGAACTAGCAGGTGGAAGATCTCTTTCTCTCTGTATCTCTCCCTCCCTCTCTCTGTGTAGCTGCATTTCAGATAAATAAAATAAAATAAATGCAAATCTATCCTCTACAGTTCTGTAGTTCAGAAATGCAGAGGGGTCTAAGCAGGCTAAAGTCAGGATGTCGGCATGGCTGTGTTCCTCTCGGAGCCCACTGTGGGACTCCTTCCTTGCCCTGCCCAGCTGCTGGAGGCTGCCTACACCCCTGGGCTTGTGGCCCCTTCCTCTTTTCTCAAAGCCAACCACAGCAGGCCAAACTCCTGGCATGTTACATCACCCCAGCCTTCTCTTACGCTGCTTAAGAACCTCTGTGGGCCCAACCAGATAATCCAAGATAATGCTCCTATCGGAAGTTCAGCTGATCAGCAACCTCCTGACACCTGCTACCTTAATTCCTCTTTGCCCCATACCACTCAGGGTTCTAGGGATTTGGATGTGGACTTCATGTCGAGCCATAATTCTGCCTACCCCAGGGAATGAACACCTTAAAACGCTTCCTACCATGGAAAAAGATAGTCCTTTCAACAACTAGTGAGGGGAACAGAAGTGAATCTCAATTCTTACCTCCCACAAAAATTCCTTAAATGGAGAACATACATATATGAAAATAAAAGATGTTCAGCATCATCATTAGAAAAATGCCAACCAGGGACTGGCATTGTGGAGCAGCAGGTTAAGCCACTACCTATGATGCCAACATTCCATATGAGTGCTAGTTCAAGCCCCAGCCGCTCTACTCTGATCCAGCTCCCTACTAATATACCTGGGAAGGCAGCAGAAGATGCATCAAGTGGCCCCAGCCACCCACATGGGAGGCCAAGATAGAGTCCCAGGCTTCTGGCTTTGGCCTGGTCCAGCCTCAGCCTTTGCAACCATTTGGTGAGTGAACCAGCAGATGGAAGATGGAAGAACTCTTTGTCTCTCCGTCTCTCCTTGTAACCCTGCCCTTCAAATAAATAAAATTAAATTTAAAAATTTTTTGGCTAAAACCACAAGATCTCACTTTGCAGTCACTGATATGGCTATAATTAAGGAAGAAAGGAGGGAAGGAAGGAGGGATGCAGGGAGAGAGACAGGAAGGTAGAGAAAGAAGGCATCGGTAAGGATGTGGTGAAAGTGGGATGCTTGTGTACTGCTGGTGAGAATGTAAAATAGGACAGCCAATATGGAAGACAGCACAGCTCCTCAGTTAAACAGTTACCACATGACTCCAGCAAGTTCACTTCCAGGATTATACAAAGAACACTGAAACCATGCAAAACCATACAGAGGCTTTGTACACAAATTCCAGAAAAGCATTATTCATGATACCCAAGAAGTAGAAACAATCCAATGTCCATTAACTGAAGAATGGTTAAATAGTACTCATATACTCATTCCTATAATTGTGAAATATTATTCAGTCATGAAAAGGAATGAAGTGGTTTTACACACCACATTCTGATAAATTTTGAAAATATGTTAAGTGAAAGAAGTAGACAGGAAAGGCCATATGTTGTATGATTTTATTTACATGAAATGTCCAGAACAGGTGAATCTGATGTGGGCAATGAGTATATTAATTTCCAATCCAGGTTCTTGTCTACTGCAGAGAAACACTAAGCAGAGACTGGTATTGCATACAAATAGGAATAGAATTTATTTAGCAATGAGGGAATAAACACATCTGTGGTGGAATGAGGTGAAAAGGTCATGCCAAGATGGCTGCTTACAACAGAAACTGCCTGGCAATGGGCCATGATTGGATGGCTTCAGAAACCACATGACAACAGAGGAAACCACATGACAACAGAGCCTGACTGATGGCAGGCCATGATTGGATGGTTTCAGAAACTGCCTGGTGACAAGAGCCTGACTGGCAACAGGCTATGATTGGATGGCTTTGGAAACTGCCTGGCAACAGGCTGTGATTGGTTGGGGCATAGACCGCCCCTTGACTGGATTGGCTGGTCTTGGCTATATAAGCTGTTGTACTAACTCAAATAAACGAGTCTGCGGGCTGCTCCCCTCAGGCCTGCTTTCACCCGACTCCAGGGTCTGTGTGGTGACTCCGTGCCTCTTGCCCCCACCACACTCCTCCTCTCAGAAAAAAATCCACTGCAACATTGTTGAGAAATCAACTGCAACATCCATCCATGTGGGGGAGGGCACACTACACAGAGACATATCCAACATGAGTGGATCAAAGAATTGCCTATGAATGAGAGAGAGAGAGAGAGAATGAACCCAAAAGCGGTATCTCTAAGGGAGAGTGAGAGCGAACCCATATCAGAGTGCCTGGGTTCAAGTCCACAGAGAGAAGACAGAAAACAAGAGCAGTCCATCCAAGTATGCTCTGCAGTGGAAAGTGAGCTCTTTCTCATCTTCCACCTCTTTTCATAATAAGGGGGTGGTATCCCAATCAGATATACAATTGGGAGAGACCTGAGCATGTGCCCTGGTCCTGGATGACAGGACCCTAGGAAAGTGGGCATATCAAAATGACAGTTAAAGAGCTAGCATCACTTTGCAGGGATACAAGAGTTCCAGCTCAGGGTCAGCGCTGTGGCACAGAAACTTAAGCCTCTGGCTACAGTGCCAGCATCTCGTATGGGCACTGGTTCTAGTCCCAGCCACTCCACTTCTGATCCAGCTCCCTGCTAATGTGCCTGGGAAAAGCAGCACAAGATGGCCCAAGTCCTTGGGCCCCTGCACACATGTGGGAGACCTGGAAGAGGCTCCTGGCTCCTGGCTTTGGCCTGGCCCAGCCCTGGCCGTTGCAGCTATTTGGGTAGTGAACCAACGGATGGAAGCTTGCTCCCCTCCTCTCTCTCTGTATTTCTGCCTTTCAAATAAATAAATAATCTTAAAAAATAATAATTCCAAAAAAAATAATAATAATTCCAGCTCACCTAAACTTTTAGTAGTTACACCATATCAAATACACAGAGAGTAGATTAGCAGTCACCAAAGGATTGGGGAGGGGGGAATTAGGACTGAGTACTAGTAAGTGCAAAGTTTCTTTTGGGGGTGATGGAATGTTCCAGAGTTAGGTAGTGGTGATAGTTGTACAACAGCAAACAGTTGTACAACAGTGAACAAAAACTACTTATACTTACTGTATAGTTTGAAGTACTAAATTTTATGTCATGTAAACTATATCTCAATAAAAGCAAATGGGAAACATCATGTGTTGATGAATCCTGTATTTATCAGCACCCCTCTCTATGAAAAAATGCTTCATAGATGAAAAACATAAACTACCATTCCTGATCAGCACTTGCAACAGACTTCAATGGAAGGGAATCTAACTTTGAAGCCCAAATAAGTGAAATGTTACCCCCCCCCCAAAATAAAAATTCTGGTTTTCTCATTAGTAGTCGGATATTATACAAAAATTTCACCAAATTATTGCTCTATTATGAATTATGCCATTTTAAAATGAAACTATAAAATATCTAGAAGAAAACAGGAAGCAGGAATCTTCCTGACTTTGGGCAGGGTGAAGATCTCTTGGGGTGGGCGTGTAGCCTAACAGGTCCGATGTCCATGTCCCACATCAGAGTACCTGGACTTCATTCCCAGTTCCAGTTCCCGACTCCAGCCTCCTAGCAATGCAGACCCCGGAAGATAGGAGTGACAGCTCAAGAAGTGGGCCCCCTGCCACCTATGCAGGAGGCCTGGATTGACCTTCCAGCTTCTGGCTTCAGTCCTAGCCCAGCCTCCTCCCAATGCAGGCTTTTGGGGAGTGAACCAGAGGATGGGAACACTCTACATTTCTCTGACTCTCTGCCTCTAAAATAAGTAAGTAAATAAATTTTTAAGATGTATTTTATTTATTTGAAAGAGTTACAGAAAGAGGTAGAGACAGAGAGTGAGGTCCTCCATCCGCTGGTTCACTCCCCAGATGGCCACAATGGCCGGAGCTATGCCAATCCGAAGCCAGAAGCCAGGAGTTTCTTCAGGTCTCCCACGTGGGTGCAGGGGCCCAAGGACTTGGGCCATCTTCCACTGCTTTCCCAGGCCACAGCAGAGAGCTGGATCAGAAGAGGAGCAGCTGGGACCAGAACTGGTGCCCATATGGGATGCTGGTGCTTCAGGCCAGGGCATTAACTCACTGGGCCACAGCGCCGGCCCCAATAAATAAATACTTTAAAGAGAGTTTTTAGACCACAAAAAGTACTTCTCAGAAAAATGTTTAAATTAAACTTAGAAAAACTTTGTTTTTTCTAAAGACACCATTAGTAAAAAGAAAAGGACAGCAAGCATTTGGCCAGCCCATTTGCAACACTCATATCCCGTATCAGAATGCCTGGTCTGAGTCTCTGCTCCTCTGCTTCTGATCCAGTCCCCTCTAACACACATTCCAGGTAGCAGCAGATGATGACTTAAGTATTTGGGACCATGCCACCCACATGGGAAACCCAGGTAAAGTCACTGGGTAGGACCCACGCATCCCATATCAGAGTGCTTGGGTTCAAGCCCTGGTTCTGCTTCCAATCCCAGCTTTCTGATAATGTGCACCCTGGGAGGCAGCGGGTGATGGTCTAAGTGTGTCTCTGTCACCCACATAGGAGACCTGGATTGAGTTCTAAGCTCCTGGCTTCAGGTTGGTCTAGCCCCAATTACTATAGGCATTTGGCGGGATAGCAGGGTGAACCAGAGAATGGGTACTCTGTCTCTCTGCCTTTCAGATGAAATGGCAATAAATAAAATTGTTTTCTAAAACAGTTTATGGGATGGAATTAAAAGATAAGTTCATTTTGGTGCAACAACATTAAAATCCATGCACAGGTTTTTCAGAATATGCATTTATTTTCCACAAACTTTGTGAAGATTCCTGGCACAACCACAAAGAGTTCACTGGTGATGACGGCACAGTTACAGAAATCTACACGTGGGATATAACTGCACATGGAGGGGGGAGGTTGTGAAGTTTAAAAATGATGAAGCTCTATAGCCAACAGGGTTGTTCCTGGCTTTGATGCTATATTGCAGTTACAGAACACACCACCATGGGCTGGCGCCGCGGCTCACCAGGCTAATCCTCCACCTGCAACACGGACATCCCAGGTTCTAGTCCTGGTTGGGGCGCCGGTTCTGTCCCCGTTGCTCCTCTTCCTGTCTAGCTCTCTGCCGTGGCCCAGGAAGGCAGTGGAGGATGGCCCAAGTGCTTGGGCCCTGCACCCGCATGGGAGACCAAGGAGGAAGCACCTGGCTCCTGGCTTCAGACTGGCGCAGCGTGCTGGCCGTAGCAGCCATTTGTGGGGTGAATCAATGGAAGGAAGACCTTTCTCTCTCTCTCACTGTCTAGCTCTGCCTGAAAGAAAAAAAAAAAAAAAGCCACCGTGGACAGTGCCTGGGACAAGTTTCCAAAGGTCTCCATGCACAATTTTCCCACCTTCTTGTAAGTGTACATTTATATCAAAATAAAAGGTTTTCCTTCTTTAAAAAAAAGTGCATGTCAGGACATGAGCAGAGATATTTCCATCATGATGGACCCCATTCTTGATGGATCTGTGACCAAACTCCAAGTGTCCTACTCACTTTGACTCCCACTGCTCTGATCAGCCAGTATTTCTCCTCCAGTTTTAATACAAAGAAAACTTACTCTCTTTCTTCCCAACAAAAATCCCCCCATTCAGGGACATAAAATATGCCTTTGAACACAAAGCTCATACAGCAGTGCTGGGACCCAGAGAGCAGCCTTGTCCATCCATGGCACAAATGTTCACTGAGCACCTGCTGGTGCCAGGGACCATGCCAGATGCCAAGTGGAGCAGATACAGGGAGACAAGCCAGAGGCCACCGTGGAGTGCAGGTGATAGTAAACAGTAACTTGGGCCAGGTTGTCGTGGTAGAGAGGAGAATTTGAGATGCATCCAGGAGGCATAATGAACGGAACTTGGGGACTATCTGGATGTGAGCAGTGATGGGGACAGCTTTCCTAGACAAGTCCCTGGCCTTTAGGCCAAGGCCAAATCATCAGTTCACTGTTTGGACACCAAGAAGCCCAGGCCCTTTGGACTCCTTTTTCCTGTCTCAGCTGCAACACTCAGAATCGTCCTCCTCTGCAGCCTGCTGGGGGTTCTGTGCAGACAACAGGAGCAGCGGGGGTGGCCCTGGACAGCTGCCTCCCAGGGCCAGGTCAGCTTCGGCTATTCCTATGCCAAGCCCTGTCCAGCTCCACAGGAGGCTAGTACAGATCTTGCCCCAAGTCTTCAGATGGACCAACTACAGTAGCTGCTTGCATGAGAAGCCTGGAGGAAGAGCAGAAGGGATAAGGGAGTGAGAGACAAGTTCAAGGTTTCCATCAGTTATGATGTCAGGTGGTCAAGTTCAAAGCTCAAGCTTAGAGCCACAGAGTGGGGTCATCAGCCTACAGAGGATCTTACAGCATTGGCTGGAGATGGTTTAATATGAGAAGGGATGAGCAGCAAGAACCTGGGTGCAGTTTACAAAGTGTATAAAGGAGAAAGACACAGAAGAGGGACTGAGGAGGAGCTGTCAGATGGGTAGAAAGAAAAGTAGCCAAGTCTGTGTCAGGAATATGGAGAGAATGAAGGGTGTCAAGAAAGAGAAACTCCGTGGTCTCTCAGCTGAGAGATTCCATGAAAGATCTGAGAGCTTAGAGGTGAGGGCAGAGATGTGTCCCCTGCATTGGGGATGTTTCGGCCACTGCTTGTCACATGTATGTGTGTCAAGGAACACATGGCCTGCAGACCACCTGATCCACAGACCCTTGGCTGTGCCAAGCTGGGCCAAGGGCATGAGCATCACCCAGAGTGCCAGGAAAGTGGCTGCCTGCTTCCCAGAAAGGGGGTCCTCCCCACTGGTTACCCTGTGGACCGCATTGGGGCCCCCTCCCATGTGAGCTTTGGGTGTGGGGACTAGATGCACTGAAGAGCTCTGAGTGTCTCTGCTCAGAATCACTTGTGGTTGGGGTTACTGGTGACCATGGCCTCTTGACTTCCTTTTGAGGATCACCAGGATGACCTGGTGCCCAGTCCCAAGCCAGCGTGGCCAGCTGCCCCAGTGGGACATGAGTGTGGAAACTGGGACACTTCCTGGAAGTCCTGCGCAAGAGGCCCTCTCCACCCTCCCCTGGGGTGAGGAAGCAGTGAAAAGGACCTGGAGCTCCTGGGCTCCCATTCAGGATAGGGCGAGAAGGGCCAGGGTGCTGATCTCTGTTGACACCACAAGAGCCCCTGGCCACGATGTCCCTGGCGCTCCTGGCACGGCTGACCTGTCCCATTGAACTCCCCCGGGAAGGGGCTCTGAGAACAGACTGACACATCCTTCCATCCATTCCTTCATGCCCAGCCTCTGTCTGGACTCCTGGTGGCCACTGTCCTTGTTCCCATACAAGGGCCACAGCCTTGTTCTGAGTCACTGCTCCCCCAGCATGGCCTCCACACACTCCCTACTCGCCTCATCCTTCCTCCTCCAACCAAAAGTTGGGACCCCCAGGACAGAGACCCCTCCTCTGTGGGGGAGTTTTGTCCCTAAGACTCCATGTAGATCTGCAAGACAGGGCCCAGCTAGTCAGCCCCTTCCCATGCAACACCACAGCCCTCAGCTCCATAACAATCAGATGGAGACAGCTCCTCTGCTAACTCCCCCATTCCAGGTGGCTTTCACAGCTCGTTAGAACCACCAACCAACCAGGTCTGGCCTCCCTAATGAGCCGGACTCTGGTCCTAATGAGTCCTCCTCGGCCACAAATGCACAGGCCACAGGTGGAGAGCAGGCAGTGAGCATTTATGGTGGGCCCCGGTGTCAGGGCAGCGGAGTCCCTCCAGCTGGACCTGAGAATTGCACCTGTGCCCAAGAGGGGGCCGGGGTGTGGGTGGCACAGGACAGTAAGGTGGCTGAAACAGCTGCTTCTGGCCTCTCCACATGGGTAGAATCCTCTCTGCCCTGCTCTGCAGCTCCACCAGTCCCAAATGGCCGCTGCTTCCAGCCTGGCCCCTGCCCCAGGGCTGCCTGACCAGAAGTCCCTCCTAGAGTGGCAGGGCAGGGCATGGAGGCAGAGAGGGCCAAGGGCACTGGTTGCAGGATGGGGATTCCTGGAGCGGACACCCCTGGCTCTCCCTCCAGGGCAGTGAAAGTCCTTGGGGACTCACTCTTGAGAATCACACCCGATGCCAGAGTCTTCAGAGAGACCCAGGTCCTGGAATGTGGGCCCTGTTGTGTCCAGACCTGGGAGGGCCCCCAGCCACTTCCATCACCCCACAATGCAGGCTCCAGGGATCAGACCCAGGGCATCCCACCATGCGACCCCAGGGAAAGCCGCCGGCCCCTACTTTCTCTCTGGCCCCCATGCACCCACCCCTGCTTGAGCTGGTGACCTGGGCCTTCAGGCACTTTCCTGGGGTGAGTCCTGAGCCCAGGGAGCCCCCAGCTCAGCAGCAGCTCTGCCAAGCATGGGTGCTCGCAGGCCTGGCCCTGACGGGGCCTCGCTGCCTGGAGCCTTCATCTGTGGCTCCTCCCCACGGTGACCCCTGCTCCTCTCCCACCTGCGCCTGCCCTCCCCCGACCTCAGGCCTGCTGCCGACACGGCCTTCCTGGGAGGCTGAGTGGCAGCCGGCATCAGAGCGCCGTGTACGCTTCTCTTCAGACAAACAGCTCTTCCCTCTCGGCCTCCTGCCAGCCTTTGATTCAATTCAGAGAAAAAGACATATTTTCATGCCGTTTGCCACGTTGACTAAGGAGAAACGTGTTTAATTGACTGGCTCAGGCTCCTCCAGCTCCATCCCTGTCTTTCTTGGGTCCTGGTCAAACCCCTCCAGCTGCTCCAACAATAACAGGGCCCGAAAGGCTCTCCTCCCAGGGAGCACTGCTCAAGGAGCAGCTTTTCCCCTAGCCTCGCCTCAGAGCCCTTCCCCCTCCATCTTGTTTCTATAATCCTGAGGCTCAGGCAATTAAAATAAAATATCCTTATAGTCCCTCGGAGTTTACTAGACCAGCTGGTAACGAGCGAGGCAGGCTCGTCTCTATTACATAAAGGAGAAGAACAAAGAATTAGGAATATGGAAGACATTCAAATGTCTTAATTAGAGCTTCCATCTGTAAAAAAAAGTTTCTCCGGCACTGAGAACCACTCCCAGAGGCCCATCTTGGGGAGACGGGGTCCCCAGAGCCCCAGGGCAAGCAGAGCAGCAGCTTAAAGCCCAGCTCTGGTGATCAGCTGGACAGACCACCTGGCCGCAGGGCCACCCACGGGATTCCAGGGATGCCGAGGCAGCCAGGGGTGGCTGGGCCTTGGGGCTACATCAGAATGCTGTGTGGTCTCTGGGGAGGAGGCGAGGATGTGATGGGAGGCGAGGATGAGGCGGGGAGGTGGGGCAGACCCAGGCCTGGCAGCACCAGCCTCCAGGTAGGCTACACAGAGGGGCAAACCTGAGCATCAGGCTGGGAAAATTCCTCCAGCTCCTGCCTCTTCCTCGCCCTCCCTGAGGGCCTGTGCAGAGTCCCTCACAGCCTTGCTGAAGCTGGTGCATGGAGGGCCCAAACCACCCAGAGTCCGCCCTTCATCCCCAGGGCCACACGTGGACCCCATCAGAATGCCCCAGAGCCTGGGCGGCAGGGCAGAGAGGCATGGTGGCGAGGGGGGAGGGGCTGAGCAGAGCTCTGGGGTCAAAATGAGGCCGAGCACACACCCAGCCCTGGTCCTGTCTGGCCTGGTCCCCACGTGCCCCTCTGCCCAGTGACATGATCACGGTGGCTTCGTACCAAGCACAGCGTGGGAGCCCGAGGCCACGTCCTGGGCTGGGCACCCCTCCAGGCTCCCTGCCACAGAGGCCTCACGAACCCTGAGTGCAAGATCTGCTATCAGCCCTGCTTCCCAGATGATGGTGTCAGGCACAGAGCAAGGCAGCAGAGACAGGCCTGACCCCACGGCTCCCTGAGTCCACAAGGCTCACACCGCACAGGCCCTGGCCTGCCTCCAGGACCAGCCGCCACCCCTAGCCTCCCCTGTGGCCCAGGAACCTCCTGCCACACTCCCCACCAGCCCCACCAGTGGGCCCCAGCATCAGAGCATGGCTCAGCAAATCCTGGCTGCCCTGGGAACTATCTGAAGCTAAACAACAACAGATAACTCTTTAGAAAGCACGCGAGAAAGGACGTAAAAAGGACACAAGCGGCCTTCGGCTTCTTGCCTAACCCATTCAACGGCTCAAGAGCATCCAACACTGGAAAAATAGCTTTCCTCCAAAGCCTCCCGGTCTACTATCAGACAGAGTGCCCCAGCCTGGGTCTAGCCACCTCCCTGGCTTTGTGGGTCTTATAGCTTCCCTCTTGTAAGGAGACCATCAAATATACTGGCTGCCGGGGGCAGCACTCCCCCATGAGCCCCATTTCTGGACCTCCGGGGCCTTCAAACACCCGAGCAGCTTCAAGAGACTTGGTGATCATCTACATGAAGAAGTGCTGCCCTAGAGGAAGGCTCGGGAAGGAAGGACTAAAAGTCAGACATTCCGGTGAGCTGAGGCCTGTGCCGTGCTGTGAAGCGGGTACGAAGCACTACCTACTTCTCCCTCCAAGCACTGGCGAAGTCAGTGGCATCTTGGCCTGGGTGGGCTGGGGAAGTGGGGGATGAGTAGGGCGTGCTTTACAGAGGGCAGGACGTTTGACTTGACCTTGAAGAAGTTACAAGACCGATGGGGACAGGAGCGTCCCCTCAGGTGGCTGCAACACGGCCACATCACTAATGGGGCGGCACTGGGGGGAACCCCCCGGCGAGCACCCCGTGACAGCGCCTTGGTACTTCTTTCATCTGCTTTCATTCTTTTTTCTTTCCTTTGTTCCCAGAGATCGCAATCTGAGATAACTGAGATATGTTCCTCTCGATGCAGTTGTGAACAGTGACTTAACCGTCAACACCACGGATGTTTACAGGTGAGCCACCATGCGCAGGATCCCATGGAAGGCTCAGAGCAATTGGGACTCTGTGCCCGCTCTAAATCCAGCACAGAAGGAGGCCAGGAAGGGGCCACGGGGTGCTGTGGTTGGGGGTAGTGTGAGTGCATGGACCCCTAAAGGCCATGTGTCCGAAGCTTGGCCCCACAGCGGGGTGATGTCAACAGTGGGTGGGACCTGTAACAGCTGAGAATTTGTGAAAGGTGATTAGGCCATGGAGTGAGTGGGGCCCCCATCCCCAGAGGGGATTAATGTAGGGTTCATGGGACTTGCTTAGTTCCCAAGAGAATGGCTTGTTATAAAGGAGCTTGGCATCCCCTTGAAACTGGTTCCTCTTCTGATTCTCTGCTGCAGGGTGATGCCACAGCCACCAGAACTGTGAGCCAAATAAGCCGCTTTACTCTATCAGCTACCTGGCCTCCCATATTCTCTTATAGCAGAGACTGACAGGGCAGAAGTGGAGGACATAAGGGTAGGGGAAGTGTATTCCAGGTGGACACACTCACACCCACACACACACACTGCCACACAGTGACATGCACCACGACACACTCACACAAACTGACACATACACCTGCCCACACTCACACAAAGTTGCTGTGTCTCTGTTGCACACCTTGGAAACCAGCCATCCCAACCTGATACAAGTTCACTTCATTAAAAGCTGCTCAGACACACAAATGGCCAACCGGTCTAGAAACGGACACCTGGCATCTCTGATAGGGAAATGCCAGTAAGAGTCACCATGAGACATTGCCTCACTCCTGTCAAACTGGCTCTAGTCAGAAAAGACAAAGATAACACGCACTGGCGAGGACGTGGAGGAAGGGGAACCCTTGCATACTGCTGGTAAGAAGAAACGTCTGCACTCCTGTGTTCACCGCAGCTCTGCTTGCAACAGCCAAGGGATGGAAACAACCTAGCCTGTCAGTCCATCCACGGACAAATAAGGAAAACACAGCACGTGTGCCTGACGGAATACTCCTGTCATATGACGAGTGAGATGCTGGCATTTGCAACCATGTGGAAGTCATGGAAGTCATGGAAGTCATTATTACGTGAAGTGACAGAAACCAGGCAGAGAGACAAGTACCACTTGACCTCACTCACGTGTGGAAACTGAAAAAGGTGACCTCAGAGAGAGTAAAACAGTGGTTATCAGGGACTGGGAAGGGTGAGGAGGGGTGCAAAAAGGCTGGTTAATGGCCACCAAGCTCCAATGAGGAGTTCTGATGTCCTATTGCCCAGCATGGGAACTACGGATCATGAGTGTGCTCTGAGTGTGTGTGTGTGGTGTGTGTGTGTGTGTATTCTTTTAAGGCTGTAAGAGTGGATTTTGAATGTTTTCATCAAAAAGAAATGAAAAATATTTGAGGAGACAATTAGGTTTGTCCTCAACTGAACACTGCACAATGTATATAAGGACTGACACATCACCTTGTTCTCCACGAATATGTATTTTTCATGCATGTTCCCTTCACAGACCCTGTCATGAGCCCTGCCATGGGCTGAGGGGTGCACCACGTCTTCTTTCTTCATAGAGTGCAAGGCTGGGGACGTGGGAGGTAGACACCACAGAGCAGGCGGAAGACCAGGTGTAAGCTGGTGCAAAACAAGGCTCATGTCGCAGACCAGGCAGGAGTGGGAGCTGCCCCCCCACCATGTCCTGTCAGGACAGGATGGCTGGCCTGGACCAAGACCCCAAGACCCCAAGACCCCCTCCTCCTTCTGTAGGGTGCCTTCTGCTTGGGCTGATGGGAGCAGGAAGGGACACGGAGCAGGCATGCCCAGGTGACTCTCTCTGGTTCTAGGTCCCCTCACCAGGAGAGGAGTCAGCTCATGTTGACACAAGGGTGGGATTCTCCCCTGTGTGGCCCAAAGTGAAGGTGGTGTCCACAGCTGGCCCTGGCAAGAGAGTCAGGACCAGGAAGCCAGCCCGGGACCACTGCCCAGGGCCCAGGACTTGGCTGGGCCCTGCCTCTGAGGTCACCACCAGGGACAAGGCCAACTGCTGAGCAAGTGGCAGCAGCGTCCTTCTCAGTGCCCCAAGCCAGGTCAGAGTTTCCAGGGACTGTCTCCACTGCTCGTGGTCAGAAGAGGCTGGACCCGGCCCTGAACAAAGCAGTGAACTTGTTTCGATTGCAATGGAAAAAAACAACACCCAGAGGAACAGGACACTCCGCCAGGTCTGCAATAACCATCGTGTCCTGTGGGTTGGCAGCTCCCAACAATTAGGGGCTGTGGGCGGAGGGGGCCGGGGACACAGCTCCTGGTGCAGCTTCTCATCCCTCCCAGATGCTGGCAGCTGGCCAGCCTTCCCATGGGCCACCGCTGGCCGTGCCCAGACACACGGACAGACAAGCCACCAATCAGAAGCCCGGTGGGGCCTGCCATCCAGTCTCACCACTGCCCCTTCCAGGTGACCCTGCCCAGGATCAGTGCTACCATCTGTGGAATGGGGGCAATGGTGCAGCTGATGCCTAAGCCCAAAGGCAAGCATGAGGAAGCATTGCTTCCACTCGCTGGTACAGGCTGGGCATCCCGACCCAAACGCAAAATCCTAAGTGCTCTGAAATCCTCAACTTTCTGAGCGCTGACATGATGCCACAAGTCTCACCTGATGGGCCACAAAGCGCAGGCCCACTAATACTGCACAAAATGACCTTCAGGCTGTGTGTACAGGTGTATATGACATACATGAATTTTGTCTGAACTTGGGTCCCCTCCCCTTGACACCTCATTGTGTATATGCAAATATTCCAAAATCTTAACAACTCTGAAATCCAAAACACCAGGGCCCAAGCATTCCTGATTACAGTACTGTCAGAAGCCTCTGAAGTTCTGTGCTTTGACCTGAGGAATGACCTGGAAACCTGACAGGGTAGGCACGCTGGGACCCAACCGAGGGCAGCGTCCTCCACCCCAGGGAGCAGAGCTGCCGATCGCCACCAGCTCCTGGATGCTGACTTCCAGCCCGAGCCTCGGCCTTTCCTTGGTGGAGAAGAGCCGAGACCCAAATGCATGAGCTGCACTTGTTCTGGGGCCCTGTTTGTGAAGTCAGGGAGGACAAAATAATTCCAACTTAGATCTCCAGTGGGGAGAAGCAGTGAATGAACACAGCATGGGAAGAAGTCAGCCACAGTGACCTGCACTGTGGAGACAGATGGGTGGAGGCCCCACAGCTTGCAGGACCCTCACTCTACCAGGATCCCCCCACACACTCTGCTCCAGCCTCTGGCCTACTCCTGTGTCTCCACCTACAGATCTGCCTTTGCTGTTCCCTTGGCCTGGATACCCCTCCCTTCCCGGACTGCCCATGAATAGGCCTGCCCCATCCCTTCCTTCCCTCATCACCTTGGAGCAGTCGTGAGCTCTGCAGCCACTGGCATGTTTGTTCTCCTTCAGAAGGAGGCAATCAGGGTTGCATCCCCAGTCTGCACCTCCACGCTCATTTGAGGGACCCCCTGCCCCCATGCTGGTTCCCACCAGCAGGCACTTGAGTGCTGTGTATCTGTATCTTATGCACCCTGTGAAATGGGGGTATATTTCTGGGCAGGTGGGTCTCACATTCCCACTGCACTGGTTCCCTAAGTGGAGGCTCAGGTACACTGCTCCTCACTGATTCAGATCGAGGTGTCCCCGGTGTGCTCCAGAAGTGACACTACTGGCTGTCAGGACAGCCATCCCTGTCCCCCACCCTCACCACCGAGTCACCAGGATTCTGCCCCGCACCTCGCACTCCACAGCTTTCCAATATGGGCCATCACACGGGCCACACAGTGTCTGCTCCTCCGCTGCTCTGCTCCTCCGCTGCTCAGCTACAACTGTACTCCCAGCAGCGCCCACCACCCAGGACATGGCTGCAGGGCACACTCCTGCTGACCCCATTGGAGGCCCACTGCAGGGGCTCCTGGGCTCTCTAATCCCAGAAGTCCTGCCATTCAGTTCTGCAGTGGACTCTGGCACCGCTGGGCCTCGCTGAACACAATGGCCAACTCTAAAGCCAAGTAAATAAAGAGCCTGGGTTACGATCAAGGTATTAACAGGTTGCCAAATTGTCTCACCTCTGTTGTCTTCCCTCAGGTGGCACCGTGGCTGCCGAGGCTGACTCAGGCCCCAGGGACAGGTGGCTCAGGTAGGAGCTGATGCAAGACACCAACACACACTTACCCACAATGCACCTGATTCAACCCCAAAGCCACTGTGAGCTGCTCCTGGACCCCTGCGCCCACTCCTACCCAGCTAGGTCAGGTGTGACAGCTGTCAGGTGATACAGATGGATCAGCTAAAGCAGGTATGAGAAATCTTAGCTGAGTTGGGTGAGGTGCAACTCAAAACTACAAGAAGATTCTACCTGCTACTCCGTAAGTTGGCTACAATGAGAAAGACTGACAACACTGAGTGCTGACGAGGATGTGGGGCAATGGAACACTTGTAGGTTGCTCGTAACAGAACAAATGACACAACCACTCTAGAAAACTGCCTGTCAATTTCTTAATTAAACATTCCCTGTCCTGTGACCCAACACTTCCACTCCTGGGTCGTTATGGAAGACAAATGAAAACAAGTCCACAGAGACTTGTTTAAGAATTTTTAGTGCAGCATCATTCATAACAGCCCAGACCTAGAAACAATCAGTTCTGCATAAACAGGAAGATGGATAAACACTTGGTGGTCTATTCATAAAATGGAACACTGCTTAGCAATGACAAGAAGCTACTGCCAGTGCACAGAACAACGCAGATCAATTTCAAAGCCATTGTGCTAAGTGCAAGAAGCCAGACATAACAAAGTAGTTTCGGAAGAGGCAAAACTGGTCTGGAATGACAGAGCAGATCAGCAGGTACCCGGGGACAGGGGCTGGGGACAGGGCGGGAGAATGGCTGAGAGGCAGGAGGGAACTTCTGCAGGTGCTCTGTGTCTGGGCTGGGATGGTGGTCACGAGCTAATACACAGCGGTCAAAATTCTCCAACCTGCACACTTGAAAAATAGTTCAAGGGGCTGGCACTGTGGCATAGTGGGTAAAACCACTGCCTGCAGTGCCGGCATCCCATTTGGGCACCAGTTCGAGTCCCCGCTGCTCCACTTCTGTTCCAGCTCTCTGTTATGGCCTGGGGAAGCAGTAGAAGATGGTCCAAGTCTTTGGGCCCCTGCACTCACATGGGAGACCCAGAAGAAGCTCATGTCTCCTAGCTTCGGATTGGCGCATCTCTAGCCGTTGTAGCCATTTGGGGAGTGAACCAGCAGATGGAAGACCCCCCCCCCTCTTCTCTCTGTGTAACTCTGACTTTCAAATAAATAAATCTTTTTAAAAAATGGTTCAGGAGCAGGTGTATGGCCCAGTGATTAACCAAGTGAGTTCACCAGTACATGGAAAACCTTTCTCTCTCTCTCTCTGTCATCCTGCCTTTCAAACAAACAAATAAATCCTTTTTTAAAAAAAGTTTAATGGTGCATTTTCCTGTCCATCAATTACAACTTGACAAAGGTGATTTTTTAGGAAAGCCCTTCCAGAGCTTTTCATACCTAAAATCTCAACTCCCCCAGGCCCCTGCTCTGCAAGCCACTGAGCCCTGCACGTCTGCTGCTCCCTCCCTTCTGCTCCTCTGGCTCCCACTTACCCATGTGAGGCTCTGGTGCTTTCTCCAAGTTCTCTCCCCAGAGCAGCCTGTCCCTCCCTCTCCCCACAGCCGGCTGCTTCAGCTCTGGTCAGAGCACCTCTCCCCAAGCCCCTGTCTGTGTCTCCTCAAGCAAGTCATTTCCAGGGCCCTCCCTAGTGTGTGCCTGACACAGAGCAGGCTGGGGGCTCTAGGACCCAGCAGCATGCAGAGAAAGATGGGAGGAGATGCGCGAGGAAGCAGTCGCCCATCCCAGCAGCAGGATGTGAGGTGCTGCAAGAGGCGGCCCAGAGTCACCCCACCCACAAGGAGGTGACAGCATAAAGGCAGGCACGGGTCGCCCCTAACCCCCAACCGGGAGGGAGACCCCTAGCAGAGGAGGCTCAGCTGCAAGTGTGCACAGGAAGCAGCTGGCCAGGCAGTCAGAGGCCGCCAGCTCTGGAGGGGACAGCCCACCTAGGCTGTTCTAGGCCCCACCCCCTTGAGTCACGGGAGCAGAGCTGAGGGGGAGGGGCCTTGGACAGATGACACTAGGAGCTGAACCTTCGAGGCCGCACACATTGCTTGTTTCATAACCGCGGGGCAGGAAATTCGACCCTCAGCAACCGAAGTCTGGTCCCACTGACCACTGATGGGAGCAACGGAGGTAACTACCCATGCAAGCTCTGGTCTCCCACAGAGTTCACCTCTGTGAAAAGACTAGAATTGTGGGGCCGGCGCTGCACCCTAGCGGGTAAAACCGCTGCCTACAGTGTCGCCCTCCCATGTGGACGCCGATTCAAGTCCTGGCTGCTCCACTTCTGATCCAGCTCTCTACTGTGGCCTGGGAAAGCAGTGGAGAATGGCCCAAGTCCTTGGGCCCCTGCAGCCGCGTGAGAGACCAGGAGGAAGCTCCAGGCTTCAGATCCGCGCACTCCCGCCGTTGTGGCGAACTGGGGAGTGAACCAACGGATGGAAGACCTCTCTCTCTGCCTCTACCTCTTTGTAACTGCCTTTCAAATAGATTTTTTAAAAAAGACTAATATTGTGTGAACTAGGAACAGAATGTGTTTAGCACCGAGAAATACACAGAAGTTAACGCGCGTGTGTGGGCCACTGCACACAAATAGCCAACATTAGGCGGCCACAGACTCTGCCGTGAAACGGAGAAAAAATCAGAAACTTCACCTCCAAACGAGCGTGGAAGAAGCCCGGCAGAGACCAGTCCAAGGAGATAGGGCAGCAAACAAGGACAGTACCCAGAAGGCGTCCTTCCACCTTCCACTCGTTTGTATAAGGAAGAGCGAGACTGTCCCCAAATGCATATAGATCCGGGATAGGGTGTGAGCATGCGCCCTGGTCCACATTGCTACCGGTGCATCCTGGGAAGGTGGGCGTACCAAGCTCTTAAAGAGACCGCAACATGTGCCGGGATACCCAATTTCCGATTTGCCTCAATTTCAACTGCCTAGTTCACGATAACACAAGAGTGTCGCAAGGGATGGGATGGGCTTTGTGTAGTCAACAAGGCAGTGACCCCTGCCCCAGATGCACATTGCCCGTTGTATCGCAGCTTCTGCCGCTGAATGCCTCGAGGGGCATTCAGAGGGGCCAGGCAGCTCCCGTCTGCTGCCACCCACTTGCCAGTGACTTCTCCATGCCTACTCCGCGGTGCCCCTCCAGCCGCCCGCGAGCCCCCATGCTGTCCCCGTTGCGCCCCTGGATCTGGAATCACACTGCTAAAACACTAACCAACAATAGAGCAAGCAACAGAGGAGAGCTCCGTCTCCTGGGTTCTGCGCACGAGGCCCACCTCCCGGAAGGAAGAGGTCACCTGAGTCCTTGCCATCCAGGGGCGGACACTTGGGGCCTCTCAGGAAGCCAGGGCTGCTCTCCTCTATCCTCCCCAAATGCCCCCAAATGCTTCTCTGTTGGAGCTGGAGCTGGCCAGTCAGAGCATCTTAGCCTCTTAGTCCAAAGAAGGAACACGAGCCACGTGAGACCAAAAAGACAGAAGCTTGCTGGGACCTTCCAGGGAAAAAACTTACTATTTCACAGGGACTTGGAGGCGGCAGGGTACAAAGCTGTCTCCATGAGGAAGAGCAGGCTGGTGATGGCTGCTGGCAGAAGAGATGGGGGGAAGGGAGGAGACCAGCATCCCTGGAGGTGAAAAGCAGAGACAGAAGGGATTCTGCCCCTCGTGATACCTTTGAGCTGTTTGATCAAGCCTCTCCTGAGGTCCACCCTAGCCCTGGAGATTTTGATAGTATGAATCAATAAATGATCTTCAGGTGGGGCCAGCGCTGTGGCATAGCAGGTAAAGTCGCAGCCTACAGTGCTGGCATCCCATATGGGCACCAGTTCGAGTCCCAGCTGCTCCACTTCCAATCCAGCTCTCTGCTATGACCTGGGAAAGCAGTAGAAGATGGCCCAACCCAGAAGAAGTTCCTGGCTCCTGGCTTCAGATTGACACAGTTCTGGCTGTTGTGGCCCATTGGGGAGTGAACCAGAGGATGGAGGACCTCTCTCTCTCTGCCTCTCTTTCTCTCTCTGTGTAACTCTGACTTTCAAGTAAATAAATAAATCTTTTTTTAAAAAATAATCTTCAGGCACAGATGGATTGGGGGGAGACGTTGCTCAAAATATCCCTCACCCTAGGCTTTCTCTATTTTCTCCAGTCTACCACAGAATGTTTTGCTTCTGGCCTCCTCATGGTGGCAATGTAGCTGCAAGTAGTCTCAGGCCTTGCTCTCCCCAGATTCAGGCTCGAAAAAAAAAAAAAAAGAAAGAAAGAAAGAAAAGAAAACCATTTCTTCACAGGAGCCCCAGGATTCAGTCCGACTGAACCAACTTGCTGGACAGGTTTACTATGAACCTGTGTCTGTGTCCAGATGTGGTCTCCTGCTGCAGTCGTGGGAGCCAGGCGGGCCAGGGGCCAGGGGTGGGGAGCCCTACTGAGACCAGCTGATCTGAGAGTGGAGGTAGAAGGGGACCAGGGTTCCCACAGGCATCTCACACTGAACTTATGGAGAAGCAGAGTGGCTTCAGGACAGGCAGAGTCCCCAGGGCTGACCATAACTCCTTCCCACCAGCCCCGGGAGGCTGCCCCATCCAGCTCTGGCCACCCTGTGTTCCTTCTCGGGGACTCACCCCAAGGAGTGCCCCAGCATGCAGGGGATGACCTGTCCTCATGGCCAGCAGCCTTCCTGGGAGCCCACTGCAGCCAGTCCACCTGAGCTCGCACAGGGAGGCAGCCAGGGCTTTCACACCCCCTTCTCTGACCCCCCCCCCCACTTTCCACCCCAGTCTCTGCCTTCCCTGCTCAGCCCAGGGCCAGTGGGGAAGCCATTCACTACTTGCAAGCTTCATGAGGGGAGTGAGAAGGTGTTGTTTCTCAAAGAATCAGGCAACTGGGGCCACTGGAGAGTCCCTACAACTGTCCAGACTCCCCAGTGGCAATGGCTGTGGGTGGCCTCCTGCCCAGCACCCGGCCCCCACGGGGTCCTGCTGCATGCCACACTCCGCACAGCCCTTCAGTCTCACAGCCCCTGGCCATTCACCCTGCCCGTTGCCCGCTCCCCAGAGTCTCTCCATGTGCTTGCAGGGAAGCCCCCAATTTCTGCAAGAACCGTGCCCCTCTCTGCCCAGGTAAGGGTTAATCAGATTGGCTGTGACAGAGATGTTTACCCACCTCCAGACTCCGGATGAAGATAGAAATGGTATTTATGATTTCTACCCAGCATTTCTGGAAAGGCTCGAAGGTGCTCACGAGGATACACATATATAACAAGATTGCATAAATTAAATGTGGGAGCCAAGAACGAACGGAAAGCAGGATGGGGACATAAAATGGAGAAGGCAGGAGGCTGACATGAAAACAGAGACCTGCGTGAGCCCCCCGCCCGCTAGGAGTGAGACACAGCGTGTCCCGCAGCTTTCTAGCACCAGCCTGGATAAGCAGACCCTTCTGCGGGTAACATGAACAGGCACACAGAATCACCTGGGAAACAGCCCAGCGGTGATGGCAGTGTCTCCCAAGGGACCAAAGGCGAGGACAGGTGGGGGAGGCGTTTTCCTAGGCATCCTCCCTGAGACTGTGGGCTGGGAAGCCGCCGTAGCCGGCAAGCGGCAGGGACAGGAATGGTTCCAGTCCCCTGCTGCCCGCACCAGGGCAGTCAGGAGACTGTGCATCTGTGGCCTCCTGGGGCAGGTGCTGGGCTCCTGCACTTGGTACAGGTGAGCTCAGGGAGCCCAGCCAGCCTCTCCTTCTCCTGCCTGCACCCAGGAGGGGGCTTCTGACTTCTAGGGAGAGCCTTCCAGTGTTTGTCCCAGAGCCGCCTCCCCCCGCCCCAGGCACGAGCTGGCCCCCTTCAGGGCACCGTTGCACCCAGAAATCCTCATCCACACCTGCTCTGGGCCCCCAACTCTTCACTCCCTATGTCTCAGTCCACAGGCTTTGCTAAGCACCCACTGGGTACCCCTGGGGATGGACGATGACAGAGAAGACTGAAAGCTCCCTGCAGCGTGGCCTTGCAGGGGTGACACAGAGACAAGGGGCCACCATGTTCTCATGACTCCAGCCTCAGGAGGGTCCCTGGAGAAGCGGGGTGCTGGCAAGGCTCAGAAACGCGGTAAAGGGATCCAAGGTTGCAGAGGCCAGCAGCAGCACAGGGCAGCAAGGAGCTGACAGGTCTCCCAGAAACAGCTGGGGAGGCCTTGGCAGAGGCAGAGACCCTGTCATCGGCAGTGGCTGGGTAGGTGGGGAGGCAGGACCCAGGGCCACTTGGGCTTAATGCACAGTGTCTCTATTGGTACTCCCTGGACAGCCCTGCTACAAATGAACACCTTTACTTGTATGGTATTTTAATTTTCCTTTTTTCTTGATTACAAAAGGAATGCACACTCAACATCAAGCAATAACAACTTTTTTTTAAAAGTTTTTTTTTATTTACTCGAAAGAGTTACAGAGAGGCAGAGGCAGAGAGGGAGGGGGAGAGAGAGAGAGAGAGAGAGAGAGAGAGAGTGTCTTCCACCCACTGGTTCACTCCGCAAATGGTTGCAGCAACCGGAGCTGAGCCAATCTGAAACCAGAAGCCAGGAGCTTCTTCTGGGTCTCCCACGCAGGTGCAGGGGCCCAAGGACTTGGGCCATTTTCTACTGCTTTCCCAGGCCATAGCAGAGAGCTGGATCGGAAATGGAGCATCCAGGACTTGAACTGGCTTCCATATGGGATGCTGGCACTGCAGGCAGCAGCCAGCCCCAAACAATACAACATTTAAACATTTAAAATGCAACAGGAAAATACAAAAATTAGCCCCAATCCCACCATCTATTGTGGTTGGGCCATTCTCATCTGCTGAACAACCTGTGAACCTTTGTTCATTAAGACATAGCTGCTTGGGGAACCTTTGCTTAAAAAACCTCTGTAGCCAAAAAATCAAGATTCAAAAAACAGGGCCGGCGCTGCGGCTCACTAGGCTAATCCTCCGCCTTGCGGCGCCGGCACACCGGGTTCCAGTCCCGGTTGGGGCGCTGGATTCTGTCCCGGTTGCCCCTCTTCCAGGCCAGCTCTCTGCTATGGCCCGGGAGTGCAGTGGAAGATGGCCCAAGTGTTTCGGCCCTGCACCCCATGGGAGACCAGGAGAAGCACCTGGCTCCTGGCTTCAGATCAGCTCGGTGCACCAGCCGCAGCGCACCGGCCGCAGCGGCCATTGGAGGCTGAACCAACGGCAAAAGGAAGACCTTTCTCTCTGTCTCTCTCTCTCACTGTCCACTCTGCCTGTCAAAAAAAAATTTTTCAAAAAACAAACAAATGGGCCTGATATGTATAAAAAAAAGAGAGAGAGAGAAGCTGGGAAAAATACAAGGCTTCTCACTGGCAAAAATCTAATCTCCTAATACACAAACAGACCCCAGAAATCACAGGAAGGAGAACAAATTAAAATATATATATATAGCAATATATATATATATTGCAATATATATATATATAGCAATCATGTGTAGGTTGGGGTGGGGCGGATGACAGGTCATGTGGGTTGAAGAGACCATTGATTTACCACAAGTTTTGATAAGTGAGTTTGATACAAGGAATGGGACCTAAAGATATTTTGAGCAGTCTGTAAACAAACAAACAAAAAAATCATGCATCATTAACAAAATTGCCTAGTATATGATGTTTGGTTGTATGCACTTTGTTGCTATTAACATTCTTCTTTTTCCATATAGATTTCAATAACTGAGTAATTTTAGAAGCATTATTTTAGGGATATATAGTTGTCATAGTAAACATCTTGTTTTTCTATGTATATTGTACACATTTTTCATTCCTTTTGCTCTTTATGGCTAGGTCTAACACTAAGTGTATTGTTTTGTTACATCAAATAAACATCTTCTGTGAAAAAATAAAAATAAAAATAAAAAGAAAGGAGTCATCACAGGGCCTGGGACAGTGGCTACCTGGGTGGAGGAGGAAGTCGCGTCTGGGGGTCACGGACGGTGGGGTGGGCTCCAGGGCGCTGGGCCTGTTTTTGTCCCTGACCTACATGTTGATCACTTGAGAGTTTAATTCATTATTGCTCATGTCACCAAACATGCACTTCTCGATTTGCATGCTGTATGTCACAGTTTACTACAAGATGCTCAACTGAGTCACAGTGTGAGTGGGGAAAAAGCATGTTAACTCATTCTCAGCTAGCAGCAAGCTAGAGGCTTCGCCGTGAGGGCCAGGGGCTGACAGCAAGTCAGCGGATGTGCCTGACAGGTGTGAACTGATGCACCCTCGGCGGAGGGCGCTCTGGGGAGTTCAACCCAGGATCCAAGCTTCGCCCACTTCTAGGATCTTACCCACTAATGTCTCACACATGTGCAGATTGCCTGCGCAAAAACTCTTCATTGCAGAAGCTGGGAAGCAATTTTGTTTTAAGATTTATTTATTTATTTGAAAGGCAGAGTTACACAGAGAGAAGGAGAGACAGAGCGAGACACAAAGAGAGGTCTTCCATCTGCTGATTCACTCCCCAATTGGCTGCAACAGCCAGAGCTGTGCAGATCAGAAGCCAGGAGCCAGGAGCTTCTTCAGGTCTCCCATGCAGGCGCAGGGGCCCAAGGACTTGGGCCATCTTCTATTGCTTTCCATCTTCTACTGGGCCATAGCAGAGAGCTAGATCGGAAGTGGAGCAGCTGAGACTCAAGCTGGAGCCCATATGGGATGCTGGCACTGCAGGCGGCAGCTTTACCCACTATGCTACAGCACCAGCCCCAATGCGGGAAGCAATTTAACATTCACCATTAAACACCATTGTTCCCTAGTGTCCGCTGGGGGCAGGGGTTGGTTCCAGGGCTCCCTATAGATAGCAAAACATGTAGACACTTGACTCCCTTTTTTAAAAAAAAAGATTTATTTATTTATTTGAAAGTCAGAGTTACACAGAGAGAAGGAGAGGCAGAGAGAGAGAGAGAGAGAGAGAGAGGTCTTCCATCCATTGGTTCCCTCCCCAATTTGCCACAATGTCTGGAGCTGGGCCGATCCAAAGTCAGGAGCTTCTTCCGGGTCTCCCATGTGGGTGCCGAGGCCCAATGACTTGGGCCATCTTCTACTATATGGCTACTAGGCCATAGCAGAGAGCTGGTTTGGAAGTGGAGCAGCAGGGACTTGAACCGATGCCCGTATGGGATGCTGGCACTGCAGGTGTCAGCTTTACCTTGTACGCCACAGTGCCAGCCCCACTCAAGTCCCTTATAAATAAAATGGCATGGTGGAGGTGATGTTGTGATGCCACAGGTTCACTTGTGATGCCGCCATCCCATATCAGAGCACCAGTTGGAGATCTGGCTGCTCCACTTCTAATCTAGCTCCCTGCTAATGTGCCTGGGAAAGCAGCAGAGGATGGCTCAAGTGCTTGGGTCCCTGCCACCAACATGGAAGACCCAGACGGAGTTCCTGGCTCCTGACTTCAGCCTGGCCTAGCCTGGCTGTTGTGGGCATCTGGGAAGAGAACCAGGGTACAGAAGCTCTCTACCCTCCCTGCCGCCCCTCCCTCTGTCCGTGTCTCTGTGCCTTTCAAATAAATAAGAATATACAACTTTGGAAAATAAAATGGCGTGGTATTTGCACAGAACCTGAGACCGCATTCTCTTGTACACTTTAATTCATCGCGGAATCCCTTACCATGCCTCACATATCATAAGTGCTGTATAGCTTCTATACCGTGTTGTTTGGGAAGTGACAAGAAGAGAAAGGCTTCACATGCCCAATGTGGACACACCCTTCTAAGCGCGGTCCACGGTAGGATGAATGCTCAGATATGGAACCCTGGGAAGCGGAGGACTGGCTGTAGCAGCGTTTCCGTGCCGTGAAGAGAGCACAGCACACGGGGTGGGGGCCCTGACATTCAGGGCATGCAGTCCTGGTGAGGACACAGCAGAGAAGATGCCGACAGCACGCACAACGCACCACTGCTTGCCTGCGTGAGGGCAGCTGGGGAGGCTCTGAACAGTCCCAGCACTTCCAGAAGAAGAGGCGGTTAAGATTCGGGGTAAGGGAGCCGTATCCCAAGGAGTACCTGGATTCCACCCCTGCTCCTGGCTCCTGACTCCGGATTCCTGCTACTGCAGAACCCTGGAGGCAATGGTGACGGCTCCAAGGGGCCTGGGCTCCCGCCACCCCCATGGGAGACCCAGACTGAGTCCCCAGCTCCCAGCTTCCGCCTGGCTCAGTCCCAGCCATGGCAGTCATGTGAGGCGTGAACCAGCAGATGGGAGCCCTCTGTCTCTCAGATAAATAATAAAGGTGCATGTTTAAGCTGCTAAATCCCTGGAAGGCTACACAAGAAACTGATAGCATTGACTCAGATGGGAGAAAAGGTGGGTTCAAAATTGGTTTTTTCCACCTTGAATTCTATTGTGCTGATTGAACTTGGAAACAAGATAAACATTCAAAACTCTAAGGGAAATTTGTGGTGGGATTGAGGAATCCGTGACCCTTGCCTCAGCCCAGTCCCCCTCTTTCTCTGCAAGGGGCTGTTGGAGGATGGAAACGCCCCTTTCAGGACGAGCTGAGCCGAGCCTGCGCCCGGCTTCCTGCAGGCTGCATGGCTGTGGGACTAAGGTAGAGGCCAGGACCTGCCTCCTCTCTGGTCGTCACCCTTCGGCCAGCCCGAGGGAGAAGGCGCCACACTCCCACAGAGCGAGGGCCAAGCGGCAGCCCAGCAGTCCAAGAGGCAGACCCAGCGTGAGCCTGAGGCCACCGTCGAAGAGAGGGAGGGCAGGTCACAGCCGCACCAGGGACCAGGAGGGCGGAGGAGCCGCCCGCCCGCCCGCCACCTGCAGGGAGTGAGGAGGCTGCGCCGGGCGCACAGCGACCGCCCGCCATTTTGCTCATGCTGCCTTGGAGCCTCCTTTTTTTCCCACTTCTCAGCTTATCGGAAACGCTTTCTCGCGTCAATAGCCACTCTGTGACTGCGTGGCTTTTAATGACCAAAGCTTACGCGACCAATTCACTATCAACCACCGTTGAAATTTTTCGTGGTTGTGAACAATGCTGTGATGAAATCAGGGTAGCTACATCTTGGATGGCCAGCCTTAATCTCATCCTTATAATAATAATAATATCCTAGAAGTAGCCCTTCTGCCTCGGGCACCCGCACCGTTCCCAGCTTATGCAAGGCTTTCCAGACCGTCTGAGGCAGTTTGTGCAAGCCAGGAGGTCAGTCCCCCAGCTCCCTGCTAATCCTGGATGCCAGGCGCCTTCATCTTCGAAGACTTAAGTCAGGGGGTGGGGAGCATCTCATTATTGCTTTAATTTACATCGTTTGATTACTACTTGGGTTGAATCTTTCTCATGTGTTAATTTCCCTGTTTTCATTTCTTACCCAAATCAACAGCAGCCTAATACTATCCACCACCACCACCACTACCCCTTTGCTCAAGCCTGAAGGCCCTTTCTTATATGAGAGTACTTTTTTAAAAAAATCATGGAAAACGCATTAAAACAAAATTTATTTTGGTACAAAAAAAAAAAAAAAAGAACTGGGGGTCGGGGTGGGTAAAGTGGGTGGGTGTTCTGGCACAGTGGGTTAAGCCATGGCTTGGAACAGCTGCATCCTGAGTCAGAGTGTCTGGGGTCCAGGCCCCCTCCCCACCCCTAGCTAAGCCCTAGCCAGCTTCCTGCTAACGCACCTCCTGGGAGGAGAAGCTGATGGCTCAAGTGCTGCCTCCCCATCTCCAGCTTTGACCTGGCTCAGCCCTGGGTGTTCCAGGCATTTGAGGAGTGAACCAAAGGATGGAAGAGCGCTCTTGTGTGTGTGTGTGTGTGTGTGTGTGTGTGTGTGTGTGTCTCATGCTCTTTCAAATTAAAAAAAAAAAAAAACTTTCAGAAAGTTCTCAAAATCTATGCAAATATTTTGCACCAAAATAAACGTATCTTTTCATTTCATTTCCCACAACCTTGTTGAAGTACTTTATGTATCCACAGCTGTCAAAATTCTACCCATCCAAGGTCAAATGCCCTGTGCTGCCCTCCAGACTCCCCACTGCTCTTGGCATGAGGCACTGCTGTGCTGGTTCAGTTTAGTCGTTGTGCCCGCAAGCCTGCACACCTGCAGTATGTGCCAGCTATTCCCTTTACCCCTTAGACCCAAGATGCAATGCTGGCTGCCACCTAAGGACCTGGGGTCAACAGTAGTCACTGGGCACTTGCTATCCAATTAGGGCTCCAGAGATAACCCAGACTCCACTCCTGCCCTGTGAGCCCCAAGGACAGCTGCTCTGGGCCCAGACTTCCTCCTTCCACGGCTGTCAGTGTCCCTGGGGAAGCTGACCCTCAGACAGCAGGTGGAGCCCCCACCCCTCTAGGCTACGAGGGAAGTGGACATCCCAGCCAAGATCTCTAAGAAGCGGAGACTGAGTGGGAGGGGGTGAAGTCTCTGGATGACCACAAACCAGAAGGAAGGGGCTCCCAGGGGGATTGGGATGGGCTCAGATGTCGGCAGCAGCCAATCACCATCCAGCATTGGCTGTCTGGGGCCACGCTCTGTGGTCCCTTGTGTTTTGGCAACTCTGGCCCACATGAGGATTAAGAGCATGGTCCCCAGAGAGAGGAAGGGGATCCCAGCAGTACCTGGAGCTGGGGTGGGGTCAGGGGCCATGCTGAGTAAGGGACCCCATGGGAGAAGGTGAAAAAAGCTTAAGGGGTTGGTGCTGTGGCATAGCAGGTAAAGCTGCTGCCTGCAGAGCCAGTGTCCCATAAGGTTGCCGGTTTGAGTCCCAGCTGCTCTACTTCCAACTCAGCTCTCTGCTAATGTGCCTGGGAAAGCAGTAGAAGATGCTCCAAGTTCTTAGGCCCCTGCACTCGTATGGAAGACCTGGAAGAAGCTCCTGGCTCCTGGCTTCAGATGGGCCCAGTTCTGGCCATTGTGGCCATCTGGGGAGTGAATCAGCAGATGGAAGACCTCTCTCTCTCTCTCTCTCTCTCTCTCTCTCTCTCTCTTTCTCTTTCTCTCTCTGACTCTGTAACTTGGCTTTTCAAATGAATAAATAAATATTTTTTTAAAAAATGAAAGGAAGAAGCTTAGGAGCCAGAGGCCCAGGAGCGGGCAGATGGAGGGAGAAGTTACATCTAGTGCGTTTGGGAGATGGAATTAAGAGATCCGAGCAGTAGGCTAGGCCATAGGAGGGTGCTGCCCTAGGCTCCATCTCAGCTGGGCAGGGTGAGGTGGGAGGAACACCCTCTGAGAGTGTCCCCTGGAGCTTGGCACCCAGAGAGGCCAAAGTGCTGGCCACAGACCCCTGAGCCCAGCCCAGCCTCTCCCAGCACTCCTGTGTCCTCAGAATGGCAGCCCCACTGCCGGGGTGACCTTGCCTCCCAGCGCTGGGGGAGATGACAAATTTCTTCTCTTCCTGCTGAAAACATAATCCATCCTCTCTCATGGGTCTCTGGGGACCGCGCGCACAGCACATGCATTATGGAAGCTGCCGCCTGGGCTCGTTCCGGCTGTCTATGGGGCTGGCTCGGCGCCCGCTGTTCCTTAAGCCCGTCAGAGGCTGAGAGCAACTTGGCGCCAAGGGGCGGGCACAAGTTAGTTCCTGAAAAACGCTCTGCTTCTCCCTGTCACCGCTGCTGTCCTGGTTTCTGGGCTTTTATTTCTTAATTTAGGCAAGAACCAGCTCCCCCCGCATGGCAGGCTTCAGGATGCAGTGTGGGACCTACAGGGGTCTGCCCCCGGGGGCCCACTTGTGCTCCACATTTGAAGAACTCACAGGTCCCCCGACCCCGACCCAGACGTCTGGGGCGAGGACCTTGGTGGAGGTGCTGGCAGATAAACTGAGGGCAGCCCACAACAAATTAAGTCTGTCAAGCCCGGGAGGTGGAAATTAATCCTGAGAGCCACAGGAGACTCTGAGGGGGTATTGGTCAGGGCCGTGGCACCAACAGGTTTGCATTCTGGAAAGACTGTGTTGACAACCTGGAGGAGGAGGGGCCCGGGAGGAAGGGGGCTTCACTGCCATTCAGGAAGCAGAAGGAAGTGGCCAGCTGCAGGAAGCGCGATGCAGGGGGATGCCAGGGAGTTGCAAGCAAAATGCATCTGAGAGGTGAACTCGATAGCATGCGCAGCAGAACGGGCCAGAGCAGGAAGACCAGGAGAAAGTGGACGTGCGCACCCATGTGCCAAGGGGCTTCTGGAGAGGCGGGGACTGGTGGGGACAGAGGGTGGAGGCGGGGCACATCGGCATTCTAGGAGTGCATGGAACATGGAGACACCATGGACTTTCTGGGCAGAGAATGCGTCTGAGGCCTGCTGGGTGCCAGCACCCCCTCCACCCTGCAGGGAGCCGAGTACCTTCCCTGAGGAGAGAGAGGCAGCAGGTGCACGGCACGGCAGGGGCGAGCAGGCTGGGGACAGGGCGCTCCGCTCACTGTTTATGTCATGGGTGTCCCAGAACCATTGTATTTCTCGCCCATCTTCCAATTTGGAACACACAGTAGCTCAAAACTGATGTGGATTTGCCAGTTCAAGGCAAATTGTTGCTCTGGAGGAAGAGGCCATGGAAGAAAAACCCAGGCAAAGGCGCAAAGCGGAATTCCTACCCGGATCCGGTCTGCGGCTGGATGAACGTTTACCCAAAACACCAGACAAGAAGCCATGGGAGGGGGCCGCCCCAACGACAGCAAAATGGTGCAAACCTTTATTGTCAAGTGCGCAGACCAGAGAGGGAGGCAGTTAGCCGGGTGGTCAGGATGCCGACTCGGATAGCTGGTGTCACAGAGCCTGGATACAGATCAAACGCACAGCTGTCTCTGCCTTCAGAGCTGAGCCTGGCTTATTCCTCCACTACACTATCAAGTCTGCCTGTGTGTGGTGGCCTAGTTCTTATGGAGGTGCGGGCTGAGAAATGGTGCCGAGTTCACTGCCCTGCAGCCACGCAGGAAAACAGGATGGAGTTCCAGCCGCCTGGCTTCAGCCTGGCCCAGCCTGGCAGTTGCAAGCATTTGGGGGGAGTGAACCAGTGGATGGAAGATCTCTCCACCTCGCTCTGTGCCCTCCCCACCCCCAGCCAAACAGTTAAAAAAAAAAAAACAGTGCAGAGGTGTGCAGCCACAATCGAATCCCCCAACAATGCAGATATAAGCTCACATAACGCAGGAAGCTGGTCCGTGATAAAGGCAGCTTCTCAATGGGTGAAGACAGGCTTGCTAATAAATGACACCAGGATAAATGGGCAGACTTCTGGGAAAACAAGTGAGATTCATACCTCAGACACACCAGCATAATTCCTAAGTGGATCAAAATTTAAATGTATCAATGAAAGCAGGGGAAGAACACGCAGGAGGATTTCAGAAATTTCGTGGGAAAAGAGAATTACAATATAAGCCTATGTCACTGCAAAAAATTTTTGAGATCCAGGCATAGTTTTTGCATAATGCACATTTTCCATGAACTTTTTTTGGAGGCCTCTGCTATGAACGAATTCCCTTACGAGCCTAAGGCAAGAACGGTTTTTCAAACAATGACGCAAAACTTAAGCAACCATAAGAGACTGATAGACCCTGCCAAAAATCAAAAGCAAGGCAAAAGTCACCAAAAGTCAAAGGACCCACGGGAAAACATAATTACAGCTCGGATGGCTGTCAGCAGGATAAATCTCTAGGATAGCATAGCAACAGCCCCTAGAAACTAATAAGGAAAAACATGAATAAGTTAAAAACAAGGAAGGACAAGGACAGCAAAATGCACATGGCTGTCACACAGAAACACCCCACTTGGGGCAAGGGGAGACTAGAGGGCGTCTGGTGAGTGGATGCGCAGTCACAGCCACATGGGAGGTGACTGCAGCCAGTGCTGGAGCGCATCATCCCAAACAGCAGAGGACAGGGGCTGTTCTCGTCCCAGAGGTGACAAAACATCAGGATCCCGAGCCCTAGGTCACACAGCGCATACATGGACCAAACGCCACACCGGACTCCTTAGAGACATGTGATTACTATCTGTTAACCAAAAATCTAAGACACAAAAGCACACACACAATACCAACACACTCTTCTTCGTAAGAGGACTGTGGAGTGTCCCCCTGCCCTCTGCATAGCACAAATGCAGATTCAATGGCACCCTTTGTCAGCAAAACCGCATGGAAAGAGACGCCACGCCAGCTGCAGGCGGCTTGGTCAGGCCCATCAGACTGTACACGTATTTGCCCTCTTTAAAAGTCTTTTTCAATCTGACTGATAACACTGTATGTGTTTATCATCTACAGCACGCTGTTTCTAAGTGTGTGTACATTGTGGAATGTTTAAGTCTAATTAGCAAGTGCATTGCCTCAAGTGATTATTTTTGTGGTGCACACCCACCCTCCTAGTCTTTTTTTTTTTTTTTAAGATTTATTTATTTATTTGAAAGGCAGAGTTACACAGAGAGAGAAGGAGAGGCAGAGAGAGAAAGGTCTTCCATCTGCTGGTTCACTCCCCAATTGACTGCAATGGCTGGAGCTATGCCAATCTGAAGCCAGGAGCCAGGAGCTTCTTCCAGGTCTCCCACATGGGTGCAGGGGCCCAAGCACTTGGGCCATCTTTCCCAGGCCATAGCGGAGAGCTGGATAGGAAGTAGAGCAGCCAGGACTCGAACCAGGGCCCATATTGGATGCTGGCACTGCAAGCAGTGGGTTTACTCACTACACCAGAGAACCGGCACCCCCTCCACGTCTTTCAGGAACACAACGTGTTGCCATGAACCACGTCACCCTGTGAGCTGTGACTCCCTTACTTTTTTTTTTATAAGATTTATTTATTTATTTGAAAGACAGTTACACAGAGAGAGGAGAGGCAGAGAGAGAGAGAGGGAGAGAGAGAGAGAATCTTCCATCTGATGGTTTACTCCCCAGTTGGCTGCAATGGCCGGAGCTGTGCCGATCCAAAGCCAGGATCTAGGAGCTTCTTCCAGGTCTCCCACTTGGGTGCAAGGGCCCAAGGACTTGGGCCATCTTCTACTGCTTTCCCAGGCCATAGCAGAGAGCTGGATCGGAAGTGGAGCAGCCGGGACTCAAACCAGTGACCATATGGGTTGCTGGTGCTTCAGGCCAAGGTGTTAACCTGCTGCGCCACAGCGCCAGCCCCGGCTCCCTTACATTTAGCCATATTCCATGCCTCCTGCCCCATTCTCTCCCCCTACTCTTCTACTATGAAGCCAATGTTTGTAGATTCCACGTATGAGTGAGTTCATGCAGTATTGGTCTTGCTGTGCCTGGCGTATTTTTCATACCTGATGTCCTTTGGATCCCTCCATGTTGTTGCAAACATCAGGATTTCATTCTTTTTTTGTGGCCAAGTAGCATTCTCCTGTGTATCTCTACCACACTTTATTTATCCACTCATCCACTGACCGACACTTGGGTTGATTCCGTATCCTGCCTACTGTGAACAATGCTGCAGTGAACACGGCGTGCAGATAACTCTTCCATATGCTGATTTCATTTCTGTTGGATACACAGGAAAGTTTGGGGAACACAGAATTATAGGCAAGCTGATTTTTATGCAAGAAAATTGTAAAATCCATGCATAGAGGAATCTTCAAATGTTCATGGAGAGTGTACATAATGGGAAAAAAAACTGTGCACGGATTTTTAAATATTGCACCATGTGGGGAGCAACTCGGACTAGACTAAGTTACTGGAATTAAGACTTATTCTATGCATCTGCTCTCCCACAATATGGCGCTGGGAGAGGAGAAAACAGCTTCTACGCAGCTGCCTCTTGCCAACTTGAGTGATGACCTCCAGGAACTGATCCTGCTCCTGATTGGAGGAGAGCAGCATACTCGGCGTGTGGGCAGCCGAGTTGGGATTGGTGGATGAGGACTATAAAGGAGGAGAGAGACAACATGCACCAGGAACATCTAAGGGGAACACCTGTGCAGCCCTCAAGAGAGCCGGCCGGCGGTGTGCCACTCTCCTGCGGAAGTGGGGAAAGTGGCAGGGGGAACCACCCTTCCACGGAGGTGGAAGGGACAGTAGCCAACCCGGGAAGAAACAGCAGCAAACCCGGGGAGGGCCGAGCAGACGAAAGAACAGCGCAGGGTCCTGTGTCGTTCCTCCGCGAAGAGGGGGAGCGACAGCACCAGAATAAACATCTTTTAATTTTATCTTCCATGAACTTTTTGAAGTACTCCTGAACACCAAGTATTTGAATTGCTGGATCATACAGTAGTTCAATTTCTATTTTTTTTAATGTTTTTGCGGGGCAGAGAGAGAGCCCACCCACTGGTTCACTCATCAATTGCCTGCAACATCCAGGGGTAGGGTCAGGCTGGAAGCGGGGAGGTGGGAAATCAACCCAGGCCTCCTGCATGGGTGGCAGGAACCCAACTCCACGAACCATCACCATCTCTGCATTAGCAGGAAGCCCAAGTGAGGAGCCAGGCTGGAAATCCAGCCCAGGGATTCCGGCGTGGAATGTGGGCATCTTAAACACCAGGATAAAGGCTTGCTCTGAGAGTTCTATGTTTAATTCCTGGAGGAACCTCCCGGCTGTTTCCCACAATGGCTACACTCATCTGGAAATGTGTCCTTTAGCCACACCTGCAACAGAACAGCAGACCTAGGTGAATTCACAAGGGGACACATTAAAGAAATAAGGCATGGCATTGCACAGAGGGATCTGGCCATCTTCCCTGTTGCCCACCCAGAGCCCCCGTCTGCTCTGCTCGGGGCCTTGGGGGGCGCTGTGTGACGGCGGCAATGGCTCCCTTGCCCTGACTGCAGCTGGGGTCAGCCTGTGGGCAGATGTGACAGACACAGCACACACCCACGCCCAGCGGGGCCCTCAGGTTGCTGCCCTCTTGAACAAAGGGCACAACTCCTGCCAGACAGCCCTGCTCACCTGAGTCATTGGACGCGAGTCACATCCTGGGATTGTCCTGCATCCCAGCCGCGCGGTGGAAGAGTCTTTTCAGAAAACCCTCCTCGGTCAGCGCCTCCAACAGCAGCTGCAGCTGTTGACAGAGGCCAAGGCCACCAGGCAGAGTCTAGAGTGGCAGCTGTGTTCCCGAGGGAGGGGGCGGGGTGTTGGAAGGACTGCACCTGCTCCTGGTTGCACAGACAGAGCCGCAGAGGCTGAGAGAGGTGGGGCCAGTCGGCAAGGGTTGCCATGGAGGGTGCCTCAGGGAAAGGGGTGTATGGGACTTTTCTCTGAGTGTGTCTCCTGTGCAAGGCCCCCTCCTGCTGCTCCACTTCGGGGAACTCTGAAGACATAGACTGCTGGAACTATGGCTGTGCTGGGGCCAGAGTCTCTCCTGGGCACCCGACTGACCACATAGGAGGCTGGGTGCTCTCCAGATGTCCGTGGCCCCCTCCAAAATCAGATCTGCGGCCACATTGTCCATGTTGTCATGGTGACTGGAGGTGAGGACTCTGGGAGGTAGCTGGGTCGTGGGGCTAGAGCCTGCAGGGGCTCGGCTTGCCCTGGCTACAGCCATTTTGGATGCACCCTTCGAGTAACCCGTTCCCTTGGGGCGCCCCCAGCTAACCAGCCCCAAGTGCTCGGAGGCCAGGAGATGGAGCAAGGTACTGTTTTCTAAACAGCCTTCCTGAGAAGCAGCTTCTGGGGTCTGCTGTAGCGAGGGTTAGGGGAGTGTCTGGGATGTAGAAGTGGGCGGGAGGGGGGGGCTTGCTGCCTGCAGCATTGGTGCTCACACATTGCACGTTCCCAGACCTGGCTCAGACTGTGCCCTCCTTGGTGGTGGTGGTGGTCCGGCCCCCGCTGAGAACCATGTGGTGACGTAAGCTGTCCTGGAAGAGCCCCTAAATACAAGCTCCAGGAGAAAATGTCTCAGATTCTCTCGTTCCTGGGGCCCAGATTTTGCCTAAATCCGCACACTTGGTTGCAAGCTCAAAGTTTATGGGATAACAGAAGTCATTTAAATAAATATGAGGGCTGGTCTTGTCCGGCAGGACCCTGGAATGTCCCTTATCTCACGCCTGGAATGTTTCTACTTCCTGAGAAAGTGCAGGTGCCCCTCAGCTAGCCGAGGGCCCCCTCTGTCCAGCTTAACACAGAGACCCCTGACTACTAACTGGGAGAGTGGAGATCCGGGTGTCTCACAGCCCCCCGCCCCCGCCCTGAGACCACGCTTGGGTCTATAGGCATGCCAGTAAACTATCCTCCTCTTCCGGCGGTCTACAGCCCCTTCCGCCTTAGGGGCTGCTTCCGATTCACCACACAGCCCTCATGCACACGGACCCAAGGGAGGCGCGGGGCACAGAGAAAAGCTGCCATCCAAGAGCCAGGGAGCGCCCCCTCCCCACACACTAGATCAACCAGCACCTTGACCTTCCTCTGCCCAGCCCCAGAACTGCGAGAAAGAAACACCTGCTGTTTCTAAGGCTGGGTGTACAGCCATCTCAGTTTTTTTTTTCCCAGCTCAAAGAGACTGAGTCCCCGAGTGCCTCCCCTGTCCTTGGCTGGGCCCACCTTGCCCACAGGCGGCAGAAAGGATTCTGTGTGCACATCTACAGTGGGAACAGAGCAGAGACACCCAAGAAGGTTGCCCGCGTTCCATTCCCGTGCACTGACCTGTCTCCACGAACTCGAGTTCACTGAGTCTTCTACTGGCCCTTGGTTCCAAGGGGGCAAATGAATCAGCTCCAGGGCTGAGCTTGTCTGGGGACGCTGAGGGTGGAGACGCTTCAGAAAAGCCCACGGTGACATCCGGTCCCCTCCCAGGGCCTTGCCAGCAGGCTTCACACACACACATGCACACGCACACGCACACGTTCTGGTTACCTGCCCCTGTGCTCAACCAGGCTTCCTGGGGCTCCCTTCCCTAGTGTAGCAGGGATGCCTTAAATAACCTTAGCAGGGGCCCAGCTTGTCTTCAAGTGCAAGTTCACCTCTGCATTCCCTGTGGCACCACTGTGACCATAGACAGGCCCTCAGAGGCCTCACCTATGAAACCCAGGGCCTTCCAGCCCTGACTTCCCAGGGTGTGCCCGGCACACACACTGAGTACTCATTGTGGAGAGAATGGGAAGGAGGCAGGGCCAGCCTAAGTGAGCCCCAGTGGGCCTGGGGTTTCCTGCTGCCTGCTCCTGCTCCTGCCCCTGCACCAGCCCTGTCCCTGTCTCAGCCCTGCGCTTGCCCCTGACCCTGCCATCCCCCATCTCTTCTTCCCTGCCGAAAGGCTGGACAAGTCCTTCCCACTCCAGGTCAGGGATGGGCAATTCCTTCCTTCCTTCCTTCCTTCCTTCCTTCCTTCCTTCCTTCCTTCCTTCCTTCCTTCCTTCCTTTAAATATTTATTTGTTATTTGAAATGCAGAGATATAGAGAGAGGAGGAGAAACAGAGAAAGAGAGATCTTTCATCCACTGGTTCACTCCCCCAGTGGTTGCAACAGCCACTGCTGGGCCAGGCTGAAGCCAGGAGCCAGGAGTTTCATCCAGGTCTCCCATGTGCGAGCAGGGGCCCAGGCACTTGGGCCATCCTCTGCTGCTTTCCCAGGAGCATTAGCAGAGAGCTGTGTCAGAAGTGGAGTAGCTGAGTCTCAAACCAGCACCCCTATGGGATGCCGATGCCACAGGCAAAGGCTTAACCTGCTATGCCACAATGTCGGCCCTGTGGACAATTTCTTGAAGAACAGGGGTCCCCTGTGACTTGAGGTTTGCTTTCCATGTTTTCAGTTGTCTGAAGTCAGCCAATGATCTGGAAACACCAAATGGAAAATTGTAAGGAATGTTCCGTAAGTTTTAAGTGTCCCTGTCACTCACCCAGCTTCCTCCCATCCTGACAGGATGAAAGGTGAGTGCAGTATAGTCAGGTGTCAGAGAGAGAGAGAGAGAGAGGGAGAGAGAGGGAGAGAACGGGTGCTGTAACTGCTAGTGCCATCCGTGTTTTGTTCCATTTCATTATTAGTTTTTGTTATTTATCTCATACTGTGGCTAGTTTATGAGTCAACCTTTCTCACGGTCGACATGGAGCCCTAGAGGCCCAGAGGGCCTGGGGCCTGCCCCCATGGCTGCAGCAGTCAGTGTGAACACAATTTCAGACGCTTGGCCATGAGGCGTCTATGGGGCCAACAACTCAGTGTCTGGCCTCCCTGGATCCCAGGGAGCCTTCCCAAGGCAGCTTCCCCTTGCACCAGGAACCAGCTGCCGGAGCCTGACTGTGGACACCTGGCCCACGAGGGCCCTGCCCCTCACCGTGTGCAGAATGAGCCGCTGTCCTGAGTAGCACTGGGGAGCTCAGCTCAACCCAGCAGGAGTCAGGAAAGTGCTGTCCCGGCTGCTTCCCACCAAGGGAGGCTCCTGCCCCTGCTGCCCACACCGTCAAGTCCCCATGTAGCCATTGGCAGGTCCCCAGGCCCACTGCTCCTCCAGCTGTGGGGAGGGGAGAGGGCAGCCCCCCAGGCTAATGATACCCCACCCAGCGCATCAGACAGAGCAGACTCACAGGCTGGATCCGAGGTAGCTGTAGGACCGGTGGGGACAGCAGCATTGGAGGTGCCCTATGTAGCTCTTCTCAGTGCAGGACCCAGCCAGCAGCCAGGCCCTGACCCCATCAGGCGAGGCTGTCAAAACACAACAGATCAAGGTGGGCGCCTGGCTGTGGCAGGGAGGGGAGTGGGGAGAGGGACTGCTGCTGCCTCGGGGGCCCAGGGTGCTGGCGTCACAGGCCAGAGGCTCACCTCGCTGGCATTCTCGTCTTCACAGCTGTCCCGAAGCAGCAGCGATCCCACCCACGCCAGGAGCTCTGGCATTGGAGAGGGCAAGGCAAGGCTCCCGGAGAAGAGCAAGCACCGGCAGGGCGGCACCTCACCCCTGCAGGTCCCCCAGAGCCCAGGCTGGCTGCAGAGAGGAGGGATGCATTTCTTTGTTGTTTGCAGTTTGGATCTTTATTCTGGGGCCAGGCTTGGATAGGGATTTGAGATCATTTCCACATTCTTTGTGTAAATGAGTTGCTAAGAGGAACTTAAATCACTCACTGAAATAAACACACAGGGTTGGTCAAAACACCATACTTGGGTTAGGTGCTCATCTACAGGCTGCGCACGCTGGGAGGGCTGTCCACACGGAGAACCTGGTCCACGCGGCTGTCCATAGGAGGAGGCTCACTCACAGCCCTGTCCACAAAGCTGTCCACACAAGGATCACCATCCACAGCCCTGTCCACATGGGTTAGGGTTAGGGTTAGGGTTAGAGTTAGAGTTAGGGTAAGAATCACCAACCACAGCCCTGTCCACACAAGGATCACCACCCACTGCCCTGTCCACATGGCTGTCCACACAGGGAACCCTGTCATTTGCCCTCTGGCTGGCAGGGACCTCCGTGGACCCTCCCCCTTCTGAATGATTCCGATCTGGCCTGGGCAGCCCTGTCTGCTCAGTTCTCACCTTCAGAGTTTGAAGCTCGTGGGTATTTACTGCATGGCCCTAAAGGTCTGTGCCCTGGGTAAGTGAAGCCCCTGCACGTGGGTCAGTGGGCTCCATGTACCTGGCCTCAAAGGATCACATCGGTGGTGAGCTGCCGTGAAATTCCGGCCACTCTCCCGAGCTGTGGGCTCTGAAGCATGCAGACAGGATGGAGGGCCTGGCAGGGCTCGGGCCATGCCAGCCAAGGTGTCCCCACACCCCCAGCCCAGGACGTCAGGGTGCAGGCCATGACGCAGGGACAGGCTGGGCCTTGCTGGTTCTCAGTCCCTGTCTGTAATCTTATGGTCTCAACACTATAAAACTCTTGCAGCTAAAGCCATGGGGACTCCTGGGCTCTGCTGTGGAGTAACAGCAGCTGTCAGCACTGAGTGGGACCCTCCAGATGTCTGTCCTCACGTTGACACAGTCACGTGCCACATGGCAACACAGCAGATCCCATGGATGAGCGTGGAGCCAAGACATCCTGCGACTTGGCCATGTTCCAGTGGCTGGACCACCAGGGCGGAGGCACTCCTGCCACGTGTGTGGCACTGCTGGTGTCAAAGCCAGGAGCTTGGAGGTTCATCCAGGTCTTCTCCCTGAGTGGCAGGAGCCCAAGCACCTGTACCATCTTCCGCTGCTTTTCCCAGGCCATCAGCATGGAGCTGGATCAGAAGTGGAGCAACCGGGACTCGAACCGGAGCCCATGTGGGACATCAACATCATAGGCAGCTTAACCCACTATGCCAGGACGTTGGCCCCATCATTTCATTTTTCCTGTCCATTTGTAGTTACCCATCTTGGAATTTACTGCACTTTCTCTTTTTGAAGCTGCCCGTTTTTCTTTTGGAGTGTGTGGTCTTTTTATTGCTGCTTTATGAAGCCGCTTACTTATTCTAATTTTTATCCTTTCTCTCATTTATAGGTTACAAGCGTTTTCTCCGTGTCTGTCATCTTGCCTGCTGATGGTATCTCTTGTCAAAGAGGATTTTGAGTTCTGTGCAAACCACTGCATCAGTCCTTTTTTTCCGGGCTCATCAAGGCATTTTGCACTCTGAGGTTATCTCCATACTACTTTAGCTCCTTGAATATTTCAGTCTTTCCATGTCTCGCATTTGGATCTCTGATGGATCTGGAATTCATTTTCTGAAAACCATGCACTGGGAGTCCGAGCAATTTTGTCCCGGAGCATGGTCGTCCAGCCTGGGCCGGTGTTCCCCAGGCTCTGTCCTCTGCTCTGCTTGTTGGACCCTTTCCCACAGGAGCTGAGCCTCCCAGGTTGAGCTTCCGGGGCCACCCGGGGGCTGCCTGGCAGCAGGGCTCCGCCCGTGGGAGGCGCCAGCCCAAGACTGGAGGGCAGGGGCACAGGAAGCCACAGCCTCCGCTGGAGAGGCGTCTCTAGAAACAGCTGCATCTGTCCACGGCTCCTGCTGTCTGCTGGGTGAGCGCACTGTGCTCCCAGCTTCTGTCGGCTGCTGGGGCTCCCACCATCCCTGCGGCCCCAGCCTGCCGTCCTCTCAGCCTTCCCACCACCTGTGTAGCCGACGCCTGCATTCAATTCCCCCTATTTCAAAAATGCTTTCCTGAGCATGCGCCACCTGACCCACACTGACCTCACCCTGTGTGCATTGAAAGGGAAGGAAAGGAGGGAAGGGGAAGGGGGGGTGGAACACCCCCGCTCTCTTGCTCCCATAAATGCCCAGTTCTGCCCCTGGCCTCTCTCCTAGCCTCAGGCTGTTGCGTCTCTTGTGCCAACATCACTGTCTTCCAGGGTCAGGAGACGGTAGCACTCAAGGGATACCGGATGCACCTCCTGCCACCTTTTCCAAGAACACCTCACATTTCTTGCCCATGTTGTCTCCTGCGTGGGTTTTGGGATCCCCCTTACTGAGCTGTGTGGATAATCCTCCTGACCGAGATTGCGCTGAACTCGTGTTAAACCTGGGCCGAATGAAGTCAGCGCAACACGGGACATTTCCATCCTTGGAGGTTCTTTGTCACCCCAGTTCCGATTTCCTTTTGTGCTCTTTAGTAAGGTTTCAGAGTGTTCAACATTCATGTGCTCCCAGTTCATGGTAGAGTCATCCCTCAGTGTTTTCTAGATCCTGTGGCTGTTGTAACTAGTATCTTGTTTCTAGCGTGTTTTTCATTAATAATTGCTGTGAGCAGGAATGCTATTGATTTTCTATGTTGAACTTTATTTTGCTGCCTTGCTCAATGCTCTAATTAACTCCCAGTAATTTGAAGGTGATTGAATTGCCTGGATTTCCTGAGTAGAGGATCATGTTTATCCACAAATAACAACAGGGATTTTTTTTCCTCCTCCTTTGCAACTTTAGCTGCTTACTGCTAAGGCTCCAATTTTCAGCTGGAAGCAGTGACAGGGAACTTGAACTTCTCCTGATCCTGACGTTTAACGGGAGTGAGTCCAATATTTCACCATGACAGATGGCATTTGCTTTAGCTCTCTGGCAGATGGTCTTGACCAAGTTACGGAAGTTTTCTTCTATTCCCTGAGCGTTTAGAAGGTGGTGGTGGTTGTTCTAATCAGGAAGGGAGGATACCCTGTTCCCACAATGCTGACTCCATCATGGAGACCGAGCCTCTCGCTGAGGGAGAGTGGCAAAACGGGAACAAGGCTTCAAACCCTGTAACTACACATCAGAAACCCACTACCAGCTCCCACCAGAGTCTGGGACAGTGGACAGCAAGGAGGTGAACCCAGACTTTGGGACTCTGTGGAAGACAGAATTCTTTTTCTCTTTTAAAGATTTATTTTATGTATTTGAAAGGCAGTGTGTGTGTGTGTGTGAGAGAGAGAGAGAGAGAGAGAGAGAATCTTGCATCCATTGGTTCACTCCCCATATGGCCACAATGGCTGAGGCTGGGTTGGGACAGGTCAAAGCCAGGAGCCTGGAACTCCATCCGGGTCTCCCATGTGGGTGGCAGGTGTCCAAGCCCTTGGGCCGTCTTCCACTGCCTTCCCAGGGGCATTAAAAAGGAGCTGGATGGGAAATGGAGCAGCAGGAACTGGATGCCAGTGTCGCAGGTGGTGACTTAACCTGCTGCACCCCTGCGCCAGTCCCCAGGAGACAGAATTCTGAGACGGTTCCCAGCATGCATGCATTGTCCAGGTTGTTCAGACATTAAAGTTGGTGCTTCTATGCAGTGATTCTGCAAAGGGAATAAAGGCCCCAAATCAGCTGACCTTAAGGTAGGGAGCTGGTCCGTGGTCTGTGGTCCGTGGCTGGCTCTGAAGCTGGGGGAGCCTGAGGGGAGACACGCAAGCAGCCTCTAGCAGCTGAGGGCAGCCTACCGCTGGCAGCCTGCAAGGAAGCCGGGCCCTCAGGCCCACAACCACAAGGCTACCAGCCCCGAGGGAGCTCGGAGGAGGACACCACGCTGGCCTTCGCCTTAACGTCAGCGTCCGTGCACTCTGAGCGAAGGGCCCAGGCCCATGTGCTGGACTTGCGACGCGACCTCTCTCTGTGAGCCGAGGAGCCGCTGCGGTGTGGAGCTGCTGAGTGCCTGTGGTAAGTTACAGGCAGCTTCTGCTTCCCGGGGAGGCACTGAGACCCCGGTGACACTTCAACAGCTTCACCAGGGCTGGAGCCAGGGCCTGCTGTCTAAACACGTGATTGAATCACTCCTGGAGCAAAGGAAAACGGTCACAATGTGACTTAGAGAAGAACTTGAGAGGCGGGCACTGAGGCGCAGCGGGTTAAGCTGCTACTTAGGTTTTGCCACATCCCACGCTGGAATGCCTGCTCCGAGTCCTAGCTACTCCACATTTCTGATCCCGCTTCCTATGAATGCACCCTGGAGGCAGCAGGTGATGGCCCCAAGGACATAGGTTTCTGCCACCTGTGTGGGGGATCTAGATGGAGTTCCTGGCTCGTGGCTTCAGCTTGGCCCAGCCCTGATTGCTGTTGAGTGAATCTGGGAACAGAAGATCTTTCTCCCCATCTCTCTCTGCCAGATAAGTAAATAAATATTTTTTTAAAATATGTTGGTCTTAATGATAACAAAAATATCACATATCGAAATGTATGGGATTGGGGCCAGTGTTGTGGCACATCAAGTTAAGCCGCTGCCTGCAATGCCAGCATCCCATGTGGGTGCCGCTTTGAGTCCTGACTACTCCACTTCTGATCCAACTCTCTGCTAATGTGCTTTGGAAAGTAGCAGAAGATGGTCCAAGTGCTTGGGCCCCTGCACCCACATGGAAAACCTGTAGGGATTTCTAGGCTCCTGGCTACAGCCTGGCCCAGCCCCAGCCACTGTGGCCATTTGGGAAGTGAACCAGCAAATCTGAGATCTCTCTCTCTCTCTTTCTCTCTCTGTCTCTCTCTCCCTCCCTCCCTCTCTGTAACTCTGCCTTTCAAATAAATACATAAACAAATCTTTTTTTATGAAATATGTGGATTTTAATGAAAGTTGTACTTGCTGGGAAATACAGTTTTAAACATTAGAAAAGATAAGGCTAGGGGCTGGCGCTGTGGTGTAGCACGTTAACCCTCCGCCTTTAGCACTGGCATCCCATATGAGCACAAGTTCAAATCCTAGCTGCTCCACTTCAGAGCTAGCTCTCTGCTATGGCCTGGGAAAGCAGTGGAAGATGACCCAAGTGCTTGCACCCCTGCACCCACATGGGAGACCCAGAAGAAGCTCCTGGCTCCTGGCATTGGATTGGGCCAGCTCTGGCTGTTGTGGCCATTTGGGAAGTGAACCAGCAGATGGAAGACCTTTCTCCCTCTCTCTGCCTGTAACTCTCACTCTCAAATAAATAAATAAATCTTTTTAAAAAGAAAAGATAGCCGGCGCCGCGGCTCACTAGGCTAATCCTCCGCCTAGCGGCGCCGGCACACCGGGTTCTAGTCCCGGTCGGGGCGCCGGATTCTGTCCCGGTTGCCCCTCTTCCAGGCCAGCCCTCTGCTGTGGCCAGGGAGTGCAGTGGAGGATGGCCCAGGTGCTTGGGCCCTGCACCCCATGGGTGACCAGGAAAAGCACCTGGCTCCTGGCTCCTGCCATCGGATCAGCGCGGTGCGCCGGCCGCAGCGCGCCGGCCGCGGCGGCCATTGGAGGGTGAACCAACGGCAAAGGAAGACCTTTCTCTCTGTCTCTCTCTCTCACTGTCCACTCTGCCTGTCAAAAAAAAAAAAAAGAAAAGAAAAGATAAGGCTGAAAAGCAATGAAAGAACAGCAAAAGTAAACCAAAGAGAGAATCTGGGGGAAAAATGATAAAAACAGAGGCATAAGTTAATGAAACTGTGTTAAGCATCCAATAGAAGATGGACAAGGTCCAAGTTAGTTTTTTCAAAAAGCAAAATAAAATTGATAATCCTGCTAATCTTGAGCAAGAAAAAATAGAGAAGCTGCCAAAAAAAAGTCAGAAATGGAAAAGAAGATGTTGCTATAGATCCCACAGACACTGAAAATACTACACATGGGGTTCCATATGGCCCAGTACCTCCACTTCCAGGTGCACGCCCACTCCAAGGGATGCAGAACTGAAAACATGTCCACACAGAAGGCCGCGCACAGCAGCAGCAGACACCATAGCCAAACAAGCACAACGACTCGAATGCCCATCAACAGATGAATGGTTGCTGTCTGCACACATGAACCATGTACGTCTACACAGATGGCGGCAGATGCTCCTTGGCTTACAATGAGGTTATGTCCTGATAAACCCAACATAAATGGAAAATGTGCTCAGCGCCCTAACTCTACCCCATGCTGTGGCTCAGCCGCCTGGCACCACCAGACAGGATGGGACCATGGCGCACCAGCCCAGGAGAGGTCAAATCAATGCCCCAAGCGCTGTGTCTGCTGAATGCATGTGGCTTTTACATCATCCCAAAGTCGAAGACTCCGAAGCCAAACCCTTGTGCTAGGATACTCTGTACAGAGAAATCTTATTGGGCCATCAAAGGGAGTGAGGCACTAGTACAAACCACAGCATGAACGGTCCTTGGACACCTGGTACTGGGGGAGAGAACCAGACACCCAGGCTGCCTACTGCCTGTGTCCATCAACAGGAAATGCCACAGCAGGCAACAGAGAAAGGCAAGAAATTATATATTTTTAATATTTACTTATTTTTTTGAAAGGGAGAGTAACAGAGAGGCAGAGCGAGGTCTTCCATCTGCTGGTTCACTCCCTAAATGGCCACAATGGCCAGAGCTGGACTGATCCGAAGCCAAGAGCCAGGAGATTCCTCCAGGTCTCCCACACAAGTGCAGGGGCCCAAGGACTTGGGCCATCTTCTACTGCATTCCCAGGCCATAGCAGAGAGCTGGATTGGAAGTAGAGCATCCAGGACTCAAACTGGCTCCCAGATGGTATGTCGGCAATGCAGACAGCAGCTTTACCTGCTATGCTACAGCTCCAGCTCAAGATGAGAAATTATTAGGAACAAGCTCACACCAAGGCCTCTGAGGCCTTGGCCTCGGGTCTCTGTCTGCGTCTCAGAGCCCTTTACCTTCAGTGATAACAGGCAGATGTCTAGAGCCATAAAATCCCTAAGTGGTGCTGGGCACAGGGGAGAGGGAAGTGGCAGGTGAGAGCTCACAGTGTGGGGACGCTGGGGAGAGAGCAGCAACATTCCAGAATTAGACAGTCATGATGGTTGAACAACATTAGGAATATTTTGCTTGTTTGTTTTGTTTTCAAGATTTACTTACTTATTTGAAAGCGCTACAGAGAGAGACACACACACACACAGAGACAGAGACAGAGAGGTCTTCCATCTACTGGTTCACTCCCCCAGATGGCCACAACAAGCAGGGCTGGGCCAAGCTGAAGCCAGGAGCCAGGATTTTTTTCTGGGTCTCCCACGTGGGTGGCAGGGGCCCAAGCACTTGGGATAGTTTCCATGGCTTTTCCCAGGCCATTAGCAGGGAACTGGATTAGAAGTGGAGCAGCCAGAGACTCAAACCAATGCCCATATAGGATGCTGTCATCACAGGCAGTGGCTTTACCCAATATATCACAGTGCTGGCCCTTAGGAATATTTCTGATGAAAAAAAAAAAAAAAAACTGGATGCAAAATATTTTTGAAATCCATACACATGCAGGGCCTTCAAAAAGTTCATAGATGGGGCCAGTACTGTGGCATAACAGGTAAAGCCACCACCTGTAGTGCCAGCATCCCATATGGGTGCCGGTTCGAGTCCCAACTGCTCTACTTCTGATCCAATTCTCTGCTATGGCCTGGGAAAGCAGTAGAAGAGGGCCCAAGTGCTTGGGCCCCTGCACTTGGGTGGGAGACCTGGAAGAAGCTCCTGGCTCCTGGCTTTGGATCGGAGCAGCTCTGGCAGTTGCAGCCATCTGGGGAGTGAACCAGCAGATGGAAGATCTCTCTCTCTCTCTCTCTCTCTCTGCATCTCTGTAACTCTGCCTTTCAAGTACATAAATAAATCTTTAACAAAAAAGTTCATGGAAAATATATATTATGAAACATAGGCAGGCCGGTGCCACAGCTCAATAGGCTAATCCTCCACCTAGCGGCGCCGGCACACTGGGTTCTAGTCCCGGTCAGGGCGCCGGATTCTTTCCCAGTTGCCCTCTTCCAGGCCAGCTCTCTACTATGCCCCGGGAGTGCAGTGGAGGATGGCCCAAGTGCTTGGGCCCTGCACCCACATGGGAGACCAGGAGAAGCACCTGGCTCCTGCCTTCGGATCAGCACGGTGCACCGGCCGCAGCACGCCAGCCGTGGCAGCCATTGGAGGGTGAACCAATGGCAAAAAGGAAGACCTTTCTCTGTGTCTCTCTCTCACTATCCACTCTGCCTGTCAAAAAGAAAAAATAAAAAAAAAAGAAACATAGGCAGATTTCAAAATTGTTCACAGCAAAATCAATTTACCTTGTAATTTCATTTTCCACGAACTTTTGGAAGCATCCTCTTATACTAAAAAGCACTTAGTTGTATGCTTTAAAAGAATGAATTTTGTAAAAATTGTATCACAAGAAAATATTACAAATAAAGAAAAGAAATTATTACAGACAAGTTTGCCCGAGAGCACCTGAGGCCACTGGCCTTAGGGCCCCCTGTGCACCCCCAGCACCTCAGCTTCAAGCCCTTCCTTCTAGCCCCTCTGAAAGCGTGCGATGTGAGACAGCTGCCCAAGTCCTGCATCCATTCACCATCTCCCGGATGCAACAAGAAGCTTTGCTTCAAGGAGAACATCTCATTGGCTGAGCCAGGGCCACTTGTCACCTGGCTGGATGAACCATCCCAGCATCCTGGCCTGTCCCTGGGAGGCTTGGGGAGCTGTTCTCAGAGGAAGAGACCCTGACAAACACCCCTCCTCCCCCAGCAAGTGGCCATTCCCCTGTGACCATCTCTGACCCTGGAGGAGAACACGAAGGAGAAACATTCCCTCTGCCGGACCAGGCCTCTGCCTCCTACAACGGGACCTGGCACAGTTGGCCACTCTGAGCATGCTCACTGCAGTGTTTTCCTGTTGCCCCTGAAACAAATCCCCCCATGCACACAGTGGCTTCAAACAACACACGTTTCTTTCTCTTAGCGTCCTGGGCGTCCGTCTCACCGAGTTAAAGTCAAGGTGTGGGCAGGGCTGGCTCCCTCTGGAGACTCCAGGGGGAACTCGTTTCCTTGCCTCAGCTGCCAGCGGCCGCCTGCATTCCCCTCTTCCAGCCCCAGGCCCATCACTCTAGTCTCAGCTCCCATCGCCCCTCCTCTCATCTGCAATCCAGTCTCTCCCATCAGCCCCCTTGCCTGGATAACGCACAACCATCTCTTCATCTCCTGCCAAGTCCATTTTGCTATATGAGGTTGCAGCTGAAGGTCCTGGGGATCAGGAGGTGTACGTCCTGGGGCGGGGAGGGGGAGGGGTGTTATTCAGCTGACCACAGTCCCCCTGGGCCCTGCTGCCTGCCCCCCACCCCCACCCCCACACTGCAGAGCTCCTGGGAGCACCCTCTGTGACGTGCCCCCCACACCCGACTCTGGGCCCACTGGGAGCACTGTCCCTGACATCCCCTATCCCCGCCCATGCTAGAGTCCTCACCACCACCACCTGCCCGCCAGCACCTGTGTTGATGTGGCTTGGGGTGTGACCCTGGTCTGCTGAGGACTGGAGGTGAGTGTCCAGATCTCCCCATGACCTGCTTGGGGACTGCCCCCATCCTGATCACCCATTAACCACGATGCATCAGTCAGGCACCCTCCAGCTGCCTCCCAGGCCAGCCTGCAGAAGCCTGCAGCCGGGCCCGGCATGGGCACACTCGGTGCTTGCCTGGGCTGGGGAGAGGCCAGCAGGTGCATGCCATGGCTCAGTCCCTCTGGAGTCTCCTGCAGCCCGTGGCCCGGCCCTGGTCCCGCTGGGCTGTCAGAGCACCTGAGGAGCTGGCGGTTTGCTGACACAGTCTCAGCCCAGCATGCAGTGTGAGCTCCAAGTGCACTCCCAGTGCCAACAGCAGGTGACCTCAGGCCGCTGCTCCTGGGCGGGCAGATGTCTTGCTGGAGAACCTTAGTGTGGCCACACAAAGAGACAGAAGAATCGGGTGTCCCAGAGCAGGCTTTGTCAACAAACATGGGGACAGTAGAGGGCTCCATGGAGAGCTATGGCATCCCCAGAGTCAAGAGTCAGAGCCGGGGCCAGCGCTGTGGCATAGTGAGTAAACCACCGCCTACAGAGCCAGCTTCCCATATGGATGCTGGTTCAAGTCCTGGCTGCTCGACTTCTGATCCAGCTCTCTACCATGGCCTGGGAGAGCGGTAGAAGATGGCCCAAGTTCTTAAGCCACTGCACCTGCATGGGAGACCTTGAAGAAACTCCCAGTTCCTGGCTTCAGATCGGCACAGCTCCAGCCTTTGCAGACATCTGGGAAGTGAACCAGCGGATCGAAGAGCTCTCTATCTGCCTCTGGCTGTCTGTAACTCTGTCTTTCAAATAAATAAATCTTAAAAAAGAGAGAGAGAGAGTCAGAGCCAGCCCAGTGGTGGCATCTTCTCTGGGGAGACCATGCCCAGGGCTACCAGGGTCCATTGGCTCTCTGTAGGCTCTGTCCTGTCTGTCAGCCCAGCCCAGGGCTCCCAAGGGCAGGGACTGGGCCCTGTGCACCTCCGCCCAGCAGATGTCACAACAGTTCTGGGTGAGCACATGGCATCTCATCCAGCTGCCTGTGGGCAGCAGCTTGACTGAAGTCCCAGGGGTGCAAGGAAAGTGTGTTTGCCTAGGCAGTCTGGGCAGGGGCAGACAGCTGCCTTCCTCCTACGAACTGTGACCCAGGGGTGAGGCAACTGTCGGTGGGGGCATGGGTCCCGCCTTTCCCACGGAAAGCAGTTTGAGCCTGGCTGCAGCAGGGTAAGAGCAGTACATGCTCCGGCTCCTCAGAGCGCCCCACAGTAGGGAGCAGGAAGGGAACGTGAATGATGCCCAGGCCAGAGCTGCAAGGCCTCAAGTGCCAAATGTCTTTGTCCGGCTTGTGCAGCTCTGACAAAACACCACAGACCGGTTCATTCACAATGAATGCAGACCTGCTGGCTGGGAAGGCCAAAGTCAAGGTGCCAGCATCTGGCGAGGGGCTTCATGTTGCACCAACACACAGCAGAGGACCAAGGCAGGGGGAACCAGCACCCCCCAACCCCCACCTACCTTCTCATGTTTATTTATTTGAGAGCAGCCAGAGATTGCTGAGAGACAGACAGTTCTCATATGCTGATTCACTCCCCAGATGCTGGCAAGGCCAAAGCCACATGCCCAGAAACTCAATCCAAGTCTCCCACATGAGTGGCAGGAAGCAGATCTCCCACATGGGTACAGGGGTCCGAGGATTTGCACCATCTTCTATTGCTTTGCCAGGCCATAGCAGAGACCTGGACCAGAAGAAGAGCAGCTGGGACTTGAACCGATGCCCATATGGGATGCCGGCACTGCAGACAATGGCTTTACCTGCTACACCGCAGTGCTGGCCCAATGAGTGGCAGGAACCCAACGACTTGAGCCATTACTGCAGCCTCCCAGGGCCTGTGGTGGCAGGAAGCAGAGTTGGGAGCTACAGCCAGGAGTTGAACCCAGGCACGCCAATGGGAGATGTGGGTATCCTAACCAAGGCTAGGCCACTGCCTGCCCCAAACTCTCCCTTTCCTAACAGCACCAATCCTACCCTTGAGGGTGGAGGTGCCTCTTGGTGTGGTTGCCATGGTAATAATATTTCAACCTGAGTTTTGGAGGGGACAGACATTCAAACGGAAGCAGCGAGCAACAAGCTTTGCCCCGGGGAGGGGTGAGGGGAAGGAGCTTTGAAATGGCCCGGGACAGGCCAGTGCTGAGGCTGGTGGGGCTATGGGCGGGGAGGTTTTCCTGCACAGTCTTGGGTAGGGTAGGGAGGGATGTGCCTGCGTGGGAGACCACGAGGGTGGAACCCTGGGGTCCGGGAGCCAGGCTAGGGGCAGAGGTAGGAGGCAGGAGGATGGAGGGCCCCAGGCTGGTGCCCCAGACCTGAGCATGCGGGGAGGGCTTTGCTTTCAATAAGGACAGTTCAGGGCAGCCTCTGCCAGCAGATGTCACAACAGTCCTAGGCGAGCGCGTGGCAAATGCCACTCATCCAGCTGCTGTGCGTTATTAGATCATTCCCAGGGACATGAGGCAGGCATGGATAATTCAAAGCAAGAGACAGGTCAAATCTAATCAGCCCTGCCCCACCTGCTTCAACTTTGAACCCAACAGCCAGAGTGGGTGAGGAGCCAGCCAAGAGCTTGATGTGAGGGCAGGGTCCAGGATCGGCTCACCGCCATCCGCTCCCACCTCGCAGCCCCCAGAAGCCTAGCAGGTGCCTGGTAGCTGAGGCTGGGCTCCAGCACTATTTAGCCATGCTGCCTACAGAAGGTAGCTAACTATGCCAGGCCTCCATTTCGTTACCTGTAAAATGGGCATAGAAACACAAATTGCCAGGGCAGATGTTATGGTGCAGTGGGTTAAGCCACTGCCTGGAAAGCCCACATCCCATAGTGGACGTCCTGGAATCATGTCTGCTTCTGATTCAGCTTCCTGCTGATGCATTCTGGGTACGAGGGGGAAGCAGTGTGGCTCAAGTACCAGGTTTCCTGCCACCTGTGTGGGAGACCTGGCTTAAGTTCTGGATTCCTGGTTTTGGCCTGGATCCGCCTTGGCTGTTGTGAGCATATGGGGAGTGAATCGGTGGATGGAAGATCTCTGTCTATCTACCATCTACATCATCTGGGTATTATCCATCCATCCATCCATCCACCCGTCCATTCATCTTTGTTGCTCTCCTTTTCAAATAAATAAATAAACTTTAAAAAATACCAACTGCCCTATGAAGTTGTTTTGAGCATTCAGTGAAATGATGTCCCGTCGTCTCCCGTCTCAGCAGGGAGCACAAGGGATGCCTGAAATCCCAAGAGCAAGCCCTATGTGTGCTGTGTTTTCCTATACAGATGTGCCCACGATAAGCTTACAACCTGCCACCTTACAGCTTCCCTGCAGACCCAGATTGCCAACACTGCTGCAGGTTGCTTTGGGGCCCCACAGTCGCTCGGATGTCCCCCGCGGCTCCTGAGTGTATACCAGGTGGAGGCCCTGGGTGGCCAAGGGAGGCTGCCCATCCCGGGAGACTCCATCCCGCTCCTCAGCCCAGTACACGATCTAAAATGCACGCGTTATTTATTTATGACGGCTTCCACTTAATATTTTCAACCCATGGTTGACCAGCGATAACCAAAACCACAGAAAGCACAACCGCAGATTCGGGGAATGACCGCGTAGGAAGCGCGTGGAGTCGGCACGTGCCGGGCACCGAATGCAGACAGGTGTTGGCACCGCCCATCCACGAGAACGTCCGGCAGGGAAGAAGACGCGCCTTTCTTATCGGCTCAGCGTCCCCAGTGTCACGGCGAGCGCAGTGTCGGTGGACGATCTCATTTATGCGGCGGCAGAAACATCACTTTCTCATGAAACGGCTACAAGGGCGCGTAAAAGTTCCAGAGGGGGAACGGGCACTGAGTCTATGATGCAGCTCTCAGGGCCTCACATCAGAGCAGCTGGGTTTAACTCCTGACTCTGCTCCAGGCGCCAGCTTTCTGCGAATGCACAGTGATGGCTCAAGTCGTCAGTCCCTGCTACCCACACAGGAGACCCGGGTGGAGTCCCCAGCTTCCAGCCCAGCTGTTGCAGGCAATTGGGGATTGAACCAATAGATGGGATATCACTCTTTCTCTCTCCCTCTCTCTCTCTGTCTCTCAGAAATAAAAGAATATTTTTAAAATTTCTAAGCTTAAGAAGATGGAGCCACAAATGTCCCTACCGTTCCATGGTTTTTGAAATGGTGAATGTTGAAGAAATCAAACATTGTCAGCATGGTGAACTGGCGATGATGGCAGGCAACCCCCCCACCCACCAGCTCAAGCAGCACTTCGGCCCCCTCAAAACCCTCCCTAGGGTTGGGAGAGGGTTCATGAACAAGCCAGCCACCCTGGCCACTCTGGCCACCCAGAAGTCCCCGTCAGGGCTACAGTCTGGTCACCTGGGCTGTCACTATGTCAAGTGAGACAGCTTCACCCGCCCACACAACCTCCTCTGACACACTGGTCCCTGCTGCTCCCACAGGCTGCACGGTCCCCTACCAGGAGCACCACGACTGTCAGGCACACTGGGAGCTGCTGTCGCCGTGTCTGCGGTGCTCCGGGCTGCACCTCTGCACCCAGGGCCCTGCTCTGCACAGCTCGTTACTGGGAGTGAGTACCTGCCAGGCTCCGAGACGGCAGCCCTGAGCCCTGGGCCCCAAGATGAGCGGAGGGAAAGACAGCTTGGGCAGTCCACTCACTCCCATCAGCGCCCTGCCTGGGTGCCCAGGGCATGCCATGGACTCCTGTGAGCGACTCTGCTGCTGTGGGAGGAATTGTGCCCCCACCCACTCATTGAAGTATTGAAGTCCTTACTCCTGCTGCCTTCAAGGGTAAGCCTGAACCTGACAAGAAAAAGAGAAGACTGGGACACACCCAGAAGGACAAGCAGGTGAGGACACATGAAGAAGGCACCGTTAGCCAGCCAAGGCGAGAGGCTCTGGGAGAAACCGCCCCGCCCCCACCTGGACCTCCAGCTGCCAGGCTGTGAGAAAACGGCACTCCCTTGTTTCCGCCTGGTTAGAGAAATCCTAGAAAAACAGTATGGGAGCAACTTGAACTTGAGGGGCAGGTCCTGAGCTCTGGCTGAGCCGGTTCCTCCAAGCCCTGGGGCTCCCACGGCAAATTCGGCAGCCAGCCTGGCCTCAGGGAACTCCAGCACCCCCAGAGAGGCTTTTTCCAGCCCCCGGAAGGGGGCTTCTTGGCAGTGTAAATCTTGTTGGTTCTGGGGCCAGCGCTGTGGTGTAACAGGTTAAGCCTCCACTTGCGGTGCCAGCATCCCATAAGGACGCCAGTTCAAGTCCCAGCTGCTCCACTTCTGATCCAGCTCCTTGTTAATGCACCTGGGAAAGAAGTGGAAGATGGCCCAAGTCCCTGGGCCCCTGCACCTATGTGGGAGACCCAGATGAAGCTCCAGACTCCTGGCTTCAGATCCACTCAGCTCTGGCTGTTGCGGCTATTTAGGGAGTGAACCAGTGGGTGGAAGATTCTCTCTCTCTCTCTCTCTCTCTCTCTCTGTCTGTCTCTCTCTCTCTCTCCCCCACCCCGACTCTGCTTTTCAAATAAATTAATTAATTTTAAAAAAAAAAATCTCCCTGGTTCTGCTGAGCCGCGGGTGAGACTGCTGGTGCAATCCCACTCGGGTCAGCGTGCACAGGCAGAGCGAGGCCAGAATGAGCAGCTGTGGCCTGAGAAGCCACAGAGCTGTGTGAGTGGAGCCGCTGGGGCCTGCTGGCTCAGCCTGTGTTGCTGAAGTGGGATGCATGTGGCTCACAGTTTTGGTGAAGGCCAAGTCCAAGATCAGGTGGCCCTAATGTGAGCCTGACCATCTGAGTTTTTCTTCCAGAGTCTTGCCTCACACAGAGTAAGATTCCTAAGCAGAGGCATCATAAGGTTACAAGAGTAACAGACCTTACTTAGTGGTAAGAGGGAACATATTTTTCACGAGAGTGTGGGTGAGCCAAGGGGTAGCCCTAAGAGGAGAGAGGAGACAACAGGAACAGCACCCCCAGCTGAGGTCCGAGGGAGAAGCGACAGCTCTCTCCTGGCTTCTCAGCCTCTTCCTTGAGGGCAAAGGCGGTGATTAGCATCATGAAGCCGTCTGGGAATTCCATGGCACCTCTATGCGGAGCTTGATAGCCATATAATCAGCATGGCGTCTCCCTCTTCCTAGTCCTGGATGAGACACAAGGGGTGGGTATTTTGGACTGACAGGTCCAGAGTTACCATTACATTGCAGGGCTGAAAAAACGCCCGGCTCACTTAGGCCTAACTGGCTGCCTGCCTATTCGCACCACGTCAACACCGTCAACACCGTGGGTTTGACGTCTGGTGAGGGCCTTGTGGCAGATGGTGTCACATGTCAGGAGCTATGGGAGAGCAAAGTTTGGCGAGTGTCACAGTGTGAGAGATTCAGGGACAGTCAGTGCTGGGTTGTTTTATAACAACCTGCTGTCTCTGGGCTATACCCTCCCATAAGAAAGGCATGAATCCCTCTTAGAGATCTGACGACCTCCTCCCAGGCTCACTTCCTTAGGAAAAAAAAAAATATTTACTTCAAAGGCAGAGTTACAGAGAAAGGGAGAGATAGAGAGCCTTTTCACCTATTAGTTCACTCCCCAAATGGCTGCAATGCCCGGGCCTGGGTCAGGCCAAAGCCAGGAGCCTGGAACTCCCTCAGAGTCTCCCACATGGGTGCAGGGGCCCAAGCACTCGGGCCATCTTCCGCTGCTTCCTCAGGCACATTAGCAGGGAGTTGGATTGGAAGTGGAGCAGCCAGGTCTTGAACTGGTGCCCCTATGGGATGCCAGCATTGCAGATGGCAGCTTAACCTGCTGCACCACAACGCTGGCCCCTAAGCCCACTTCTTAAAGGCCCCCCAACTCTCAACACCACCTACTAGGGACCGAAGTCCCAGCACATGAACCCTTGAGGGTCACACTCAGACTACCCCCAAACCATAGCACTCACCTAGAGCCTACTCACAACAGAGCCCGTGCCCCCTGTCTGGATGCCCAGGAGGGAGGCAGGCAAGCTGGGCAGAGGCAACTGGAGAGCGCTAGGTGAGGAGCCAGCAGGGGTGTCAGCCAAGGGTGGTTCTCTTCAAAGAGGCCCTGTGCAGGTGGGCTCTGGGGAGGAGGGAGTGGTTTATCACAGTGGGTGGCATCAGGCAGATCCAGTCTGGCCTCAGGTCTGCACCGCACGTTGTGGAGGCCTGGGCCAGCTTCCCATTTCCCTGACACCCAGACCCAGCCCAGGTCCATGCACTCTCAGTCCTCAGGGTGGGCCTGGCCTGTGGGTGGGGACCTCGCCTGCCCATGCTCCAGACTGCCTGAGTGGCCTCTGGGCCCCAGACTCTGGCTCCGCCCCGGCTCCCTGCCCCACCCTGAAGGGCTCAGCTCGGCAAAGGGCAGCCCCTTCTTCTTTTTGACAGTTTCCAGATAAGTGGATGTTTTTATTCTGGAATTTAGGAGCGACCTTTATCTGCTGTCTGGGAGGAAGCATCTGTCACCACCGTGAAGCCAGACTCCCCAGGCCTCTACCCCACAGGCCCTGCATGCAGGGAGCCTGTGCACAGACGCCACGACCAGACCCGCAGCTGCCCCTGGAATGCAGGCTGGGCCGGGGGTGGGGGTAGGGGGATGCAGACACTGTGGGACACAGGAAGCAGGGCACAGAGACGGGGCCCCAGAGAGTGGCCAGAGGAATGGGGGTTCAGGCTGGGTCTCAGGAGGAGGGGGATCCATCTCCACTGCCACCCTGGCTCTGGAGAGGGGCCCAGCATCCCCTGAGGCACACCCTGTCCGATGCTTGAGCACAGTCAGATGGTGGCAGCAAGACGCACATTGCAGGGGGAGCTGCCCACAGTCCACCCAGGGGGCTGGGCTGCAAATGCGCAGGCAGGTGCTAGGTGGGTGTTGAACATTTCCCGGACCCAAGAGGACAGTGTGGGCCCTGCTGCCCACAGCAAGGTCGCCCCTAGGGCAAGGGGATTTTACAAATCACTCAAAATCAGCACAGCAGCCGCATCCTGCAGCCGGGCCTCACACGGTCCCACCGAGGGGCCACCCACCTCCTCAGCCCACGGGGAACCCTGCTTTCCTAGAACTGGGGCCCAATCACAGGGTCCTCAGAATGACCATTGACCCGATTCTCACAGCTCCCTTCAGGCATAGGGTCAATGTTACACACAGAGCACAGGGTCAGACAGGGCCTACCAGGTCCCCATTCAAACCCCTGGGCACCCCTGCTAGCCCCAGCTAACCCAGGTATTGCAGGGGACGTGGACAAGGTAAAGGCTTCACCCTGCAGAAGGCCTGGGGGACCTGGGACAAGGCTGACTGTGGAGATCCTGGGTTCTGACACCAGGGACATCACTGTGCCCTGTGTCCCAGGAGCTTGGGCCGAGCCCAAAAGCAAGGGACGGAGCAAAGGAACAGGGCAGGGCTGGCCCCTGGTGGAAGAGAGGTTTCAGGAAAGCAGCCCCTGAAGTGGAGCAGCCACAAGGAAACCTCCAACGCCATCTCCCTGGTGCAGGGCACTGCACGTGCAGACGCCGCCTCCACCTGCCTCCCTGTGCCCTGGCCCAGCGGGAGCCAGGCCCCCTGTGCCAGCAGCTGGGCCCACACAGACTCCTTCTCCCTGAGACATGGCCCATATGCACAAGAGGCTTTCTGCACAGATCTGCAGGCCAGACCACACTCATCTCTCAATGTCAATAAATCGGCATCTCCAGGGGAATGACTTTTACTTGGTAAATACTAAGCAGCGAGAGCGCGCGCGCGTAAGTCCCAGCCCAGGGAACAGCCATGGGGAACTGTGGTTAGCACTTGGCCTCCCCTTGAGTGCCTTCCCATCCAGGCCCTGCATGGGGTGACCCTCCTCAGACCCAGCCCCCTCCCCAGGGACAGGAGGAGCATGCCACGGCTTCCCTCTCGATGCCTGGGCTGGGCATCCCCTTGGATGCGTGACCTCGGCCGGATGGCAACAGCTGGTGCAAAACACTACCCCCGTGATGCAGAATGGGCCTGTCTGCTGCTGGGGGGTGGGGGGAGCACCTTGAGGCCACACAGAAAGCAAATAGCAGGTGGCAGGTCCCAGGGGGTGGCAGTGCTGAGCACAGAGGCCTAAGGGCCCCCTTCCTGTGGGGTGCTCTCCACCAGTTCCCCTCCTTGGAGTCACCACTCCACCTCTCCACCAGGAGACTGCTGATGGAGCCCACTTGCTGGCCACAGGTAGGTTATGTGTCTCCAGCATGGCCCCTCTGGGGTCCTATGCCCTGATGTTTGACCCTCTGTCCCCCACCACCACTGTTAGTGGCCTGGGAGCCAAGTTCAGCCAACCCGTGGGCATTCCCGGCCTTATTGTCTGCTGCCCGTGCCTGGGAGAGGACAGCGGGTGTCACCAGCCTGCTCTCCTAGGATGCACGTTATTCGCTTCAGAAAGATCAGAGTCCAAGGAACCGAGCTGGCGGCTGAGCGAGACACTCCAGCGACCACCAGTCCCACAGAAACGCCAACACGTACAGCTGTTTGCCACCAAGTCACCTCCGCAGAGCCCCATCTTGTTATAACCCTGAGAAAAGTCACGCTGAAGAAAGCAGGGAGCAAAGAGCTGTCTGTATCACGCCTCCTGCGGGGAGAGGGAGAGCGGACTGAATCCCAGAGCTGAACACTGGAGTCAGACTGAGCCCCAGCCCTGTGTAGTGCGTGGAGCTTCCACAGTCAGGCAGCTTCTGCCACCCCTTCTCCAACCTCAGGCAGAAAGCCAGAGGCCAACCACACAGAGGCGCTGGCAGAAGCTGAAGACCATGCGTCGTCGGAGCTCAGAGCTGGGCCTACGATGCTAAGACTTAGCACCTAATAAGGCCCAGAGGCCTCCAGGCCCCAGCCTGTGCCTCAGGGCAGACCTGTGCTCCGGCTCAGACTTGTTTGGGTGGGTCTCACCGCCAGCCTCTGGAGGGCTTAGTGGACACCCCTAGGACTTTGCAGGGATCTGTGATGGTGGGACCCAGGTGGGACTAGCCTGGGCCAGTCTGAGTAGCCTTGGGTGGACAGCAAAGGGCCACAGGACTTTCTTGGGACTCAGGGCTGGGCAGATTCTAATTGTTTCCGTCTGGAGGCAAGCACCATTGGACAGAGTCTGGGCAGTTGCCCCAGTATAAGGCAGAGACCTATGCCTTGGTGAGGCAGATATGTTTCGGTGTGCATCCCCACCAGAGTCATGCAGGCCTGGTGTGTATCCCCGCGATTGCACAGGGGCTGGTGACCGTGAGACCCAAGTGTGAGCCACCTAGGGGCCTGCCTGACTACATGAGGGGCCACCTCCATCACCCCTCCTACAACCTGCGGCAGACAGCAAGGAATCACGGGACTACTTTGGGAGTCAGTGTTACGCTGATAAAACCCAGCACTGAGAAGATCCTCACTGTCCCTGTCCCAAGGTCAGTGTCTGCAGAGAGAGCCACTGGGCCTGTTTCCCTGCCTTCAGAATTCCACGGCCCTGGCTGAGCAGTCTCATGCCCCAGCCGCCATCAGGGCTGATGGATGAGACACTGGGCAGGGTAAGCCTTGGTCCCATCCCCTACCCTCCACCTGCCGCAGGCTGCACTGGTCATGGTAGGCTGAAGGCTCCAGACGTGATCTAGCATTGTGAACATCACAAGCACAGGACAAAGAGTCTGAGCCTACCACAGGCCCAGAAAGAGGAGTTTGAAGATGACCTACCCCTTGTTAGGCACTTCCCCAGTTCATACTGAACAACAGATTTAGGACAAATTGGAATTTAGGGAGTGTTGTAATACTGAGTCAGTAAAAATGCATCAACCTGGACCCGGGGCAAACCATGACTTAGGGGCTATCTAGTGCTGAAATAGTAGAAGTATTGGGGCTGCTGCTATGGCATAGTGGGTAAAGTTGCCTGCAGTGCCAGCATCCCATATGGGTATTGGTTAGAGTCCCTGCTGTTCCACTTCCGATCCAGCTCTCTGCTATGGCCTGGGAACGCAGTAGAAGATGGCCCAAAGTCCTTGGGGCCCTGTACCCACATAGGAGACCTGGAGGAAGCTCCTGGCTTTGGATCAGTGCAGCCCTGGCCATTGCAGCCAACTGGGGAGTGAACCAGCGGATGGAAGATCTCTCTCTCTCTCTCTCTCTCTCTCTCTCTCTGCTTCTCCTTCTCTCTGTGTGTAACTCTGACTTTCAAAAAATAAATAAATATTTTAAAAAATAATAATAGCAGAAGTATCTATAGGCTCAGAGAAAATAAACACACTGTTCAGAGTTTCTAGCAATGAAGCCACATGACTATACCTAATGAGTCAAGGTCTAGATGAAATTGCACATCAATAACCATCAAGAAATTCCAAGGAAACATGACCTCACCTAAAGAGCAAGAGAAGCTGCCAGGAACCAATCGTCCAGGCACTGAACTTTCCAAGTGCTCAAACAAAGAATTCAAAATAGCTGTTTTAAGAAAACTCAGTGAAATTTGAGAGACTACAAAGAAATTATTCAATATTCTAACCGAGAGATTTGTTAGAGATGGAAATAATGAAATAAAATCAAGCAGAAAATTCTTCAAATGAAAGTACACTAAGTGAAATTAAAAATGTGACAGAAAGCATCAACAACAGACTAGATCAAACGGGAGGGTCAGTGAGCTGGAAGACAGTCTATTCAGAAATGCACAGTTGGAGGAGAACAAAAGGAAAACAATCAAGAGGAGTGAAGAGAGCTTATGGGAAATATGGCACAGCATGAAAAGGACAAATACTCAAGTTCTGGGATTTAAAATGGACTGGAGAATTCGAAAAGGATGGAAAGCTTGTTCAAAGAGATAATTGCAGAAAATTCCCAAACCTAGAGGAAGACGCAACTACCCAGGTACAGGAAGGTCAAAGGTCATCACTCAGATTCAACTCAACCAAGTCAACCCCAAGACACACCACAATTAAGCTCTCCAAGGTTAAGGATATAGACAGGAATCTCAAAAGTGTACAAGAAAAGGAGCATATAACACACAGAGGGGTCCCAATTCACCAACTGCAGGCTTCTCAGCAGAAAGCCTACAGGCCTGGAGGGAGTGGGATGAGACTTTTACTGAAGGACAAAAAACTGCCAACCAAGAATACCATATCCAGCAAATATTTACCTCAGAGACCGGGGAGAGTTGAAGACATTCCCAGGCAAACAAAAGCTGAGAGAATGTATTACCAGGGCCGGCGCTGTGGCACAGTGGGTTAAAGCCCCGGCCTGCAGTGCCGACATCCCATATGGGCATGGGTTTGGGACCTGGATACTCCATTTCCAATCCAGCTCTCTGCTGGTGCACCTGGGAAAGCAGCAGAAGATGGACAAATCCTTGGACTCCTGTACCCACGTGGGAGACCTGGAAGAGACTCCTGGCTCCTGGCTTCAGACCAGCCCAGCTCTAGCTGTTGTGATCATTTGGGTAGTGAACCAGCAGATGGAAGACCTCTCTTTCTCTCTCTCTCTCTCTCTCTCCCTTTCTCTAAAACTCTGTCTTTCAAATAAATAAAATAAATCTTTTTAAAAAAGAAGAATGTATTACCACCAGATAAACAAGGATAAACCCTTTGCTGGACTAATCAAGAAAAAGAGAGGATTCAAATACACACAATCAAAGGTGAAAATGGAGCCATAGCAATAGACAACACTGAAAAACAAAGGAGTGTTAAAGATTGCTGTGAACAATTTGATACCTAGAAGAAACAGAAAAATTCTTAGACACATATACCTTAAGCAGACTGAATCATGAGAAAATAGAATGCCAAAATGGATTAATAATGAGTAACAAGAAAGCATCAGTAATAAAACAAAAAATTCCCATCAAAGAAAAGTCCAGAACCAAATAACTTTTTAAAAAATAATTAACAATCAATTTTTAAAATATTTATTTAGGCCGGCGCCGCGGCTCACTAGGCTAATCCTCCGCCTTGTGGCGCCGGCACACCGGGTTCTAGTCCCGGTCGGGGCGCCGAATTCTGTCCCGGTTGCCCCTCTTCCAGGCCAGCCCTCTGCTGTGGCCAGGGAGTGCAGTGGAGGATGGCCCAGGTGCTTGGGCCCTGCACCCCATGGGAGACCAGGAAAAGCACCTGGCTCCTGGCTCCTGGCTCCTGCCATCGGATCAGCGCGGTGCGCCGGCTGCAGCGCGCCGGCCGTGGCGGCCATTGGAGGGTGAACCAACGGCAAAGGAAGACCTTTCTCTCTGTCTCTCTCTCTCACTGTCCACTCTGCCTGTCAAAAAAAAAATATATTTATTTATTTATTAGAGAAGCAGAGTTACATGGGGGAGAGGGAGAGTGGGGGAGGAGACAGAGAGAGACCTTCTGTCTGCTGGTTTACTTGCCAAATGGCCATAACAGCCAGAACTGGGCCAATCTGAAGCCAGGACCAGAAGCTTCACCTAGATCTCCCACATGGGTGAAGGGGCCCAAAGACTTGGAACATCTTCTGCTATTTTGCTAGACACATTAGCAGCAACCAGGACTCAAACCGGTGCCCATATGGGATGCCAGCACCACACATGGTGGCTTTACCCATTACGCCACAGCACCAGACCCAATACTAAACTTTCTTAAAATTATTTCAAAAAATAGAAAAGGAGGGAATTCTTCCAAATTCATTCTATGAGGGCAGTATTACCTTGATACCAAAACTAGATAAAATGCAACCAATAAAGAAAGCTAAAGGCCAATACCATTGATGAACACAGACACAAAACTCTCTCCAAAAAAAGGTGGCTGGGGTAGGGGAGGAGGTTAAGCCGTGGCATAGCAGGTTAAGCCACCACCTATGACAAAAGCATCCCCTAAGGGCACTGATTCAAGTCCTGGCTGCTCCACTTCCAATCCAGCGCCCTACTGATGCACCTGTGAAACCCGGATGAAGCTCCTGGCTCCTGGCTTCAGCCTGGCCCAGCCCCAGCCATTGCAGCCATTTGGGGAGTGAACCAGCAGATGGAAGATTTCTGTCTCTCCTTCTCTGTGTAACTCTGCCTTTCAGATAAATAAATAAATCTTTAAAAAAAAAAAAAAAACTAGCAAATAGAATCCAACAGCACATTTGGAAGACCATCCATGTGACCAAGTGAGATTCATCCCAGGGATATAAGCTTGGCTCAGCGTACACAAATCAATAAATGTGACACACATCAACAGAAGCACAAAAACCACATGATCATCTCAAAAGATGTAGAAAAGGCATTTGACTAAAATTCAACATCCCTTCATATGAAAACTCTGGAAAAATTAGGTTTAGAAGGAGCCCACCTCACACAATAAAGGCCATTTATAACATCCAACAGCTAACACTGTTTTGGATGAGAGAAAGCTAGACTCTCTAAGATCTGGAACAAGACAAGGAGCCTCACTTTTGCCACTTTTAGTCAACATAGTACTAGAGGTCTTAACTAGAGCCAGTGGGCAAGAAAAAGAAAGAAAAGTCACCCTTTATTTATTATAAAGGAGGAAGTCAGATGGTCACTGCTTGCAGATGACATGATCTTATATGCAGAAGACCTTAAAGATTCCACCAAAAAGCTGTTGGAACTAATGAACAAATTCACCCAAGTTGCAGGATGCAAAGTCAATGTACAAAAATCAGGAGCTTTATTATACACCAAGAGTGAACCATCTGAAAAAGAAATCAAGAAAGCAATCTCACTTCCAATAAATATAAAAATAAAATAAAATACCTATAAATTTTGACCAAAGAGGTGAACAATATCTACAATGAAAACTATAAATAATTTAAGGAAGAAATTGAAGAGGACACAAAGAAATGGAAAGCCATCCCATGTTCATGGATTGGAAGAATCAGTATTGTTAAAATGTGCATAGTACCAAAAGCAATTTACAGATTCAGTGCAGTCTCTACCAATATCCCATTGACTTTTTTCACAAAACTAGAAAAAAACACTACTAGATTATGTATGGAACCACAAATGACCCCAAATAGCCAAAGTCATCTTGAGCAAAAAAAGAACAAAGCAAGAGGCATTACACTACTTGACTTTATTTATAAAGCTACAATAATTACAACAGCACAGTATTGGCAAAAAAAAAAAAAATCCATAGACCAACAGAATAGAGGTCCTAGAAGTCAACCCACATATTTATGGCCAATTTCTCTTGCCAAGAACATGCATTGGACAGAGGACAGTCTTTTTAATAAATAATGTTGGGGACATTGGATATCCACATGCAGAAGAGGGAAACTAAACCCCTAACTCTCAACATTTATTAAAAAAAAACTCAAAATGGAAATGTGAAACCTGAAACTTTGTAACTGTTAGAAAAAAACATAGGGAAAGTACATCAGGACATTGGAATGAGCGAAGATTTTCTATATCAAATCCCAAAAGCACAATTAATAAAGTAAAAATAGACAAATGGGAGTTCATCCAACTTAAGAGCTTCTGCACAGCCAAGGAAACAATCAACAGAGCAAAGAAACAGAAGGGGAGAAAATATCTGTAAATTATACCTCTGACAAGGGGTTAATATTCAGAACATATAGAACTCAAACAACAGCAAAGAATAATACTCCAATTTTAAAATGAGCAGTTAATCTAAATAACATTTATCAAAGGAAGACAGAAAAATGGCCAATAGTTACATGAAAAAAGCTCAACATCACTAGGCATCTGGGAAATGCAAACTAAAACCACAATGAAGTATTAACTCACTTCCAGTAAGATTGGGTATTATCAAAAAGACAAAAGATAACAAATGTTGGCAAGGATGTGGAGGAAAGGGAACCCTTGTGCACTGTTGGTGGGAATGTGAGTACAGCTGCTGGGTCATGAGCCGTATCGTGAGCAGAAGTGATGCAGCCCTACACTGCTGTCTTAGGAGTTCAGCCTCAGCCCATGTTTATATGAGCCTCCAGTCTGTATGAGAACAAGCCCGCTACTATGTACTCCTTATCCTTGTGGGTCCCTCTCAGGCTTGTCTCTGAATAAGCCTGTTCTGGCTGTGAATTCGTGGTCTGTCTCTTATGTGTCTTGTTCTTTCTTTGTCTTAGCTCTTCTACCCTTAAAATAGCCACTATGGAAAATAGTATGGAGGTTCCTCAAAAAACTAAAAGTAGAACTACCCTATGATCTGGCAATCCACTCCTGAGTATACAGCCAGAGGAAATACAATCCATCTGTCAAAGAGACACCTGCACTCCCATGTTTATTGCAGCACTATTCATTCACAATAGCCAAGAAGTGGTCACAGTGTGAGTGTCCATCCACAGGTAAATGGATAAAGAAAATGTGGCACATATACACAATGGAATATTACTCAGTCATAAAAAGGATGAAATCTTGTCACTTGCTACAACGTAGATAGAATTAGAGATCATTATGTTAAATAAAATAGGCCAAACACAGAAAGACAAATATATCACATGAACTCACTTACATGTAGAGTTTAAAAATAGGTGATTGCAGAGAAGTGAAAAACACAATAATGGTTACCAGAGGCCAGGGATGGAAGTGGAAAAGGAGGATGGGGAAAGGTTGACTGATGGGTACAACATTACAGTTAGATAGGAGTAAAAAGTTGTGGGGTTCTATTGCACAGTACGGTGACTATATGTTAATGTACTGTATATTTCTCTATTGAAAAAGACTAGAAGACGGGATTTTGGATGTTTCACTATAAAAAATGTTAGATGCTTGAAAAGATAAATACATTTACCCTAACTGGATATTACACAATGTGTACATGTAAATAAAACATCATATAGTACCCCTTAAATATGCAAAATTCTCATGTCAAATATTTTAAATTTTTTTAATTAAGTAAATATTTTTTAAAAAGCAAAGCTGAGCCTTGTTGCCTGGTGAAGATTCATTCTCCCATTTTCGCGTCTATGTGAGAAATTAATGCTGTTCCTAGTTATATGCATTTGATATTTTTTCATGAGGAATTAATAATCACATTGTCCTTTGGTTAAGGGAGAAGGTAACCATTCCCCTACATCACAATGACTTCCTTCACAAAACTGTGATGAAAGGTGCCAGGATACAGCGAAGTCCTCACTCCCATCAGCTTTGTCTCCCAATGACCTGTGTAGACCTGGCTCCTCTCAGGGGCCAATGTCCAAATACTTGCTGGGTGGATAATGGTGGATGGATGAATGGAATATAAAGATGAATGTGTATATTGTGAGTGAATGGATGGGTGAATGGTTGGATAGTTGGATGGTTGGGATGGATGGATGAAAGATAGTCGTATGGGTGGTGGATGGGTGGATGGATGATGGATGGTGGATAGGTGGATGAATGATGGATAGCTGTAAGGATGGTGGATGGTGATTGGATAGCTGTATGGATGGATGAATGGATGAAGGATAGTTGTATGGGTGGTGGATGGGTGGATGGATGATGGATAGCTATATGAATGCTGGATGGATGGATGGATGATGGATAGCTGTATGAATGGTAGATGGTTGTATAAATAGATGACTTTAGGACTGTCCATATAACTTCCTTGTATTTGCCTACAATGAAGTTCAAATAATCAGCTTCACAAAATATTTCTTAACTGTAACAGACTCTGTAAGACTTAGTGCCATCGGACCACACAACACCATGTAACATTCTTATGAAAATCTAGCAAAATCAGTGGGTATGGGGCAGACATTTGGCCTAGTGCTTAAGACACTGCTTCAGTAAAAACAATGAAATCTGGTCATTTGCAACAAAATGGAGGAATCTAGAACACATCATGCTGAGTGAAATAAGCCAGTCCCAAAGGGACAAATATCATATGTTCTCCCTGATTGGTGACAACTGAATGAGCACCAAAAAGGAAACCTGTTGAAGTGAAATGGACACTATGAGAAATGGTGACTTGATCAGCCATTGCCCTGACTTGTGATGAACAACTTAATACGTTATCCCTCTTAGTATTTTTTTGTCTGTTCTACTTAATACTATTGGTTTAGTTCTGTAATTAATACACAGTTATTCTTAAGTGTTGAAACTTAACTGAAAAGTGATCACTGTTAAATATATGAGTGGGAATAAGATAGGGAAGGGATGTACAATTTGGGACATGCTCAAGCTGACTTGCCCCAAATGGTAGAGTTAGAAACATACCAGGGGATTCCAATTCAATCCCATCAAGGTGGCATGTACCAATGCCATCTCACTAGTCCAAGTGATCAATTTCCGTTCACAATTGATCATAATGAAAGGACTAAGAATCAGAGAGATCACATAATCAAGACTAGTGTCTGAAAATACTAACCAATAGAACAAAAAAGGGAGAGAACGATCCAACATGGGAAGTGGGATGCACAGCAGATTCATAGAATGGCGGATGTCCTAAACAGCACTCTGGCCTCAGAATCAGCCCTAATGGCATTCGGATCTGGCTGAAAAGCCCATGAGAGTATTTCAGGCATGGAAAGGCAAGACACTCTGTCAAAAAAAAAAAAAAATGACCTAAATGAAAGATCTCCGCAAGTGAGATCCCAATGGAAAGAACAGGTCATCAAAGAAGGAGGTACCTTTCTCTGAAGGGAGGAGAGAACTTCCACTTTGACTATGACCTTGTCTAAATAAGACAAGAGTTGGTGAACTCAAAAGGCTTCCATAGCCTTGGAAACTCATGACTGGAGCATAGGGAGATTACTGATGCCATAAACAAGAGTGTCAATTTGTAAAATCAACAACAGGAGTCACTGTGCACTTACTCCTCATGTAGGATCTCTGTCCTTAATGCGCTGTACATTGTTATTTAATGCTATAACTAGAACTCAAACAGTATTTTTCACTTTGTGTTTCTATGTGGGTGCAAACTGTTGAAATCTTTACTTAATGTATGCTAAACTGATCTTCTGTATATAAAGAGAATTGAAAATGAATCTTGATGTGAATGGAAGGGGAGAGGGAGAGGGAAAGGGGAGGGTTGCGGGTGGGAGGGACATTATGGGGGGGAGCCATTGTAATACATAAGCTGCACTTTGGAAATTTATATTCATTAATTAAAAGTTAAAAAAAAAGACACTGCTTCAGATTTGGGCATCCCATATCAGAGTGCCTGGGTTCGAGTCCCAGCTCTGCTCCAGATTCTAGCTTCCTGCTCATATAAACCCTAGCAGGCAGCAAGTGATGGCTCAGGTAGTTGGGTCCCTGCCACACATAGGGGAGGTCTGGGTTGAGTTCTGGGCTCCTAGCTCCAGCCTTGCCCAGCCCCGGCTGCTGTAGGCATTTGAGGAATAAACCAGTAGATGGGAAATCTCTCTCTCTCACACCCTTTCTCTATCTCCACTTCTCTAAATAAATAATAAATAAAATTCTTCAAAAATCAATGTATGAGCAACCCCACAAAAAATTACACTTAGAAGCCATTTTATAAAAACTGCTGTTGTTTTAATCCTTCGAAATGTAACAGATTAAGTATATTTTATATATGGTGCACATATATAACATATATGATCTTTGGGCAATATGAAATATGTTAAGGCAGGAGAGCCATAGTTTTATTTTCCTATTTTATATGAGCCTATCTCCCTTGACTCCTATGTTGAAAGATAACATCATAACTTAATAAAGAAATTCTCAGAAGTATTTCTGTTCATTTTTCAAAGCAAAAGAAAAACCCCCTTCCTCCATCCTGCCAGTTATGCACGCGTTGTAAAGACTATCAGGGTCTCAACAGCAAGTCAGAAACCACGGGCTGGGTTGAACTCCAGGGGCACTTCCCTCAACTCATCCTTCACTCAAGACCACAGAGACCAGGGAGGGGTGTGACCAGCTCAGAGTCACAAAGGGCCTTGATATTGAGATGTCAAGAGCACAGGCTCTAGGGGCCGGCACTGTGGCATAGCAGGCTAAGCCTGTATCTGCGGTGCCAGCATCCCATATGGGTGCTGGTTCAAGTCCTGGCTTCTCCACTTCTGATCCAGCTCTCTGCTGTGGCCTGGGAAAGCAGTGGAAGATGGCCCAAGTCCTTGGGCCCCTGCACCCATGTGGGAGACCCAGGAGAAGCTCCTGGCTCCTGGTTTTGGATCAGCCCAGCTCCAGCCATTGTGGCCACCTAGAGAGTGAACCAGAGAATGGAAGACATCTCTTCCTCTCCATCTCCCTCTCTCTGTCTATAACTCTGCCTCTCAAATAAAATAAAATATTTAAAAAAAAAGAAGAGGGTCTAGTGTTGATCTGGAATCTTCCATCCTATCAGCACCCCTTTATACTCTGTGCTGATATTGTGATGGATCGAACGGAGTAGTGCCCCCTTCCTCGAGTAAAATCTCCATGTTCGTTCCTCCCAGGCCTCCTGCTAACACCTCCCTCTCTGTGGAGTGAGAAGTCCCAAGATGAGGTGCCTGGTTGGGGGTCTACCCCCCATGCCTGACCATGCCCAGACCCCAAGGCAGGCCTCTTGCCTGGACCAGGGAAGACCACACAACCAGGAGCCTGAAGGGCTGCTGAGAAGCAGCTGGGGGTGCCTGGAGCCAGGGTGGCAAAAGGATGGTGACGTGCTAGGGCTGTCCCCTCCCCTCCTCTACCCAGCAGAGAACTCAGGGGAGTCCAGCAATTCGAAATTTGAATAAGGTCATTTTATTATCACTATTTATTTGAGAGGCAGAGAGACAGACAGAGCTCTGTTTCACTCCCCCAAATGCCCAAAGTCCAGGTCTCCCATATGGATGGTGGGTGGTAGGAACCCAGCAACTTGAGCTTCCTGCTGCTGCCTCCCAGGGTCTGCATTAGCGGGAAGCGGAAGTCAGGAGCCAGAGGTGGGCACAGAACCGGGGAGTCTGAGGTGGGCCAACAGTGGACCAAACACCTTCACCTGTGTGAGGCTGTTTTACAGAGTATGTCTCGAGGTCAGAACTGGAATGAATTACATTTACGGATCTGCTAGCTCTGTGTATAACTACTGCATTTTAGCTCAACCATCCTCAACTCGTTGGTCCCAGGATCCCATTTGCACACCTGGAAATTACTGAGAAGCTCCAAGAAGATGTGCTGGTGTGGGTTCTATCTACCCAAATTTCCAGAGACATTTTGAAAGTATTTATTCATTTTTCATTTTAAAAATTACAATAGTAAGCCCACTGCTTATGCTTATATAACTAACATTTTATTGATTTAAAAAAACTATTTTTAAGATAACCCAACTACAGAGTGAGAAGAATGGCATCCTGTGACAGTTTTGCAACTCTAATGCCTGGATTAAGAGGAGACAGCTGAACTCTCATCTGTTTCTGTCTTCACTCTGTGGCCATGTTCTGTTTGCTTCAAGCATGAGAAGTTCTGTACTCTTGCAGAAATGCGCTTCGGAACCAGGGGAGTACTTTCATAGCCTTTGCAGGTAACTCCAGTGGTCTCACCTAATACTACACCAGAACTCAGCAAATAGCGGTTTCCTAAAGACTAATTGTTGGAGCAGATTGGAGTAAGAAAAGTAAGGCCCTCAAGCTGCAAACTCAAGGAGGCACTGCTTCTCAAGGGGCAGCCAATGGCCACCCTAAACTCCATTCCTTTGCCTGGAGACCAACTGTGCTGCTTGCAATGTGAAAATTTATTTAAGATCTATTTAGTTAGTTGAAAGGCAGAGCGATGGAGGGAGGGAGAGAGGGAGGGAGAGATCTTCCATCTACTGGTTCACTCCCCAAATGCCCACAATAGCAGGTCTGGGCCAGGGAAAAGCCAAGGGCCAGAAACTCCATCTGGGTCTCCTACATGGAAGGCAGGGGCCCAAGTACTGCTGCTTCCCAGGTGCATTAGCAGGAAGCTGGATCAGAAGCCAGGACTTGAACCAGGCACTACAATATGGGATGCAGGCATTCCAAGTGACACCGCGAAGACCAGCCCCAACCCGTGACCTGAAATCTGAAGCATAGCAATAAACTTTTAAGCTCTGCTTTGTTGAAAGTGACTGTCCTATAGTTTGGATAGATCTGCCCCTGTGTGATGAATATGCTCGTAAACCATCAGGGCTGAGATCTGGTTTTACCTTACTTACAAGATCATAATTTACTTGTTAGTGACCTAACAACCTCCCACTGGGCTCCGTGTCTTCAAGGTCCCACAGCCTCTCAGCACTGCCACACTGGGGACCAAGCTTTTAGCACATGAACCTCTGCCATATCCAACTACAGCAGAGTGTAAGGGGCTTCCATTCTTGGCACACCCAGAAAGACCTGGAGGAGCTTGAGAGACCCACGGGGGAGGACCGTGCTTCCCAATGGAAACATGGCCCACTGGTCCGTCCAGCACAGGCTCACTGAGGTGTGGAGCTCTTCCAAATGTTGACACGTTCTTCACACAATACCAAAAACTCATCACCATGATCAACAATCTCATCAGAAAAGTCGGCAAGTGTTAACATGCTATAAAGCAGCCAGCGCTGTGGCGCAGCGGGTTAAAGCACCAGCCTGCAGTGCCTGCATCCCATATGGATGCCAGTTCAGGTCCTGGTTGCTTCATTTCCAATCTAGCTCCACGCTAATGCACCTGGGAAAGCAGCGGAGAATGGCCCATGTATTTGGGCCCCTGCATCCATGTGGGAGACTCAGAAGAAGCTCCTGGCTCCTGGCTTCTGCCTGGCCCATCCCAGTGGTTGCGACCATCTGGGGAGACCATCTGGAAGACCTCTCTCTGTCTCTACCTCTCTCTGTAACTCTGCCTTTCAAATAAATCTTTAAAGAAGAAGAAGGTAGGAAGTCTACAGTGGCAGCATGTTTTTTTTTCCAAAATTCCAATTTCTACTCACATTTGTCCCCTGGGAACAAATACTGTCCATTGTTTTCAACGAAGAGGTAGACTTGCTTTGGTCGTTTTCCATAGAAGTTCTTCCAAACACCTGGGTCTTAATAACTCTGGTGTGACCGTCAGTCAGTCCTTCAGGTAAGGCTGTGTTCCGTGAGAAAGGTGGCGAGGTCAGCCAGCAACGTGCTGGCAACTGCACAGGAACTTTTCCTAAAGAGGACCTCAGGCTTCGGAAGGCTGCAGAAGTGTCTCACCGTCAACTTCCCACTTAACATAAAACACTAAAAAGATACGCACTCAAGGATCAAGACCTAAGAAAACTGATGGCTTTTACTGCTTCACCAAGGACATCATTAGATGAAAAGTGACTTCAAAAAAAATTGGGAGTACAGTACACAGCGTACAGTCCAAAATGACCACCAGTATTCATGGGATCCACTGCCTCGGTTTGAGCTGGGCCAGCAGTGTTACCCACTGCAGTTAGCAACCATCAGGACCAATGCCAAGATCAGGGGAAAGGGAAACAATGTCTTATTATCAGTGAGAAAATCGTTTTGATTTCACAGATGTTCTGCAAAGTTCATGGAACCCCCACAGGAGCCCACAGATCACACTGGAAGGACTGGTGATTTTCACTTCTTTTTATATCAAAGATTCATCTGTTTATTTGAAAAGCAGAGTTACATAGAGAGAGAGAGAGATCTTCCATCTGCTGGTTCATGCCCCTGATGGCTGCAATGCTGAAGCTGGGAGCCAAGAGCTTCATCCAGGCCATCAATGTGGGTAGCAGGTGCCTAAGCACTTGGGCCATTCTCTGCTGCTTTTCCCAGGCCAGGAGCTGGATTGGAAGTGGAGCAACCAGGACTCCAACCGGTGCCCTTATGGGATGCGGCTGGCTTAACCCACTACACCACAGTGCCGCCCTGACTTTCACTTTTGATAATTGGGCCTTTGTGTCCTTGTCCCAGGCCCTGTGATTGCTAGGGAAAGACCTTCCAGGGGTGTGAAGACCAAGAGAACAAAACATAGTCTTTGTCTTCTAGTAATGCATGGTCTTCAGCAGTGTTCAAAGCTACAGATGCCTTCACGAACCAAGAGGCAGAGACATGGGAGGAGCAGCAGGGTGGGGGCCCGCAGAGCAGGGAGCACGGGGGTCCCCCTGCACACAGCTGCCATTCCCCCCCACCAGTGGTGGCTATGTAGACACACAGGCCCAGCAGGGCCAGATCTTGTCATTTGTTAAGAAAAATCAGAACACAAGATTTTTTATAGATTTTCCCAAATTTTGAAAGTTGACAATTGATTTTCTTTAAAAAAATAAATCATAGGCAGGATTCATGCTGTGGGTACCAATTTTCAACCTCTGGTCTGAAGGGAGAGCCAGACACACAAATAACGACAATCAGCTGCTCCAGTGGACGACAGTTCTGAGGGCAAAGAGAAAGCAGGGCCGGCAGCCACGCCTCCCTCTCCTGAGAACTCGCCAGGTGCCAAGGGAGCTACAGTCAACTGGTTTACCCGACGTGCTTGGCAGTCTTACCCCTTCTTTTATGGAGGAGGAAACAGACTCAAGGTACGCAAATAACGACCCAGGGCCACTTACTCACACCCCCACTGCTCTCCGTCTCACCCGACTCCTCCTGCCCTTCTGAGTTTCTGCCTCAGGGCCTTTACACATGCTGTTCTATTCTGAAATGTCCTTCCCTCAGAGGGTTTCCTCCCCTGCTGTGTTCAGGTGTCTCACATAAACCATCTTGTCAGGGGCAGGCATTTGCCTAACAGTTAAGATCGCTACTGGGACACCCACATCCGCCTGGGTTCAAGTCTCAGCTCCAGCTCCCGATTCCAGTGTCCTGCTAAGGCACACCCTGGGAGGCAGCAGGGTCCCTGCCACCCACATGAGAGACCTGGATTAAGTTCCTGGCTCTTAGCTTCAGCCCAGGCCAGTCTCAGCCACTGCAGACATTTGAAAGGTGAATCAGCAGATACGAACTCTCTCTCTCTCTCTCTCTCTCTCTCTCTACCTACCTACCTATCTCTATCTATCTATCTCTATATCTCCATCTCTCTCTATCTCTGCCTCTCAAATTAAAAAAATTTAATAAATAAAAATCACCTTTGCAGGAAACAGTAACCACCCCTCACTGCACACACACACTGTTAACCTTCACCCCACTTTCTTCTTTGTGCAAAGCATTTCTTGAAATGGGGTAATGTACACTCTACTTGCTAACTCCGTTCCCCTCCCCCACCGACTGCCACCATCACGACCACGCAGCCTTGGCAGGAAGTAGCCCCGCCTCTGGCACTACTTTGGCACAGATCAGTGCTCACCAGCCACCCGTTAACTGGTAGAGGTGAGAATGGCTGCTGTGGGCTCCAGAGACAGAAGACATGCAGTCATGACGGATGGACACTCGTGTTTACTGCAAGAGTCTGACAGCAACAAAGGTAAAAACCCATGAGGATCAGGCAGGAAGCGGTAAGCCCTGGATGAACCCACCCCTGGGGGATGCGACCCTTGGGCTCCCGCTCCGGCCAAGGCACTGCTGAACCCGGCAGGAGAGCCAGGCTCTCCAAGGCTGACCTCACTGCGCATCATGCAGGTGCAGAGCGCTGCTGTGGGCGCATACACGAGAGCTTCACCACGCAGGATTGTTTGGAAAGATGTCCTCTTGCCTAACATATGCTGTTCTGCCACATGGGCAGGTGTCTGCCTTGTCATGTGCCCAAGAGAAAGGAGCATGTGTAACCACTCAGAGAGACATCCAAGAATGTTCACTGCAGCTTCATTCATAACAGTCAACACCCGAATACCCATCAATAACAAACAGCCTAAGCATCTAAGGGGTTACTACACATGCACACACACACACACACACACACGTGCACAACAGCCTCCACAACAGGGATGGCTGTCACATCGCTGAGTAAGAGAAGCCAGGCCCAAAAGGGAACACGATGAATGACCCAGCGCATAAGGGACAAGTAGAGGATGAGGAAGGAGCAGACGAGGACAGAGTGGGGAGGGGGGGAATTTTGCCCAGGAATTTTGTTTCAATCAGGGGTGGTCGGATGACCACAGGAAGACCACAGTCCCCTAGAGGAAGAGGAACGTGCAGCCTGCAGGGGTCACATGGGCAAGCCCACCCCTGCCCCAGGCAGGAGGCAGAAGGAGCAGGAGAAAGCGTGCGCTGGAGCCTGTGTGGTGGGGATTTGTGGGGAGAGGGAGGACCAAGGGGCAGTTAAGCATGGTCAGGACGGGCTGTTTCGAATCACGTTGCTGAGCTCTGGGTCACTAGCTGTCGGAACCTGGTCCTGGGGTGGTTAAGTGGTAGCGGTAGCGTTGGTTGGAGAATCTGATAATGGAGTCAGTGGGCGCGTGGGCTCAGGCTGGGATGGGTGGCCTGCCTACAACAGGCATGTTCGGCCGGCGCCACGGCTCACTAGGCTAATCCTCCGCCTTGCGGCGCCGGCACACCGGGTTCTAGTCCCGGTCGGGGCGCCGAATTCTGTCCCGGTTGCCCCTCTTCCAGGCCAGCCCTCTGCTGTGGCCAGGGAGTGCAGTGGAGGATGGCCCAGGTGCTTGGGCCCTGCACCCCATGGGTGACCAGGAAAAGCACCTGGCTCCTGGCTCCTGCCATCGGATCAGCGCGGTGCGCCGGCCGCAGCGCGCCGGCCGCGGCGGCCATTGGAGGGTGAACCAACGGCAAAGGAAGACCTTTCTCTCTGTCTCTCTCTCTCACTGTCCACTCTGCCTGTCAAAAAAAAAAAAAAAAAAAAAAAAAAAAAAACAGGCATGTTCGAGGGCAAGTTCTTTGCTGTCTCTAGGAATCAGCCAGCCTGGAGGAGCAGCGTCTCCCAAGCCAACAAAATGCAATGCAACATCAAAGTCTCATAAAATACAGAAAATAAGGAACATGACCAACAAAGGAGGCTCATCGAGCACTGGTAAGACCCTCCTTTCACGCAGAAGGCGCCCTGAGCTGCTTGCTGAGACCAATGTGCCCTATGCACTTGGCCGTCTCACACCTCCTTCTGTGTGAAATACACACACGCAATTCTGTCTGCAGAAACCCAAAGTCGAAAAAAGCCCTCCACTCTCATCAGCCAGCATGCAAGCTCCTCACTCCCTACCCACAGTCAGAATTCTTGACCTCCTCCCCCTCCTCTCCCCTCCCCCTCTCCCCCCTCCTCCTCCTCCCTCCTCCCAGACTGTAGTCCCTAGCTGGAGGCCCAGTCCCACCCTTCCTGGCCTCAGGCTGTCTTCACCCTCTCTCCAGCTGCCAGCCTAAAGGTTCGAAGGCCCTCCTCTGAGCCTTCTGTAGCAGATCAACCAGAGGGGAAATGCACTCTGGGCCACTGCCAGCCGCCACTTTCTCCACTCTCCCTAGCAAGTGTCCCCTCTAATCTTCCGTGACGCCTAGGTGCTCCATCCCCCTTCCTGGAAGCTGCCCTCACCAGTCCATTTCCCGGGGCTATAGTGTGATACCAGAGGCTGGCTGCCTTAGAAAGAAGAGAGGTTCATTTAGCTCCTGGTGTGGGAGCTAACCACGTAACACCAGCTCCATCACCTCTGGTGAGGGCCCCCTGGCTGGATCCCGTGGTGGCTGGTATATGAGAGAGAGAGAGAGAGAGAGAGATCACATGGCAAGATGGCAAGCAAGAACAGCGGGGGCAAATCTTGCTTGCTTGTTTGCTTGTTTTATTTGAGAGGCAGAGAGAGAAGGGAGCTTCCATCCACTGGTTCACTTCCTCAAATACCCACAATAGCCAGGGTCGAAGTCAGGAGCCAGGAACTGTATCCAGACCTCCCATGAGTGACAGGTGCCTACTTGAGTCATCATTGCTACCCAGGGTGTGCATTAGCAGGAAGCTGGAATCAGAAGAAGACTCAGGAAACAAACCCAGGCACTCTAATATGAGACGTAAGAACCATTGTCTTAACCTCTAGGAAAATGCTTCCGCACCCCCACCCCATCCTATCCCAGCCCCACCTCTTCTATCTCCAATCCCTGCCGGTTATAACAACCGAGAAACCCTCCAAGGGTTACCCTGCACTAAGCCCCGCCCCTTAACACCTCCTAACACCACCTCCTAACACCACCACACTGAGGACTAAGCTCCCAGCACCTGAACTTTTAGGGAACAAAGTACACATAAACCACAACACTGCCCACTGGGCCACTGCCAGCCGCCACTTTCTCCACTCTCCCTAGCAAGTGTCCCCTCTAATCTTCCATGACGCCTAGGTCTCCTCTGAGGAGAAATGAGGCATAATGAGGTTAGAAGGGTTTGTTCAACATACAGGAAGGGGGCGAACCAGGATGAACGTGAGTGAGTGACCCTGAAGATGGCCTGGGCAGGAGAGTGCAGACTGAGGCCTTCCCACATAAACCAAGGCGCCAGGTAGTACCTGTGTCCCAAGGGCCCCGCCCATAGCACTGGGAGCCCTGCTTGGACCAGAGGAGTAGGCAGCAGTGGGTGCTTGAGGGGTGTGTGTGTGGGTTGTTAGAGAGGCCCTGAAAGGTTAGGACACATTCACCTTGACATAGCCCAGCTGAGTCTCCGGAAGATGACAGGACTCAAGTCCTTCCAGACTGGCACAAGCTGCAGCTCCCAGTGCCCACCTCCTTTCCCTGCCCACTCGTACCCTGGCCACTCTCAGAAGCTCAGACTAGGGGGCTTTCGTTTCCCTCGTGTGTAACCCCCGGGGTGGGGTGGGGGGAATCCAGCATGCCTAGGCTGAGAGCCTTCCCCAAGTTCACAAAAGGTGGCCACCAGGGGGCCTCGGGCTGCTCTGGTGGCATTCCCTTCTTTGGCCTGGCCCAGAGCAGTCTGGGAGAGGAGGAGCTGGCCCAGACAGCACTCACAGAGGGAGCCCGCAGCTGGGGAAGGCAGCTCTGGCCCGTGCAGGTGGTACACCAAGAGCCTGCTTGAGACGGTCCTTCCTCCATCCTGGAAGGAGGAACAACCTAATTATAACATCTCCTGGCCGGCACAGCTCTCAGCCGTGCGGAGCCCAGTAGCACACAGGCACACACAGGAGTGCCGCCAGATGGGCCTGCTCATTAGGATGAGGAGTGTGGTATTTCTTATGCAAATAAGGACAAATAAATCCACCGGAGAAGTGTGAACAATAAACACGCACAGGAGAAAGGACCTCTCTGGAGAAGAAAACAGACAGGAGGCTCTCAGCCCCAGGTGTTCTAGATGCTCCTACCTGGAAGCTGAGGCCCTGGGGGAGCCCCGTCCAAGGGCTGAGCTTGGCCCAACCTAGGTCAGGCACAGAGAAGAGTCAAGATGTCAGTGCGCGGGTGTGTATGTGTGTGTGTGCGTGCTTGGGCTCTGGCAGCTGGGACATGTGGAGGCCAGGCCCACAGCTGTCCAGCTCGGTGCCAGCTGCAGGAGCGGACCTAGCCCGCAGCAGCAGAACACACCCCAGCAGCACCCAATCCAGAGGACCAGCATCTTCAGGACTCCCCGGGAGACCACAGCACTACTACTCACCACGCCCCCAGGGGCTGCCCCAGCCAGCTTTCTGTGCCTGCTCTGCACCCACTCTGACAGCCACACCCCTGGTGCCACCCACCCCCCTTACCCTCCCCACAGGTTTCTTGTCCATCACATCACAGGCTCTCCCCAGACAGCCTCAGCAATAGCACCTGCTTCTCCCATCCCCACCCCTGACCCACCTCATCCCTGCCTCAGAGGATGGACTCCTGCACTGTCCCCCCGTCCCGGGGCCTCATTGTCTGATGCCTTCTCAGCTGTGCGCCCCTTGATCCCACCACCCACAGGTGCTCCCGGCCCCTCCCTCTCCTTCCCTGACAGTCTGGGCCTTTATGGTGCTGTCACTCTGGCCCCTCGTCCCCCCGGGACACCTCCCACTGGCCAGGAGACACTACTTCATCAAGGTCATAGGCTGCCCGGCCTCTGCTCTCCCAGGACCACCCATCCACTCCACAGTCCAAGGGCCTCCAACTCTAGCCATCCAATCCACAGCACCTCGCCATGCCAGGGGGTGGCCAGCATAATCATCAGACACCTGCAGGCGTCCCTGCCTGTAAAAACTCCAACTCTTCGCGTCCACCTCTACAACCTACACCCAACCCCCTGGACGGAGACCCCTGGCACTCCTACCATGCTCCTGTCACAGGTGCCCCCTGCCAGCTGCGCCCAGTCCCGAGATACATTCTTCCAACATGCTGCCGGTGTCACTGTGACAACACCCATCCCCTTGCTTGGAGTTATCTCCACGGGGCAAACCAAGGCGGTTACACTCAGCATCTGCCTTCCCGTTACCCCCACACACCGCCTTCCCACCTGCCCCCGTTGCCCCCTTACGTGGGGGCACTTGGGCCCACAGCCTGTCTCCTAAGGACCCTGCCCTCTATTCTCCTGGCGCTCTCACCCCCTTCTCCCTCTCCCATCACCCCAGCAGACCTACCTGCTCCTTTCTCGCCCATGATAACAAAACCCAGAAACACTTGGACCTCTCTCTCTCCTGCTCCCGATTCTTGCACAAAAATCTCCATCTTCCTTCAGATCCACTTCAACCAGGCTCTCGCTGGTCTTCCACCAAAATTGTCTCATTGTGGTGATGGCTCCTCGCCACTGTCCCCACTGTGGTGGGGCAGCTCCTCGCTTGCTGTCCTGCTGCTGTCTGCTTTGGGCCACTGCCTTCATGGGGCCCCCAGGAACTCAGTGCTGCCTGCCCCCTTTCCTCTCGATCATCCCACCCGGTCCTGGCTGGACCCTCTCCACCCCCTCTTTCCTCCTGTTGGGCACCCAGCACACAGCCCTCGGCCTTCCAGTCACACTCACTTTCTCAGTCATCTTCAGGTGATAGCTGGATGTGCATTCTCAAGACCTTCACCTCCTGGATTCTCACCCTCAGCCCAGCCCTGGCCCCCAGACCCCGGACCACACATCCAGCCGCCTCCGCCCTGCACCCTGGAGGCTCTGTTGCTGGCTCAGAAGCAACGTGTCCACCCCGGTGTCCTGCCCTTCCCCGACCAGACCCACTCTGCTTGCTTCCTGCGTGTCTCAGGGGATTCCAAGATGGCCTTCCTATCACCTTAATGCCTCTCCTTCCCCGCACACCTCCCCCCAGGCCATGCAGCCCTGTCTCCACATTTGGCCCTCTCCCTGCTCCCTCCCCTCCCAGCTGAGCCCAGCCCTTCCTCATACTGGAGTCTTACAGTGCCCTGCCCCTGCTCATGCCCCTGCCATGGCTCCCTCGCCCCTCAGGGTAGCAGCTAATGCCCCGCAGCTGCCCCTATCACCTCCCTGGCCTCAGCCCTGCCTCTCCCCTCCGGCTCACACCATGCCAGCTGCTCCAGCTGCCTCTCTGCTCCTCGAATCCTCCCCATGCCTCCTCCCTCTGCCTCCCCTGGCCAGACACCCCCATGGCCAACTCTTTCACTCACCTCCAGGATGCGCCCCAAATTCACCACTTGGTGATATCCACACCTCCCTCCTCCCCACACCCCTGCTCCTCCACTGTCCTGGTCAGAGTCCAGCGCATTCGATCATTTCTTGACTAGTCCAATTCATCATGTTCCTGGCCCATTGTCTGTCTGTCTTCCCCCATGGAAATGCAAGCCCCGTGAGGGCGGGGATGGCCGTTTCAATCACCACTGTGTCCCAGGCACCTTGGACAGTACTTGTCTAAGGTAGTACCCAATATGGAAGATTTGAGTGAATGAACGCACAATGCCGAGCTACCCCACTTATAAACGGCTGTCCCGTACATGAGTTCAGCTCTCCTCCAACTAACTTCTTTCCTGACTTAGGCGACCCAGAGGGTATGTTTCAAGTGTCTTAGGTCAGAAGGCGGCACACTTCACTCAAGATAACTTACCTGGGGGGCCGGTGCTGTGGCGTAGTCAGTAAAGCAGCCACCTGCAGTGTCAGCATCCCATATGGGTGCCGGTTTGAGTTCCAGCTGCTCCACTTCTGATCCAGCTCTCTGCTATGGCCTGGGAAAGCAGTAGAAGATGGCCCAAGTCCTTGGGCCCCTGCACCTGTGTGGAAGACCTGGAAGAAGCTCCTGGCTCCTGGCTTCAGATCGGCGCAGCTCTGGCCATCACGGCCAATTGGAGAGTGAACCAGTGGATGAAAGACCTCTCTCTCTCTCTGCCTCTCCTTCTCTCTCTGTGTAACTCTGACTTTCAAATAAATATAAATAAATAAATACATACATACATACATACATACATACTTTTTTTTTTTACAGGCAGAGTGGACAGTGAGAGAGAAAGAGAGAGAGACAGAGAGAAAGGTCTTCCTTTGCAGTTGGTTCACCCTCCAATGGCCACCGCGGCCGGCACACTGCGGCCGGCGCATCACGCTGATCCGAAGGCAGGAACCAGGTGCTTCTCCTGGTCTCCCATGGGGTGCAGGGCCCAAGTACTTGGGTAATCCTCCACTGCACTCCCGGGCCACAGCAGAGGGCTGGCCTGGAAGAGGGGCGACCGGGACAGAATCCGGTGCCCCGACTGGGACTAGAACCTGGTGTGCCGGCGCCGCTAGGCGGAGGATTAGCCTAGTGAGCCGCGGCGCCGGCCCATAAATATTTTTAAAAATAGATTTACTACCCAGGAAAGGTCTTTATTTGCTCACTTAACTGAGAAATCTAAGAGGGGCTGACTGTGGGTGTGGCGCAGGCAAACACTGCAGGTGGCTTGGTTTCTGGCTTGAAGGCTTGAGTCCCACAGGCTGCTCTTCCATCTGGCTCCAGCAGCTGCAGGCCAGCTCACACCCTGCTTCTACTCCACGGGGCAGAGAGTTGCTCTTAAGAGACCCACTGTTAGGTTTCTGGGCCAGGCGTGAATCAAGTGTCCTGCCCCCCAACTCAGCTGCTCTCTCTGGAGATGGAATACAGCAACTCAGCATCTGGAGTCAGAGGAGCAGCTGGAGTCAGCCTGAACCATGGGGTCTTGGGTGGGGGGAAGTAAGATCTGACACCAAGGTGGGAGCCCCAGGCCGAGGGCAGGCATGCACATCCTTCCAGCTTGTGGCACCTGCCAGGGCTGCAGGAACAACTCCCAGGGGGCCTAGTGGACCCTGATGGGACAACAGTGGGCCCAGGAGAAAAACTTGAACTTTCCTCTTCCCCTTTGGTTTCTGTACAAATGAGAAGTAATGAGGGCCGGCACTGTGGCATCGTAGGTAAAGCCATTACCTGCAGTGTCAGCATCCCATATAGGTGCCAGTCATGTCCTGGCTGCTCCTATTCTAATCCAGCTCTCTGCTATGGCCTGGGAAAGCAGTGAAAGATGGCCCAAGTGCTTGGGCCCCTGTACCTGTGAGGGAGACCTGGAAGAAGCTCCTGGCTTCAGATGGGCCCACCTCGGGTCATTGTGACCATTTGGGGAGTGAACCAGATTCTATCTATCTATCTATCTACCTACCTACCTACTTACCTACCTCTGTCTCTCTGCAACTCTGCCTTTCAAATAAATAAATAAATCTTTTTTTAAAAAGTGATGCAAAAATTAGCTCAAAATGGCAAGAGATTCCCCTCAAGCCAGAGTCAGGCCTCAGTCACAGCTGAGCACACAGCAGCTGCTATACCTTCTCCTGGGCTCCCACCACCAACTGCCCAAGACAGGCACCACAAAGTCAGAACAAAGAAGAGTGGCCACCACATCACCATCATGCCACCTGTCCCAGGCTCCAGGACTATGCAGTTATCTTGGAGACAGGAAGTTCAAATATTCACAGAGAACTTGTAATGCTCTCTTTTTTTTTTTTTTTATTTTTTTGACAGGCAGAGTGGATAGTGAGAGAGAGAGACAGAGAGAAAGGTCTTCCTTTGCCATTGGTTCACCCCCTAATGGCCGCTGCGGCCGGCGCACCGCGCTGATCCGAAGGCAAGAGTCAGGTGCTTCTCCTGGTCTCCCATGGGGTGCAGGGCCTAAGCACTTGGGCCTGGAAGAGGAGCAACCAGGACAGAATCCGGTGCCCCAACTGGGACTAGAACCCGGGGTGCCAGTGCCGCAGGCGGAGGATTAGCCTATTGAAGGCGTGGTGCCAGCCTGCTCTCATTATTTGTAGATGATGAAATTATAAACCTAGAAGATACAAGAGAACTGACTGTTCCTGTATGAAATACTCAGGTAACTCAATGGATTCTGAGATCCATATTCAAAACAAATGTGATTGCCTGTCATTTGTTGCAGGAAGTAGAAGTGGTCCTAGCTAACGTAACAAAAGAAACTGTGGCACTCAGAGAACAAAGCAAAATGCTTTTAACTAGGAATTCAGGGGGGCATTTGGAGTAGTGGTTAAGACACCACATGGGCTGCCTGTACCCATATTAGAATACCTGAGTAGAAGTCTCGGCTCCACTTTGGATTCCAGCTTCCTGCTAATGCAGACCTTGGAGGGCAGTGGTGATGGCTCAAGTGTTTGGGAATCTGCCACCCACATGGGTAGCCTGGATTGAATTGGCAGCTCCTGGCTTTGGCCTGGTCTAGTTTTGGTATTGCTGGCATTTGAGGAGTGAACCCAGAGATGGAAGCACTCTCTCATTTCCTCTCTTTCTCTCTTTCTTTCTCTCCACCCCCCCAACGGGTGCCGGTTCGAGTCCTGGATGCTCCACTTCCAATCCAGCTCCCTACTAACGTACCTGGGAAAGCAGCAGAAGGTTCTCCAAGTGCTTGGACAACTGCCACCCTTGTGGGAGACCCAGATGAAGCTCCTGACTCCTGATTCAGGCCTGGTGCAGCCCTGGCTGTTGTAACTCTGACTTTCAAAACAAATAAATAAATCTTTAAAAAATTTTTCAAGCTAAATGATTCAGATAAAGATGCCCAATTCAAGAAGATGGATCATATTTTCTATCATAGCCCCAACACCTTCATAAGAAATGGCAGAAGAGGTAAGTATTTGATGTGGTGGTTAAGACACCACTTGGGGCCAGCGCCGTGGCTCACTAGGCTAATCCTCTGCCTGCAGTGCCAACACCCCGGGTTCTAGTCCTGGTTGGGGCTCCGGGTTCTGTCCCGGTTGCTCCTCTTCCTGTCCAGCTCTCTGCTGTGTTCCGGGATTGCAGTAGAGGATGGCCCAGGTCCTTGGGTCCTGCACCCGCATGGGAGACCAAGAGAAGCACCTGGCTCCTGGCTTCGGATCAGCACAGTGCGCTAACCACAGCGCACCAGCAGTGGCGGCCATTGGAGGGTGAACCAACTGGAAAAAAAAAAAAAAAGGAAGGCCTTTCTCTCTGTCTCTGTCTCTCTCTCTCTCACTGCCACTCTGCCTATAAAAAAAAAAAAAAAAAGACACCACTTGGGATACCTGCATCCCACAGAGGAGTGCCTGGGTTCAAGTCCCAGCTCCAGCTTCCTGCTAATGCCCACCAGGGAAGCAATGGTGATGGCTCAGGTATTTGAGTGCCTGCCACCTCGAGGGAGATTGGAATTGAGTTCCAGGCTCCCTGCTTCTGCTTGGCCCAGCCCCAGCTGTTGCAGGCATTTGCAGAGTGAACCAGCAAATGGGAGCTTCTTCTCTCCTCTCTCACCCTTTCCCTCTTAAATAAAAAATTTTAATGGCAGGAGAAAACATTGTTTTCAAACCAGTAAGTACCCCAGGAGTATAGGTGTATAAACATGAGGGCCATGGGCTGGCATTAGGGCGCAGCTGATTAAGCTGATGCTTAGGACACCTACGTCCCACATCAGAGCGCCAGCTCCAATCCTGGCTGCTCTGCTTCTGATCCAGTTCCATACTAATGAGCTTAAGAGGCAGCCAAGTGGTGGCCCACATCCCTGGGCCCTGGCCACCCACGTGGGAGACCTGGATAGAGTTCCAGGATCCCAGCTTCAGCCTGCCTCAGTCTCCACTGTTGCAGACATTGGGGAGTGAATCAGTGAATGGAAGACCTCTCGCTCTCTCTCTCTCTTTCTCTCTCTCTCTCTCTCTCTTCTCTTTTCTCTCTCTTCTCTCTCTTTCTCTCTCTCTTGGCCTTTCAAGTAAATGAAAAAAATTTCTTTTTTTTTTTTTGACAGGCAGAGTGGACGGTGAGAGAGAGAGACAGACAGAAAGGTCTTCCTTTTTTACCGTTGGTTCACCCTCCAATGGCCGCCATGGCTGGTGCGCTGCGGCCAGCGCACAACGCTGATCCGAAGCCAGGAGCCAAGTGCTTCTCCTGGTCTCCCATGGGGTGCAGGGCCCAAGTACTCGGGCCATCCTCCACTGCACTCCCTGGCCACAGCAGAGAGCTGGCCTGGAAGAGGGGCAACCTGGACAGAATCCGGCGCCCCGACTGGGACTAGAACCCAGGGTGCCGGTGCCGCAGGCGGAGGATTAGCCTATTGAGCCGCAGCGCCGGCCAAAAAATAATTCTTAAAAGGGTAATATTCATGGCAGTTCACACATTTTGAGAAATTTCTGGAAAACAGAAAAAAAGCAGTGAGATCTGATTTGAAAGGGCAACTAGCATCCAGGAAGCACCGTGCTGGGGAAAGGGTTTGTTTTCTCCACCAAATCTCCTCGGCCCCTCTTGCGAAGGAGCCCCTGACACCCAGACGTGTCTGCGTGCCGGGCCTCAGGGCTGTACACGCTACGTTCACAGACTCCTCCATCGTCCCAATAAGGAAAAACATTACTAACATTTTCTATATATCTTATAAAGCACAGTTCCTTTGCAAAGATTTTTAGAAGACTGAAACAACTGGGGAGCAGCCCAGTGCACGAGATGACATTGCCGGGAAATTACAGGAGCCGGTGGACCACACACTGCTTTCTCCTCTTGCCACATAAGGACCACTTGCTGTCTTCTGCTCATGGTTCTGCCAAAGAGGGAAATAAAATAACGAGGGATGTGGCCATGCAGGGACAGCCCGAAAACAAGGAACGAAGGACACTGGCTCTGGCAAAGCCCAAGTCCCCTTCTCTCTCTCCCGCTACACAAACACCTGTCAAACAGTGCCTGGGCTCTGTGCAGCCTCCCCAGCCTCCGGCAGCCAGGACAAGATCTGCCCAGACGCCATCACTCTGCTGACACTCCTGCTGGTTCTCCGGCAGCTGCGCGTGTCCTCTGAGTCGGTGCCAGGAGTCGTGGTGGATTTTCACTTATCACTTGCTCGGACCTCTGGGCAGCCTGCAGAAGCAGAATCTGCCCCGTGGCGCAGAGCAGAACACACTGGCCTTTGCTGCACAGTGGGGAGAGAGCGCTCTGGATGTGCCTGAGAAATGGGAAAACTGTGTGTCGGCCAGAGCCTCCGTCTCTGTCTTTCCTCCCCTCCCCCGCCCCGCCCCAGCAGCGGAGTCAGGAAGCTGGGCCCTAGGGTAAGGAGCTGAGGGAGAAACAGAGGTGAGGGCCAGAAGGAGAGACCACCCACACCAAACACATCCTGCATCCCTGGCTACTCAGATGAAAGCAATGCTGAAGTCCCGCCATACACACCCTAAACTAGCAAATAAGAAAATTCAGAGATGGGTGGCTAGCCTAGCCAGGGAAGGCACCTCTGTCCCCTATTCCAGCACCTGGATTCAATACAGCTTTGGCTTTTTCACCTCCTTCTCCAATGAAAAACAGTAAGAAATCTGTGAAAGGGGTACCCCCATCCTTTCTCCAAGAAACCCATCTGGGCCTCCTGCCCCTCGCCCTGGAGCTCACCACCTGTCCCCCATCCTGCTCAGGACAGGTGCACTGCAGCCCGAGGGCAAGTCTCTGGGTCTTCATCACTGGCCCCCACATGGGGACAGACTCTGGTGAGCCTTCAGGCCACATGGGCTGAGTCATTGCCTGGGTCACCAGCAACCAGGCCAGAGGGACAGGGGCCATTCTCATTCCAAGATCTCCCTCCTTCCCCCAGGTCCCCAGCATCTCTCCTTGGCCCTGCCCTTTTGGCCCTACCTGCATTGATGAGGCCTCCTACACAGCTCCCCGGTCCCTGCCTCTTCCCCATGCCAGGTTCCCACTGTCCCCTGCTCAGCCCTGGTGTCAGCTGCACACTCTTGTTCTGGCATAATCTTTCCAAAGGGCAAGTCCCTGCTTGCCAACTTCCTGTTCAGGGTTTTTGCAGCTCACTGTGGCCTTTGCAGGAAATCCAGCCATCACAGCCTGTGTGACCCCACCCATGTCCACAGTTCTCACCTTCTGCCACCATCCTGCCTGCCATGCTGGCCCTGCAGCTGCCACCATTGCCTCGACAGATGCAGGCCTCCAGCCACACCAGGCTCCTTCAAGCACCTTGGCAGCTGCTTTCCAGCCCAGCAGACCTAAGAAAGTCAGTGAGAGAGAGAGAGAGAGACATCATCCATCCGCTGGTTCACTCCCCTAAATGGCCACAACATCTGGGACTGGGTCAGAATGAAGTCAGGAGGCTGGAACTCCATCTGGGTCTCCCACATACGTGGCAGAGGCCCAAGTACTTAGGCCATCTTCTGTTGCTTTCCCAGGAGCATTAGAAGGGAGCTGGATTGGAATGGAGTGGCTGGGACGCCAACTGGCTCCCATACAGGATGTCAGTGTTGCAGGCAGAGGCTTAGCCCACCATGCTATGATACTGGCCCTGATTATTTTTATTTATTTATTTATTTATTTATTTATTTATTTAAAGATAGAGATCTTCCATCTGCTGATTTACTCCCTAAATTGCTGTAACAGCCAGAGTTGGTCCAGACTGAAGCCAAGATCCTGGAACTCCATCTGGGTCTTCCACGTAGGTGACAGAGACCCAAATACCTGGGCCACCTTCCACTCTCTCCCAGGTGCATTAGCAGGGAGCTGAATCAGAAGCAGAACAGCTAGGACTCCAACCTGGTCTCCAATATTGGATGCTGGCATCTCAAATGAAGGCTTACCCCACTGAGCCACAATGGCAGCCCCAGTGCCTTGTTGGTAACCACAGTCACCCTACTGTGCACCGGAACACCAGCACTGACTCCTCCTAGCCCCCCGTAACTCTGTGCCTGCTGGTCACACTGCCTCCCACATTCCCCAGCTTCTAGTAACTGCCACTCTACTCCCCTTCTCTGAGATCAATGTTCTCAGGCTCACATAGGAGTATGATCGGGCAGCATTCACCTTTCTGTGCCTGGCTCACTTTTCTTAACACCATGAAGTTGTTGCAAAGGACAGGGCTCTGTCCTGGATGAAGAGGATTTCAGCATGCACACAGGCCATGTGTCCTCCTTCCCTGCACCTGCTTTTACATCCTGGCCACTGTGGGCAGTGCAGCAACAAACGTGGTCATGCAGATGTCTCCTCCACAGGCTGACTTCACTTCCTTCAGGTACATGTCCAGAGGAATTCCTGGCTCCTGTGACAGTTCTATTTCTAGTTGCTTGAGGAAGCTCCATATAGTTTTCCATAACGGGAGCCATAATTTCCATTGCCTTGCACAGTATATATACAAAAGTTCCTCTTTCTCCACAGCCTCACCAGCATTGGTTATTTGTCTTTTGGAATTCCTTCATTAGCAACAACTCTATTGAGATAGAATGCACAAGCCATAAAAGTTCCCATTTTAAAGTGCACCATTTTGGGATTCATATATTAGAATACATCAGTATACTCAGAGCTGTGCCACCATCACCACGATTTTAGAGTATTTTTTTTTTATTTGACAGGTAGAGTTATAGACAGTGAGAGAGACAGAGAGAAAGGTCTTCCTTCCGTTGATTCACACCCCAAATGGCCGCTACGGCCAGAACTGCACCAATCTGAGGCCAGGATCCAGGTGCTTCCTCCTGGTCTCCCATGCGGGTGCAGGGCCCAAGCACTTGGGCCATCCTCCACTGCCATCCTGGGCCACAGCAGAGAGCTGGCCTGGAAGAGGGGCAACCGGGACAGAATCCGGTGCCCATATGGGATGCCGGCACCACAGGCAGAGGATTAACCAAGTGAGCCATGGCGCCAGCCCCGATTTTAGAGTATTTTCACGGTCCACCCAAAAAAAACATGTAGCCCGTGAACCTCCACCGCCTCCCCATGCTCTCTCCTCCCCCAGCCCTTGGCAACCAGTCACCAACTCTGTGTCCATAAACATGCCTCCGCCATACATTTCATATGCACAGAACACATAACTGCTCTTTAGTGTCTGGCCTCTTCCACTTAACATAGCATTTTCAAGATTCATCCACACCAAAGCGCCTCTCAGCTCTACATTCCTCTTTGTTGCTGGAATGTTCCATCATGTGGAGATTCCATATTTGGTTCCATTCATCAGCTGGTGGATTTGGGGGCTGTTTCCGCCTCAGGGCCATTGTGAATAAGGCACACTTCATGCACACATTTTTGGGTGAATACATGGGTTTTTACTTTCATTGTTGGATACACACCTTTAGGAGTGGAACTGCTGACTCATGTTTAGCCCCTCCAATATGGCTGCTTCATTCCACCCTCCCACCAGCAGTGTATGAGGCCTCCGATTTCTCCACAAATTTGCTAACACTTGTTGTTATTGGACTTGATTTTAGTCAGGCTGCTAGGCAGAAGTGGCAGCTCATTGTGGTGTTTATTTAAATATCTCCATGATATCTATAATGATGAGCATCTTTTTTAATGTTCATTTATATATTTTCATCTACTTGCAAGACAGAAGAAAGAGCTTCCATTCACTGGTTCACAAAAACTGCCCACAATAGGCAGGGCTGGGCAGGGCTGAAGCCAGGAGCCAGGAACTCAATTCAGGTCTCCCACGGAGGTGGCACGAACCCAATCACACGAGTCATCACCCCTGCCTCCCACGATACCCATTAGCAGAAAACTGAAATCAAGAGTCCGGGGCAGGCATACAACCCAATTTGTCCATTTTTAGTTGAACTGCTTGCCTTTTCTTACTGAGGTGTAAAAGTTCTTTATACTCTAAATACAAGTCCGCTCTCAGAGAGGCAGCTCTTTTACACTTCTGATTGTGTTCTCTGCACCGCAAAGGTGTTCTGTTTTGCCTGAGCCCCGTTTATCCCCGTTTGCTCTCATGGTGTATGCTGTGATTGCAGCTGTGTGCAGGAGGGAGTGTCTCCTGTTCTTCTAGACTGACCAAGGTATGTCGCCTGTGCTTTTGCTGTCTGTAATCGTCTGGATTTTCTGTTTCTTCTTGAGTGACTTTCAGTAGTTTGTCTCCTTCTGGGAATATGTTCACTTCTTTAAGTCACCTGCTTTGTGGACAAGTGGTATCCTACATCATCTTTTCAATTCTGTAAGGTCACTGGTAACATCTCCCCCTGCATTTTCTTCTTCTTTTTTTTTTAATATTTATTTATTTATTTGAGGGGTAGAGTTACAGAGGTGGGGTGGAGGGAGACACAGAAAGGTCTTCCATCTGCTGGTTCACTCCCCAAATGGCCGTAACGGCCAGAGCTGGGCTGATCGGAAGCCAGGAGCTTATTCTGGGTCTCTCACGCACATGCAGGCCACTGCTTTTCCAGGCCATAAGCAGAGAGCTGGACTGGAAGAGCAGCAGCTTGGACATGAACTGGCGCCCACATGGGATGCCGGCCGCAGGTGCAGGCCTAGCCCACTAGGACACCCCGCTGGCTCCTACTCCTGCATTTTCTAAAATGCCAGTTGTAGCCTAGCTTGCCGCCTTTCCGACACACTCATGCACACCCTACCCCTGTGTGTTGCTCACCACCTCCCTCGGTCACGCTGTGGCAGAACACCAGGTCACTGTGTGTCCCCACCTGCCTCCTCTCATTTCAGGAGGCCATGGGCTCTCAAAGGTCAAGACAGTGCGCATGTCTCCGCTGGCAGCAAAAAACAGGGAGCCCTCAGCTCTGTTTGGGGGTGCCCAGGAGGCGGTAGGAGAGAGAGCAGGCCTGAGGGAGAATGAGCTTGGAACTGGGAAGGGATGTCTCTCCCAGCCTCTCGAAGGAACCAATTCTCCACGGGGGAAGAAAGGCGCTGGGCACGGCACCACCCCACCAGCTACTCACGAGGGGACTTTGCGGGGCGGTTGGCATGAGTGACTCCACAGATAAGGCCTGAAAATTGAAACCGGCTCCAGTCCCCCAGCACTGAGGCCCTCGGGCCTCTATTATTGCTGTATGCGTCCAGAACAAACACCAGGACCGCGCAGAGCCCTCTGGGACCGCGCAGAGCCCTGTAGGACCGCACAAAGCCCACCGGGACCACGCCAGAGATCGCTGGGGCCAGGCAGAGCCCGCCTGGGCCGTTTGACCGTTTGGGAGAGGCTGTGTGGGAGCCTCTGCTAATTACAATTCCCTCTTCCAGACAGCTGTGATCTTTGGTGTCTTATGCACCTGAAAAATAGATCTTGACATTTAAGCCCCGCTCGCTGGGATGGTGTTAGGAGCGGTAATAAGCCACAAATTCCAATCAAAATGAAAATGCTAAATTCTGTGTTTGGGGCTGCCTGTGAAGGGCAAGGAGACCTGAGTGCCCACAGTTTGGCACTAATCCGCCAGCATCCAGAGAAGAGGCCCCGCTCGCCTTCCGCGGGGTGACACAGCCGCCGCCCACCCCTGAAGCTGAAGGCTGCAGGAATCCCCACAGTACCCCTGCTCTGGCAGGGGCGTATCTGCCCAGCAGACGCAGACGGGGAACGTGCTGGGCCACGGGAGGTCAGGAGGCTGGGCCAGCAGAGCCCCCAGCCCTGCTCCAGCTCGGCACCAAGGCCATGGTGGCACCCAGCCACCCCCTCAGCCCACAGGCCCAGGTCCCCAGACAGGATCCGAGAGCCGGAGGCAGGCAGGCCCTGGCTGTTGCCCGATTCCTGCCTGCAGGTGTCCTGGCCTGTGAGCCCTGCCCAGGAGGCCCCCTCAAGCCTCACAAGGAGAGAGCACCCACAGTAGGGTGGGAGCCTCCCTCCACTAGCAGGGGCTCCTCTGTCCGCAAGGCCTGACACGGTGGCTCTGAAGGGGTCTGCCGTCTGCCCCCAAATTTTCTCCCCTTCACGCTCTGCAGGCATTGCTCCACCAGACCAGAATGCCCCTCTGGTTCTTCTCTCCAGTGCCCATGCTGAGATCCAAGCATTCAGGGGCCGACGCTGTGGCATAGTAGGTTAAGCCTCTGCCTGCAGCGCCAGCATATCATCTGGGCACCAGTTCACATCCTGGCTGCTCCTCTTCTGATCCGGCTCTCTGCTATGGCAGATGGCCAAGTGCTTGGGCCCCTGTACCCATGTGGGCCATGGCACCATAGACCTGGGTTAGGGAGAATATCACAGTAGTTCCCTCTTATCCATGGGCAATATTTTCCAAGCCCCTGGGGGATGCCCGTAGCCATGGGTAGTACTGAACCCCATAGAGACTGTTTCCTCTGGGTACCCATCTGTGATCAGCTTTGACCTCTTCCCCTAAAGGAGGCATTTTCTGCTTCTCTGGTGCATCTGATCTGCCAGTGTCATACCTTGTCCTTTAGGGCCATGACAAAGAACACACCTATGATCAAATTCAGTTTAAGATTTAGGCATGGGGCCTGTTGCGTGATGTAGCTAGTAAACCTGCCACTTGCCAAACCAGTGTCCCATAAAGGTGCTGGCTCGAGTTCCAGCTCTACTTCCGATCCAGCTCCCTGCTAATGTACCTAGGAAAGCAGCAGAAGATGGCCCAAGTGCTTGGCCCATATGGGAGACCCAAATGAAGCTCCTGGCTTTGGTCTGGTTCAGGCCTGGCTGTCGCAGCCATGTGGGGAGTGATGAAAGATCTCCCTCTCTGTCTTCCTCTGTCTCTCCCTCTCTCTCTGTAACTCTGACTTTCAAATAAACAACTAAATCTTAAAAAAAATAATTTAGGCACAGTGAGATATTAACAACAATAGTTAATGACAATGCAGAACAATTATAACAATAAGCTGTAATGAAATTTATGTGAATATGGTGTCTTGAAAGCCTCAGGACAAACATTAACATTTTCTGGTTGACAGTAGTTGACCAAAGGTAACTGGAATGCAGAAAGTGAGACCACAGGCACTGCCCACACAGGGTGGGACTCTCCCCGGCGGCGACCATCCTAATTCTCTTCTGACTTCCTTCAGGAGTGCCGGGCAGCACTGGCCTGGCCCTGTGCCTCTGTGCTCTCTCCCAGGTGTCTCTGACCACCCATGGCACCGTTCACCAATCAGCTGGGCCTGCAGGGGAGGAGGCGAGAATTGGCGTGAGCAGCCAGGGTGTTCCCACCTCTCACTTCTGCACATGCTTTTCAAGTAAATTTTTTAAAGATTTATTTATTTATTTGAAAGAATTACACAGAGAGAGAAGGAGAGGCAGAGGGAGGAGAGAGAGAGAGAGAGAGAGAGAGAGAGAGAGAGAGAGAGAGAGAGAGAGAGGTTTTCCATCTGCTGGTTCACTCCCCAGTTGGCTGCAATGGCTGGAGCTGAGCTGATCTGAAGCCAGGAGCTTCTTCTGGGTCTCCCACATGGGTGCAGGGGCCCGAGGACTTGAGCCATCTTCCACTGCTTTCTCAGGCGATAGCAGAGAGCTGGATCAGAAGTGGAGCAGCCAAGACTTGAACTGCCACCTATATGGGCTGCTGGCAGTGCAGGTGGCGGCTTTACTCACTATGGCACAGTGCCGGCCCCCAGGTGACTTTGTGCTTTGTGAGCAGGTCAGGTCATCGTCTTGTTATGCCTGAGCAAGTGCTGGCCGAGGAGAGCTGCACACTGGTAAATTTTGGAGTCCTTTATTGCCACTGGTCGAGAGTGGACTCATGCCCTAAAGAACCCTTGACCCTGAAGCTCAAAGCAACAGGGGTTATAAAGGCAAAACCACAAGAAGGAGAGAGGGAATACATGGTTGCTAGGGTCAAGCTGACCTAAAGCCTCTGAGAAACTAAAATCAGTTACAATCTTGACAATCCCAATTACAATCTTATCATTAGTCCTGGTGCAGCTCAAGTGATCATGCTAGGGGATTTCTATGTTCTGCCATGTGGGATATGGTTGTGCTGCTATTGTCTTAGTCTTTAGTTTTAGACTATGGTCTCACGGTTGATGTATGTGGGGGGGGTACTTTCTCAAGATGGAATCTTGGGTGCTCTAAAATGGAGTCCCTACTGTCAAGATGTCACTTCCGTCTGAATGCTTTTTTGTTGTTGTTGTTAATAAACTGCAACCCAACTTGAGAGTATATGTTTTTTAAGATTTTAATTATTTATTTGAGAAGTAGAGTTACAGACAGAGAGAGGGAGAGACAGAGAGAGAGGTCTTCCATCCACTGGTTCACTCCTCAAATGGTTGCAACAGCTGGGGTTGGGCTGAGCCAAAGCAGGAGCCAGGAGTTTCTTGTGGGTCTCCCATGTGGGTACAGGGGCCCAAGCACTTGGCCAGCTTCCACTGCTTTCCCAGGCCATAAGCAGAGAGCCGGATCAGAAGAGGAGCAGCAGCACCAGTCCCCTGAATGCTTTTGTCTCCCCAAAGTTCACATTGAAATCCACTCAGCAGTGTGATGGTGTTAGGAGGTGATTAGGAGGTGAAGACAGGGCACTCAAGAATGGGATGAGGCCCCAGGAGCTCATTCACCTCCTCCCCAACGTGAGGGCAGTGGGGGAGCCATCCGTGAACCCGGACGTGGACCCTCACCGGCTGCGATGGGCTGCTTCCCAGTCCTCAGAACTGGGAGCAGTAAATTTCTGTTGTTTACAAGCCACTCGGCCTAAGGCAGCCCAGACAGACTAAGACAGGTGCTAAATCTACACTGTCAGCAAAGCCAAACACACCTTGGTGGCAGGCGACAGAGGGGACTCGGTGCAGCCTCAGCTCCCCTTACCTTTGCGGGTGCCTCCTGCCCCGCCCTGGCCTGCCCTCCCTCTGCCCTACACCCTTGGACTAATTCTCCTTCAAGAATTGAGAGAGAGGCCACCCTGTCGTGTGAGATGCAGGAGCCTAGACAGGCTCCTGCCAGAGAAGCGCCCCCTCTCCTGCCCTGTGTTCCATTTCCCTATCCTCCTACCCTCTGTCCTGGGTCTGACCTGACCCTCCCAACCCCCTACCCGCTGCGGGAGCACATGGGGCAGCCATGGCGGACAGTGTAGGCTGCCAGGCTGTCTGCATCACGGATGCCACAAAAGACTGGTGGGTATAGGCAGGGTTGGGGAGACAACTTGAGGGGTGTGGCTTGGGGCTAAGAGGCCGACAGCAGACACCTGCGCCTGCTTTCTATAGCTACACCAGCCACCTCCAGCCTGAGTGGTTTCTAAAGAAAGGAGGAGGCCCCTCTGGGTTCAGGGGGCTGGGGGTGCGGGGGAGGGGGTGGGGGTGGTACCCGTTCCCTGGAGAAAGGCGTACACAAGGGCCTTGCACCAGGGCCCAGCAGCTCCCAGCGACTGGTCCATCTTCCCGCTCCTCTGTTGTCACGTTGGGTTAAACCAAAGACCCCCAGAATTGTGGCCTTCAGAACTCCCAGGCAAAACATTGGCTAGCTTAATTGCAAGGCACCTCGTGTTTCTAGCTTAATTGCGAGGCATCCTGTGTTTTTTTTTATTTGGGCAAATTGATTTTTTTTGTTTTGCATTGTTTTGGAGGAGAAAAAGAATTGATTTGTGTTTATTGATCATATATCATGCAACTTGCTAAACGACCTTATTAATTCTAGCCTCTCTGTAATTTGGGGCAGGTCCTATCGACATGATGGTCTCATTAAGCGACAATCCCAATCTGGTTTCCTCTTTCCTAATCCTCGTGCCTGCATTTCTTTCTGCTCAGCCACCCATTCTCCGGGAGCTCCAGGATCCTGGCAACTAGAATTAGCGCCCCAGGCATCTGATCTTCTTCTCAATTGGCAAAGGGCTACCTCTAGTGTCTCGCCTCTCTGTCCCTAATCTGCTAGGCATTTGTGTGCCTTTTCAATCATGAATGACTTTTGAATTTTATCAACTCATTCTTTGGGATCTACAGATCATATCATCCACTATCCTATGTGGTGAATTCACTATGAGACTTCCTGATGCTAAACCCATCTTGAGTTTCTGAAATCAACCTTGACACGAATGTTTACACTTTTATGGGTGATGCTTGGATTCAATACTTTATGTAGAAGGTTTTCGTATTCATGGTTATGAGTAGATAGGCCTGCAATTTACTTTTCTCCTAATTTTCATGTCCTATTTTAGCAATTAATTTTAGCATGACAAAATGTACTAGCCAATATTCCTTCTTTTTTCCAGAAGTTACGGATAAGACTGAAATGATATCAAAATATCACATGCTGCTCCCTAAGTGTGTGCAGTTTTATCTGTCTAAATAAATAAATGCAGCTCACTTTAAAGAAAAAAAAAAAAAGCTTGGGGGGCATAAAAAAAAAGCTTGAAATGATATCCTTTAAAGTTTTCTTAAATTTTCGGCAATCTGTTCTTTTATGTGAGTTTTTTTTTTTTACTGGTAATTTACTTTCTTTAAACATTCAGACTATTCATTCAGATTTTCTATTTCTCCTTGAGCCAATTCTAGTTAATTGCATCTTCTAGGTGATTTTTGGAAAGTTTTTAATTTATGGGCATCAAATTAACCATATTGTCTTTTACTGTCTTGTCCATCTTTGCTGAATCTGGGCTCTATCTTCTTGTTCCTAAAAGTTTGGGGCTGTATGTGCCTGATTTCATTTCTTCAACTTTTATTATGATTTACCACACATTCTATAAAATTCAGCTAGTGTGTAGAGTTCAGTGGTGCCTGTGTGTATTCTCAGGGTCATACAAGCATGACCACCAACTAATTTTGTAATACTCTCAGCACCCTTAAAGAACCCCTATCTAGCAGGTATTTGGTCTGGCAGTTAAACTGCAGTTAAGACACCCATTCCCATCTCAGAATACCTGGGTTCGACACCCTGCTCCGGCTCCTGACTCCAGCTTCCCACCAATGCAGGCCCTGGGAAGCAGAGTGATGGCTCAGGCAATTGGCTTCTGCCACCCACGTGGGAGACTTTCACTGCATGTCCAGTTCCTGCTCCCAGCTTCAGCCCCAGCCCAACCCGGGCCATTGTGAGCATTTGAGGAGTGGACAAGCCTATGGGAGATACTGATTTCTCTCTCTCTCTCTCCTCCCACCTCAAATGAATTAAAAAGCTAAAAAGAAACTTCATCCCACACCAACAACATTTCCACCTCCTCCTTACTATCAGAGATTTTGGTTTTTAATATCACGTGTGTTTCCATGGTTCAAAAGTGAAAATGATATCTAGAGGAATAAAATAGGTATACAAATACAGAGAATTCTCTCGCCCCATCCCCCTCCTCAACCTCCCATAGATAAGCATTTTTATTAGCTTTCTGTATATACAAAGGGGCCTCAAGAAGTTTGTGGGAAAACAGAATTAAAAGGCAATTTTTTGTTTGGGGTGCAAACAATGTTTGAAATCTGTACATAGTTTGTTTTAATGATGAGCATTTTCCAGGAATTTTGTAATACTTTATTTTTTAAAGATTTATTTATTTGAAAGGCAGAGTTACAGAGAGGCAGAGAGAGAGAGACAGAGAGAGAGAGAAAGAAAGAAGGAGAGGTCTTCCATCTGCTGATTCAATCCCAAATTGGCCATAACAGTCGGAGCTGCACCGATCCAAAGCTAGAAGCCACTTGGCTTCCTCAGGGTCTCCCACCCGGGTACAGGGGCCCAAAGACTTAGACCATCTTTTACTGCTTTCCCAGGCCATAGCAGAAAGCTGGATCGGAGGTGGAGCAGCCGGGACTCGAACCTGCATCCTTGTGGGATGCCGGCACTGCAGGCGGCGGCTTTACCCACTAAACACAGCACGAGGCCCCCTCATACAAAGAAAGCAGGCATGGCTGTTCCTGCGTCCCACCCTTCCCTTACAGAAAGGTGACCGCCTGTGGGGTTCTCTGCACCTTCCCAGTCACCGCTGTGGTTATTTCATCAGCTGCCTATCGCGAGGCCAAGCCTGGCTGGACTCTAAGCTCTCGCCATTCCGGACACCACAGCGTGCAAGCTCATCCACAGGTCCCCTCACACTCGCCAGGGTCTGTCTAGGGACCACACTCCCAGACAGCTCTGTGTCGGAGGACCGGCAGCCAGCAACAAGGCACTCCCCAGATGGGTCACGTCACTTAGCATTCGCCCTGCTAGCAAGCCTGTTTCCTCCCGGCCTGCCCACTGTGTATTTTCTCATTTGGGAGTCCCCCCACCATCTGATTTGCCACCAATGGTGTCTAATTTGCATTTCTTTTGTTAGAACTAGGAGTGAGCAACTCATTTGCATTTCTTTCTTTGTGAATTGTCTGTTTCTTGCTTTTGCTCATTCCCCCCCACACCCACCTCCACCCCCAACCCGAATCCCCCCACCCCCGGTTCTTAAGTGAAAGCTTTCTTTAAATTATCCGTTGTTGGAGGCGGGTGTTGTGGTACAATGGGTTAAGCTATGACTAGGGATGCCAGTTCAAGTCCCAGCTACTTTGCTTCTGATCCAGCTTCTTGCTAATGCATCAGGCAAAGGACAATGGCGCAAGTGCTTGGGCCCTGGCAGCCTGGAAGACCCCAAATGGAATTCCTGGCTCCTGGCTTTGGCCTGGGACAGCCCTGGCTGTTGCAGTCATTTGAGGAATGAACTAGTAGATAAAAGTTTTATTTCTCCCTCTCCCTCTCCCCTCTCCCCTCTCCCCTGCTTGCTCTCCCTTTAAAATAAGTCAAAATAAATAAATAAGCCCTACCCCAGAACTGAATAGCTTAAAGCAACAAGGATTCTGTGGCTCGAATAGGCCCAGCTGGGTTGTTCTTCTGCTCCAATTGGCTCCAGCTGAGGCTACTCACACTGTTGCCTCCAGCCAACAGTGGGCTGAGCTGCACAGTTCAAGGCTTCACCTGCTTGTCCAGTGCCTCGGTGCTCCCCTCACGGCCTCCCCAGTAGATAGGCTTGGGCTTCTTCACAGCATGGGGTCTCAGGGAAGTAGGCCTTCCTACAAGGTAGCCAATTTTCAAGAGAAAGGAACAGAAGCTGCCCACTTTCCGAAGGTCTGGATCAAAAAAATCACAGAACATCACTCCTGTATCCTACAAAAGGATGTCAAAAAGTTCAAGGAAATAGTAATTAAAAGAGAAGGTGGGGGTGTTTTTAGAGATTTATTTGTTTGTTTGAAAGTCAGAGTTACAGAGAGAAAGGGAGGGAGAGAGCCAGACAGACAGATATCTTCCATCTGCTGGTTCATTCCCCAAACGGTCACAAGGGTCAGGTCTGGACCAGGCCAAAGCCAGGAGCCTGGAATCCCATCCAGGTCTCCTGTGTGGGTGGCAGTGACCCAGGTACTTGGGCCATCTTCCACTGCCCTCCCAGGAGTATTAGCAGGGAGCTGGATCAGAAGTGGAGCAGCTGACTCGAATAAGTGTTCATAGGATGCCAGAGTTGTAGGCAGCAGCTTAAACCACTGGGCCATAACACCAGCCCCCAAAAGATCAGCTTAAGGATGGGCATTTGATGCAGTGGATGCGATGTCATTTAAGACACCTATGCCCCACATCAGAGTGCCTGGGTACAAGTCCCAGCTCTAGTTTCAGATTCCACATTCCTGCTAATGCAGACACTGGAAGGCAGCAGGGATGACTCAAATAACTGGGCCCCTGTCACCCTCCTGGAAGACCTGGATTGAATTCCTGGCTCCCAGCTTCAGCTGGGCATACACAGGTATTTGGGGAGTGAACCAGCAGATGGGAGTTTCTTTCACTCTGTCTCACTGCTTCTCAAATAAAGACAATTTTTAAAATACAAGTTTATTTTAGTGAAAAAAAATTGAAATCCATGCACCGTGTTTTCACAATATGCATTTTTCCATACACTTTCCTTGTGTTGGTCAGCAAGTCACAGGGCCAGCCCAGATTCAAGGAATGGGAAGTAGACTTCCCCTCTGGGTGGGGGAGAAGGGGTGGGGTGCCAGGAGGGAAAGAACTGACAGCAGCCATTCTTTACAGCCATCTGCATCTACGTAGGGGTGGGTAGGCTACCCACTTCGCAAAGTTATTGAGAAATACTTTTTGCCAGTTTGTTGTCTGTCTTGACATTTGTGTGTAGGTGTCGGTCTGTTTGGAGCATCTGTGTGTGCATGTGTGTGCACGCCATGTAAGACTTTTTATTTTGAAGCAATTACAGATTCACAGAAGCTGCAGGGATTGGGCCTTCCCCAGCATTTCTGTAACCATACTACAATATCAAGTCTGGGAATATGGACATTGGGACAATGGGTGCTGTTTGATCACTGGTGTGGATTCGTGTCACCACACAATCAAGACACCAAACAGCTCGAGCACCACAAAAGTCTGCTTCTAGAAAGGCGGCTCCATCACCACTTGCCCACTCATCACCTCCCCCCACCCGAACCCTGCAACCACTGACCTGTCTTCCACCCGTGCATGAGCTTGAAGAGCGGCCACCAGCAGGACCTCCAGCTCCTAGTGCCTGGCCCTGTAACTGTGGCCTCACTTCATTTCCTGCTCTGGTTTCTGTTGTGCGCAACTTTGAAGGAGCAGAGATTTCTCAAGCCTGGGAAGTCCACGCGGGGGCCACCACATCTGGCAAGGACCTTGTGCTGCCTCCACTGCGGCGACAAGTGCAAGGAAGGAGATGCATGCAGAACACACGCCAAGGCCAACAGCCTATGTGATAACAACCAGCTCTGGCAGTGACTAACCCAGGCCCTTGAGAGTGAGAACGAGAAGGGCCTTGCCCCTCTCAACCCCCACCCTGCCACACACACCCCTGCACCACCTCAGTGCCTATTCAGGGAACAGCATTTAGTAAGAGTCATCGTCAGGGCCGGCATTGTGGCGCAGTAGGTTAATCTTCCACCTGCAGCACCAGCATCCCATATGGGCACCGGTTCTAGTCCCAGCTGCTCCTCTTCCAATCCAGCTCTCTGCTGTGGCCTGGGAAAGCAATAGAAGATGGCCCAACTCCTTGGGCCCCAGCACCCGTGTGGGAGACCCAGAAGAAGCTCCTGGCTCCTGGCTTTGGATCAGCCCAGCTCTGGCCGTTGCAGCCATTTGGGGAGACTTCTCTCTCTTTCTCTCTCTCTCTCTCTCTTTCTGTAACTCTATCTCTCAAATAAATAAATATAATCTTAAAAGAAAAAGTCATTGTAAGCACTGATAAGTTAAGCATCAGGATGCTATTGTGCTGGAGTCAAGGTGAGCCTGAACTCATGACAGGTGCACCTGTGAGGGGAAGGTAGAGGGACATCTGAGACCCAAAAGCACACAGACAGGGCGGCTCTATACAGAGGTGGAGATCGGGTGCCTCCAGAGCCAAAGACGCCAAGAGTTGCGGGCAGCCGGCAGCAGCTCAGAGAGAGGTGCAGAACCAACTCTATGTCAGATTTCAGAGAGAACAGGCTCCTGCTGAGGACTTGGAGTCAGACCCCAGCTTCCCCAGCTGAGACAGACCACATCTCTGTTGGTTTAAGGCATCAAGTTTGCGACCATTTATCATGGCGGCCCTGGGAAATGAAAATACATCCTCTACAATTTTGACATTTTGAGAGCATTATAAAATGACACCGTGCGGTAGGTGACCTTTCGAGAGTGGCTTCTCTACTTAGCACATAAACTCCCTGGAGATCCCTCCGCATCGCTGTCTGTGAAAGTCTGTTCCAGGGCCGGCACTGTGGCATAGCGGGTAAAGCTACTGCCTGCAGTGCCAGCATCCCATATGAATGCCGGTTCGAGTCCCAGCTGCTCCACTTCTGATCCAGCTCTCTGCTATGGCCTGGGAAAGCAGTGGAGGATGGCACAAGTCCTTGGGCCCCTGCACCCGCATAGGAGACCCAGAAGGAGCTCCTGGCTCCTAGCTTCAGATCAGCATAGCTCCAGCCATTGCAGCCAATTAGGGAGTGAACCATCAGATGGAAGACCTCTCTCTCTGTCTCTCTGTCTCTGCCTCTCCTTCTCTCTCTGTGTAGCTCTGAATTTCAAGTAAAATAAATAAATCTTTAAAAAAAAAAAAAAAGAGTCTGTTCCGTGATGTGGGAGACCCTGGCCCACCTAACCGCCCACCTACCGAGCGACACTGTGGCTGTTCCCAGCATTGGGCTGTGTCCGATGAAGCTGACTTGAACAAGCATGTTTGGGTTTTCATGTGAATGTAAAGCTTTGTTTCTCTGGAACACACATGTACACAGGCAATTTCTAGGTGATGCAGTAAGTACCTGTACAGAACTGTAAAAATCTGGCAAACGGTTTTCTAGAACAACTGAACATTCCATGTGCTCACCAGCAGCACGTAAATATAACTGATCAAACTTCTCTGCATTTTCACCAACATTTCCTATTGTCACTACTTTGTATTTAGATGTTCTCATAGGTGTGATATCTCATCATGGTTTTCATTTGCACTTCCCTATTCTCTGCAGATGTCGAACACATTTCAGGGGGTTATTTGCTATCTGTATATTTTCTTTGATGATATGTCTTTCACCCATTTCATTTGAAAGTAAGAGCAACAGAGAAAGAGAAATCTTCCATCTGCTGCCTCATTCCCCAAATGCCCCCCAACAGCTAGGGGTAGGTGGAGCTGAAGCCAGAAGTCAGGAACTCCATCTGGGATTCCATGTGGGCAGCAGGGACCCTAGCACTTGGGTCATCCCCTGCTACCTCCAGGGTGCACATTAGCAGGAAGCTGGTCAAATACAGAATGAGGACTCAACCCAGGCACTCTGAAAAGGGATGCGGGTACCCAAGATGGCATTTTTTTTTTTAATTTGAGAGGTAGAGTTACAGACAGAGAGAGAGGTCTTCCATCTGCTGGTTCACTCCTCAAATGGCTGCAACGGCCAGAGCTGCGCCGATCTGAAGCCAGGAGCCAGGAGTTCCTCCCGGTCTCCCATGTGGGTGCAGGGCCCCAAGCACTTGGGTCATCTTCCACTGTTTTCCCAGGCCACAGCAAAGAGCTGGATTGGAAGAGGAGCAGCCAGGACTAGAACCGGCACCCATATAGGATGCCAGCACCTCAGGTGGAGGATTAACCTACTGCGCCACAGCGCTGACCTCAACATGGCATCTTAACCACTGTGCCACAAGGCTCATCCCTACCCAATTCTAATTGGATGTTTCACTGTTGGGTTTTGAGAGTATTTTAGATATTCTAGAGATGGAGCCTTTGTCATGGATGGGGTTAACAAATATTTTCTTTTCCCCGGTTTGTAGCTTGTCCTTTCATCTTCTTAACAAGGTCTTTCACAGAGCAAAGCTTTTAATTTTTTAATTTATGGATTGTAGGGTGGGCATTTTAGTACAGCAGGTTAAGATACCACTTGGAACACCTACATCCCATATCAGAGTGCCAACTCACATCCCAGCTCCTCTGCTTCCAATCCAGCTTCCTGCTGTTGTGTCTGGGAGTCAGCAGATTATAGCCCAAGTACTTGGATTCCTAACACTCATGCAAGAGACCCGGATGGAATTCCTGGATCCTGGCTTCACCTTGGCCCAACCCAGGCTGTTGTGGAGATTTGGGAAGTGAACCAACAATGGAAAATATCTCTCTCTCTCTCTCTCTCTCTCTCTCTCTCTCTCTCTCTCACCCCCCTCAAATAAATAAATATTTTAAAAATAATTTATAGATTATACTTTCAGTATCATGTCTAAGAGGTCCTTGCCAGGGACTAGACTATGAAGATTTTCTCATATGCTTCCCGTGAAAGTTTCATATCCTGCTAGTTTGTGCTTAAGTCTATAATCCATTTTTACTTAACTTTTATATAACATATATAACATACGAGGTTTAGGTTTAGGGTTTGTTTTTTTTTGTTTGTTTGTTTGTTTGTTTTTTTGCTTATGGACATCCAATGATCCCTTTGTTGAAAAGATGATTCTTCCTGTATCAAATTGCTTTTGCAGGGCTTGTATTGCGGTGCAGCAGGTTAAGCCTCCGCCTGCGACCCCAGCATCCCATATCAGAGTGCTGGTTGAGTCCTCACTACCCCATTTCATTTGCAGCTCCCTGCTAATGTGCCTGGGAAAGCAGCGGATAATGGCCCAAGTACTTGGGCCCTGGCTAACAATGTGGGAGACCCAGATGGATTTCCAGGCTCCTGGCTTTTACCAGGCCAACCCCTAGCCATTGAAGCCGTTTGAGGAATGAACCAAATGAAAGTGAATGGAAGTGAAGCAAATGGAAGACCTCTGTCTCTTCCTCTCTCTTTCTCCCTTTTAAACAAATAATCAATCTTTTTTAAAAATTGCTTTTGTACTTTGTCCAAATCAGTTGGCTACAGCACACCTATTTGAGGCAAATTCTGCATTCTTGTTCCTTTTTCTCCCCCAGTACCATACTGTATTGATTATTGTAGCAAATAATAATCTTGGAATCAGGGAGAGAGATTCCTCCTACTTCATTCTTCCTTTTTAAAATTCTTTAAGCTATTCTAGTTCCCTTTCCTTCTCCTTTAAATTTGAGAACAATATTTATCTACATCTATCAAAAAAAAAAAAAAAAAAAACCCTTGCTAAGATTCTTTATGGCAGAAGGAGGTACCTTTCTTTGAAGGGAAGAGAGAACTTCCACTTTGCTGTGGCCCTGTCTAAATACTGACAGAATTTGTGGACTCAAGAGGCTTCCATAGCCTTGGCAGTTCATGACAAGAGTCTCAAGTAATCACTAACGTCATAAATAAGAGTGTCAATTGTTAAATTAATAACAGGAGTCACTGTGCACTTGCTCCCAATGTAGGACCTCTGTCCTTAGTGAGTTGTACTATGAGAATTAACGGTAAAACTTGTCTTCAAACAGCACTTTATGCTTTGTGTCTGTGTGTGTACAAACTGTTGAAATCTTTACTTAGTATAGAGTTGGTCTTCTGTATATAAAGATGATTAAAAATGAATCTTAATGAAGAATGGGATGGGGGAAGGAGTAGGAGGTGGGACGGGAGTGGGGGTGGGAGGGTGGGTATGGTGGAAAGAACAGCTATATTCCAAAAGCTGTACCTATGAAATTTATATTTATTAAATAAAAGCTTTCTAAAAAAAAAAAAAAAGATGTTTGATGGCAATTGTTTTAAACCTGTGCATCAATTGGGGAAGAACTGACGTCTTTACGAAGCTGAGTCTTTTTCTTTTCTTTTCTTAAATATAACTTCTTTAGAAGGATATCGTTTTTAAAATATTTGTTTATTTAGTTGAAACTCAGAGTTACACAGAGAGAGAAGGAGAGGCAGAAAGAGAGAGTCTTCCATCCACTGACTCACTCCCTAATTGGCCACACGGCCGGAGCTGCACCAGCAGCTAGGAGCCAGGAGCCAGGAGCTTCTTCTGGGTCTCCCGTGAGGTGCAGGGGCCCAAGCACTTGGGCCATCTTCTACTGCTTTCCTACTCCACAGCAGAGAGCTGGATCAGAAGTGGAGCAGCCAGGACTCAAACTGGCACCCATATGGGATGCTGACATTGGAGGCTGGAGCTTTAACCCGCTGTGCCACAGCGCCAGCCCCAAGGCTGAGCCTTCTAATCCATGAACATGATATGTCTCTCTATCTATTTAGATCCTCTTTGATCAGCATTTTGTAAGCTGTTTGAATTATTTTTATTTATTTGAAAAGCAGAGTGACACAAGAGATGGAGGAAGAGAGAGAGAAAGGGATCTTCCATCCACTGGTTCATTCCCCCCAAATGACTACAATGGTCGGGAATGGACCAGGCCAAGCCTGGGTCTTCCACGTTGCTGGCAGGGGTCCAGGTACTTGGGCCATCTTCCACTGCCTTCTGAGGCACGTTAATGAGGAGCTAGATTGGAAGCAGAGTGACTGGGACTTGAGCTGGCATCTTGATATGGGATCCAGCATAGCAGGCAGTGGCTTAACGCGTTATACCACAACACTGGCCCAGCATTTTGTTGTTTTTCATAATGGAAACTGTCGACATGTTTTGTCAGCCATACACCTGTTTCTCTCCTTAAGCAATTGCGAAAGGGTATTGGATTTTCATATCAGCATCCATGTGTTCACTGCTGGTATATAGAAATATAATTGATTTTATATCTTGTAACCTTGCTGAACTCACTTATTAGTAATGGTGGTCTTTTGTAGATTACTGGAGATTTTCTTTATTTGGGGGAAGATAAGAATTGTTTTTATTTATTTGAAAGGTAGAGTCAGAGACAGAAAGGCAGACAGACAGAGAGAGCCCCTATCTGTTGATTCACTCCCCAAATACCTACAACGGCTGGGGCTGGCCAGGGGCCAGATCTCCCATGTGGGCAGCAGAAACCTAACTACTTAGGAGCCAACACTGTGGCGTAGCAGGTAAAGCCGCCACCTGCAGTGCAGGCATCCCATGTAGGTGCTTGTCCGAGACCCGTCTGCTCCACTTCCGATCCAGCTCTCTGCTGTGGCCTGGGAAAGCAGCAGAAGATGGCCCAATTCCTTGACTTGAAAGTCGGAATTACACAGAGAGAGGAGGGGCAGAGAGAGAGAGAGGTCTTCCATCTGCTGGTCACTCCCCAGATGGCCGCAAAGGCTGGAGCTACACCGATCTGAAGCCAGGAGCTTCCTCCGGGTCTCCCATGCAGGTGCAGGGGCCCAAGGCCTTGAGCCATCTTCTACTGCTTTCCCCGGCCATAGTAGAGAGCGGGATCGGAAGTGGAGCAGCCAGGATTTGAACCGGCACTCATATGGGATGCCAGCACCACAGGCAGCAGCTTTACCTGCTATGCCACAGCGCTGGCCCCCAGAGTTGTTTTTATGTGTTGCTGAATTTTATTTGCTAATAGTTCTGTTAAGAACTCTTACATCCATATACAAGTGGGATACATACATTATATGCATATATAATATGAATATATATTTGAGGAATATATATGACAATCTACAGTGGGGTTGGTTTTGGGGGTTTTGTTGTTTGTTTTGAACTGTCTTTGCTTTTCTTTTTACAAAAGAATTCTTTATTCATTGGTTGATTGATTAACTTGAAAAGCAGAGTGACACAGAGGAAGAGGGAGAGACAGAGAGAGATCATCTCTGCTTGTTCACTTCCCAAATGGCCACAAAATCCAGGCTAGATCAGGCCAAAGCCAGGAGTCACCAGCTCCATCCAGGTCTCCCACTGAATGCAGGGGCCCAAGTGCTTGAGCCATCATCTGCTGCTTCCTGGGCACATTGCCGGGAAGCCAGATCAGAAGCGGAGCAGCCAAACCTGGAACCAGCTTTCTGGTGTGTGACACCAGTGTCACAAGCAGTAGCTTGACCGCTGGCCCACAGTGCCAGCCCCATCTCCTTTTCATATCAGGCTAATGCTGGCTTCCGTGAGTTGGGAAGTGTTGGTTCATTCTCTTCTACCTTATGGAAGTGACTGGGTAAAATTGTTGTTAATTCTTTACGTGTTCGTAAAAAATCTCCAGGAATGGAGATTCTTTGTTGTTTTTTTTTTTAACTATTAATTCTATTACCTGAACAAGTGATATGGCTGAAGTGAGCACTTGACATAGCAGTTAAGATACCTCTTGAGGCCGGCGCCGTGGCTCACTTGGCTAATCCTCCGCCTGCAGCGCCAGCACCCCGGGTACTAGTCCCGGTTGGGGTGCTGGGTTCTAGTCCCAGTTGCTCCTCTTCCAGTCCAGTTCTCTGCTGTGGCCCAGGAAGGCAGCGGAGGATGGCCCAAGTGCTTGGATCCCTGCACCCACATGGGAGACTGGGAGGAAGTACCCAGCTCCTGGCTTCAAATCGGCGCAGCGCCAGCCGTAGCGGCCATTAGGGGAGTGAACCAACGGAAGGAAGACCTCTCTCTCTCTCTCTCTCTCTCTCACTGTCTTACTCTGCCTGGCAAAAAAAAAAAAAAAAAAAAAAAAAGATACCTCTTAAGACACCCACATCCCAAACAGGAATTCCTTGGTTCCAGTCCCAGTCTACTCCCTATCCCAGCTTCCTGTCAATTCTTGCCCTGGAAGGCAGAAGGTATTGGTGCAACTAGTTATGTCCTTGCTACTAGCAGGGCAGTCCCAGATTGAATTCCTGGCTCTAGGCTTCAGCTTGACCCAGCCCCAGCAGGTATCTGGGGAGTGAGCCAATGGATTGGTTAGTTCCTCTGAACTGTAAGACAGACTCATGTCAGGTTGTTCCTAGCATTGCTTCTGTGTCTTTTCAAGGTTTCCAGGGTCTGCAGTGGTTTATTAGCTGTTTTATTAGCTGTTGGGGAGGGTGCTGACTCTGCAGCTACAATTGTTGAGTTGTCTTTCTCCAAGTTTTTTCCAGCTTTTGCTGTGTGTGGTTTGCAGCTCCGTTGTCTGCTGCACTCACGTTTGGAATTGATGCGTCTTCCTGACAGACTTGATCCTTTCATTTGGTGAATCGGCCCCTTTGTCATGTCATTTCTCTCCCAGCCATTTCTTCACTCTGAGGTCTGCTTTATCTCATATTGATAAAACCTGCCTGTTTCCTTGTAATTAGTGCGTGTTAATGCTGTATCTCTTCCCATGCTTTTACCTTTAAGCTACTTATAGCATTATACTTGAAGTGAGTTTCTTGTAAACAGCAGATTGTCAGGTCACATTTCTTTTAACCTACTGAGATCTGCTATTTTTTTTTCTGCTTGCTCTCTCAGTTTTTCATTTCTGTTTTCTTATTCCTGCCTTCCCATGGGTTACTTGAATGTCTCCGAGAATTCTATCTTAATATATCCCTACTTTTTTTAGTTTATCACTTTGTGTAGTCTTTAAGAAGTTGGTGTAGGCATTGCATTATATGTAGGTAACTTAGCATAGTCGTTTTTTTAAAAAAAAGATTTATTTATTTATTTGAAAGGCAGAGTTACAGAGAGGCAGAGGCAGAGAGAGAGAGAGAGAGAGAGAGAGAAGTCTTCCATCCTCTGGTTCACTCCCCAAATGGCCACAACAGCCAGAGTTAGGCTGATCCGAAGCCAGGAGCCAGAAGCTTCTTCCGGGTCTCCCATGCATGTGCAGGGGCCCAAACACTTGGGCCATCTTCCACTGCTTTCCCAGGCCATAGCAGAGAGCTGGATCGGAGGTGGGGCAGCTGGGACTCAAACCAGCACCCATATGGGATGTGGGCACTGCAGGCAGCGGCTTTACCCACTATGCCACAGCGCCAGCCCCTGCCATTCTCCCTTGAGTGCTTTTCAGCCCCACTCTCCTCTGTCTCCTCCTGGAATTCTGAGGACATCAAGGTCAGGTGTTGCTTTTGTTACAATTCCGTGTCCCTGAAGCTCTGTTGCGATTTCCCTTCTTGGTGTATTTTCTCTCTGTTGTTTAGATTGGGTAATATCATTCTGGCTTTCAGTTCACCACCTTTTGTTTTTTAAAAAAATAGAATTTCTTTAAAATATTCGTTTTGCTTATTTGAAAGGCAGAGCAACAGAGAAAGAGAAGGAGGAACAGAGAGGAGAGAGACCTTCCATCCATGGGTTCACCCCTCAGATGGCCACAACCATCAGGGCTGGGCCAGGCCAAAGCCAGAAGCCCAGACCTCCATCTGAATCTTCGACATGGGTGCAGGGGCCCAGGTACTTGGACCATCTTCTACTGCTTTTCCAGGTGCACTAGCAGGGAGCTGGATCAGAAGCAGAGCAGCTGGGACTTGCATTGGTGCTCCGATGTGGGATGCAGCTTAACCCTGCATTTTGCTTTGAAGCCTATCCATTCCTTCCTTTATTTTGTTATTGCACATTTTATCCCACACTTTCCATTTATATATTCTTTCCTTGCTGAGACTTTCTATTGATTTCGCTTGTCTCAAGTATTTTCATCATTTGCCCGTTGCAATGTTTTTGGGAAGGCTGCATTAACATTCTTTTTAAAAAAAGATTTATGGCCGGAGCCGCGGCTCACTAGGCTAATCCTCCGCCTTGCGGCGCCGGCACACCGGGTTCTAGTCCCGGTCAGGGCACTGGATTCTGTCCCGGTTGCCCCTCTTCCAGGCCAGCTCTCTGCTGTGGCCAGGGAGTGCAGTGGAGGATGGCCCAAGTGCTTGGGCCCTGCACCCCATGGGAGACCAGGAGAAGCACCTGGCTCCTGGCTTCGGATCGGCGCGGTGCACCAGCTGCAGCATGCTGGCCGCGGAGGCCATTGGAGGGTGAACCAACGGCAAAGGAAGACCTTTCTCTCTGTCTCTCTCTCTCATCGTCCACTCTCCCTGTCCAAAAAAAAAAAAAAAAGTTTCACTTAGGCCGGCGCCGCGGCCTACTAGTCTAAACCTCCACCTAGCAGCGCCGGCACGCCGGGTTCTAGTCCCGGTCGGGGTGCTGGATTCTGTCCCAGTTGCCCCTCTTCCAGGCCAGCTCTCTGCTGTGGCCCGGGAGTGCAGTGGAGGATGGCCCAAGTGCTTGGGCCCTGTACCCCATGGGAGACCAGGAGAAGTACCTGGCTCCTGCCATCGGATCAGCGCGGTGCACCAGCCACAGCGCGCTGGCCGCGGCGGCCATTGGAGGGTGAACCAACGGCAAAGGAAGACCTTTCTCTCTGTCTCTCTCTCTCACTGTCCACTCTGCCTGCCAAAAAAAAAAAATTTTTATTTAAAATTAAAAAAGATTTATTTATTTATTTATTTATTTGAAAATCAGAGTTATGCAGAGAGAGAAGCAGAGGCAGAGAGAGAGAGAGAGAGAGAGAGAGGTCTTCCATCTGCTGGTTCACTCCCCAGTTGGCCACAATGGCCAGAGATGTGCCAAACTGAAGCCAAGAGCCAGGAGCCAGGAGCCAGAAGCCAGGAGCTTCTTCCTGGTCTCCCACATGGGTGCAGGGGCCCAAGCACTTGGGCCATCTTCTCCTGCTTTCCCAGGCCATAGCAGAGAGCTGGATTGGAAGTAGAGTAGCCAGGACTTGAACCGGCGCCCATATGGGATGCGGGCACTGCGGATGGTGGCTTTAGCCAGTAGTCACAGTGCCGGGCCCCACGTTAGCATTCTTATCGGACAGTTCTTTTTTTTTTTAAAGCTTCCGCTTTTATCTTTTTATTTTATTTTATTTTATTTTTGACAGGCAGAGTGGACAGTGAGAGAGAGAGACAGAGAGAAAGGTCTTCCTTTGCCATTGGTTCACCCTCCAATGGCCGCCGCGGCCGGCGCACTGCGGCCAGCGCACCACGCTGATCGGACAGTTCTAATATCTGTGTCATCTCCACATTGTGGTCCTTTAGTTGGATTTTCTCACTCATGTTGAGATATTCCTGTTTCTTGCTATGTTTTTGAAGCTGGACGTTTTGGTGATTAGGCTATACGATTCCAGATCTTATTTACATCATGTGCTTCAACAAATCTCTGGGGCCTCTCTCCTCGGCCTCCACTGGCAGCCATGTGAGAGGAAGAGACACTGGTCAATTCCTGACCCCAGCAAGGAGGCAAAGGGTGCCTTGTTGCAGCTGTGGCTCCCACGTGGTCCCCACCCACCCAGCAGGGACTGGGGTGGGAGCCCCACTCGGTCATCACCCAGAAGCCATCAGAGCCCTAGGAGGCTCCCCACTTGGCTTCCTGGCTATCTCATACTCCACCCGAGACAGAACCCAGAGATCACGGCCCCTCGTCCCAACCTGGCAATAACGGAGGTCTGGATGCCCCCAGTGTCTTTCTTGAGGAGCGCTGCCTCTGTGGTGTGGCTGGCATGGAGCAGATACAAGTGTCTGTCCTGTGGGGCCGCCTCTCTCCTGGCTCTTTGACTATAGACAGAAGGCTTGGTTGAGGGCTTGAGTCAATCTGACCTTTTCTTCCTACCTCTCAAGGTCTTCTTATATTTGTTTTAGACACAAAAACATCAAAAAGGTTGTGGAAAATGCAATTAAAATATATTTATTTTGGTGCAAAAATGTTTAAAGTTCATGGAAAATGTGCATTAGGAGGAAATTATGTATAGATTTCAAAAACTGTTTGCACCAAATTTATCTTTTAATTGCATTTTCCAAAACTTTTTGGAGTCCCGTCATACATAATTTCCAGGGGTCTCAGTCGGACTTATTGGAGCACAATGGAAGCGTTTTTATACTAGAATAAAATATGTCAGTCTTTTTCTGGGCTTTTCATTTTGATTAAAAGAAGAGATGTATTTGGGGCCCAGCACTGTGGCATAGCAGGTAAAGCCGCCACCTGCAGTGCCAGCATTCCATATGGGCGCTGGTTCAAGTCCTGCTGCTCCACTTCCAATCCAGCTCTCTGTTGTGGCCTGGGAAAGCAGTAGAAGAGGGCCCAAGTCCTAGGGCCCCTGCACCCTCGTGGGAGACCTGGAAGAAGCTCCTGGTTCCTGACTTCGGATCGGCGCAGCTCTGACTGTTGCGGTCATCTGGGGAGTGAACCAGCACATGGAAGACCTCTATCCATCTGTCATTCTCTCTGTCTGTCTCTCTGTCTGTCTCTCTCCAACTCTACATTTCAAATAAATACATAAATCTTAAAAAAAAAAAATAAAAGATGTACTCATTTCAAGGTTGTGAAGAAACTTGTAATGTTTTCTTCTAGTAGTTTTATGATTTCAGGTTTTAAATTTAAATCTTTGACTCACTTAACACTTATCCCTATGATCAGTGTGAGATTGTGAGTTCCAGTTCAAATTGTTTTGCCAAATGACTATCCAGTTATTTCAACAGTTGTCACTGTTTGATGTGCAAGTACTCATAATTATTTTATCTCGTGGATTGTAGCCTTTAACATCAGAAAGTCCTTTTGTTGTCTCATTTAACACTTCTTATAGAACTTCTATCTTTTCTACTTTGCAGAGCACAACCCCTAATTTATTTGTTGGTTTGTTTGCACTGGACTAAAATGGCTTTGCCTCTCCTTTTGCTTGTATCTTTTCTGAATCTTTGTCTCTAGTACATAGTAAAGTTTGGATTTTATTTTATCTAATCTGAAAATCTCTCTTTTTAAAAAAAGAATTATTTATTTGTCTGAAAGGCAGAATTACAGAGAGGCAAAGGTAGGAAAGAGAGAGAAGTCTTCCATCTACTAGTTCATTCCCCAAATGGCTGCAACTGCCAGAGCTGGGCCCATCTGAAGCCAGGAGCCAGGAGCTCCTTCCAGGTCTCCCATGTAGGTGCAGGGGCCCAAGCACTTGGGCCATCTTCTCCTGCTTTCCCAGGCCATAGCAGAGAGCTGGGAGCAGCCGGGACTCGAACTAGCGCCCATATGGGATGCCAGCACTGCAGGCAGTGGCTTTACCCACTATGCCACAGTGCCGACCCCTGAAAATCTCTTTTGAAAGGTAAGTTAAGCACCTGTATGTTTGTTGATGTGAAGTATTATTTATTCTTTTTTATACCATATAATGTTGTATATGCTTTTTATTTATTTTCCTTTGTAGTAGGTTTTCTTTGCTCATTTTATTATTCTAAATTTAGGAAGGTTTATATGCATTAGATTATATATTAAGTAATTACATATTAAACCTTTTTTAAAGATTTGTTTTATTTCTTTGAGTGCAGAGTTATGGAGAGAGAAAGAGGGAGAGACAGAAAGAGAAATATTCCATCCACTGGTTCACTCCCCTGGAAATGGCAGCAATGGCCAGGACCAGGCCAGACCGAAGCCAGGAGCCAGGAGCTTCATCTGGGTCTCCCATGTGGGTGCAGGGGCCCAAGCACTTGGGCCATTTTCTGCTGCTTTCCCAGGTGTGTTTAGTAGGGAGCTGGAACAGAAGTGGAGCAGCCAGGACTGGCATCCATATGGGATGCCAGTGTTGCAGGTGGCAGCTTAACCTGTTACTGTTTTCCCCTCTGTTTCCATGGTAACCATCATTTCCCCTGCTATGAACAGCAGACCCCAGTTTCAGATATCAGTGTCAGCTTTCTTTACCTAAATATGCTTAGGATTCTACCACTCGGTGTGCTGGATTTTAAAGCATTCTTTAACTCTACTGCAGATGAGGCCATCAGAAAACTTACTCTTTTTCCTCCTTCGTTCCCTCTCATTTCTTGGTAAGCGAATGGTGTCTGTGCAGTCAGGACTCCTAACACCTGTGTTCCCCTGTGCTGGCCCTGGGCACACCTGCCACGTTCACTCTGCAGTGCCTCCGTTCCACTGGGCCCTCAGCTCTTTGGCTGAAGTCTCCTGACTTGCTTGGCCGACCTTTACCCCTGGCAGCTTCCTCAGCAAGTGCCCCTGGGAACAGGCTTTTGGTGCGCCTGAGTGTTCAGTCTTTGCAGGATAGCTTAGCTGGATAAGCCTGGGCTCACGTTTGCTTTTATTGAATTTCTGGTGGATGCTACTCCACCGTCTCTGCCTTGGAATGTTAATGTGCAAAAGGATGATGCCAACCTGATTGTATTTCCCTCCGGTAATATTTCTGCCTGACTTTGTAAAAAGACCCCGTCTTCGTCCTGGAACTAGGATCATTTTGTAGTGAATCCATCGGTGCGGGCATTCTGCAGCAGTTTTCTCCAGAATGCTGTGCGATCTCCCAGTGTATACATGAAAATCTTTGCCTCAGGAAGGCTTCCTTAAATTATGTGTTTGTAAGTCATTGATTTGCTTGTTTGAGAGGCAAAGACACACACACACACAGAGAGAGAGAGAGAGAGAGAGAGAGAGAGAGAGAGAGAGAGCGCGCGCTCACATCCTCTGGTTTCCTCCCCAAAAGAGCAGGGCAGGGCCAGGCTAAGAGAACGCAGGCGCTCCCTGATGACGTCAACGCTGCCTCCCAGGGCCTGGATTCACAGGAATCCAGGAGCTGCAGGTTGGGGCTGAGCCCAGGGACCACGATGTGGGACATAGGCATCTTAACCGCCAGGCTGACTGCCCACCCCTTAGGTTGTACTTGTGGACCCCTATTCTCTGTAAACACCAGTTACGCATATCTCGTCCCCTTACCTGCTTCCTGTACCCTGTCACGTTCTCTCTGTTAAAGGATCATCTCCTAAGTTTCCTGTTTTTATTCTGGTAAAATATACATAGCACAAAAGTAATTGTCTGAACCATTTTTTTTTTTAATTTATCAGCTTGAGAGGTAGAGTTACAGATAGGGAGAGACAGAAAGATCTTCCATCTGCTGGATCCAGGTCTCCCACACCGGTGCAGGGGCCCAAGCACTTGGGCCTTCTTCTACTACTTACTCAGGTCATAGCAGAGAGCTGGATCAGAAGAGGAGCAGCCAGGACGTGAGCTGGCACCACAGGCAGAGGCTTAGCCTACTATGCCACAGCGCTAGCCCCTTGAGCCATTTCTGAGTGTACAGTTCATCGGCATGAAGTACATTCCTGGTGTTGTGCGACAGTCACCACCATCTGTCTCTAGAACATTTCATCTTCCTAAAAAACCCCACATCCTCACTCCCCCTGCTCCCTGTGAACTTGACTCCTGCGGGGACCTCATATAAGTGAGATCACACAGCGTTTGTCTTTTTGTGACCCACTTATTTCACTTAGCATTATGTCTGCAAGGTTCATCCGTGTGGCAGCAGGTGCCAGAACTCCCTTACTTTCTTTGTTTGTTTTTTGTTTGTTTGTTTGTTTGTTTGTTTTTTGACAGGCAGAGTGAACAGTGAGAGAGAGAGACAGAGAGAAAGGTCTTCCTTTACTGTTGGTTCACCCTCCAATGGCCACTGCGGCTGTTGTGCTGCAGCCAGCGTACCACACTGATCCAAAGCCAGGAGCCAGGTGCTTCTCCTGGTCTCCCATGTGGGTGCAGGGCCCAAGGACTTGGGCCATCCTCCACTGCACTCTCGGGCCACAGCAGAGAGCTGGACTGGAAGGGGGGGCAACCGGGACAGAATCCGGCGCCCGGACCAGGAGACCAGGACTAGAACCCGGAGTGCTGGCGCCGCAGGCAGAGGATTAGCCTAGTGAGCCGTGGTGCCGGCCAGAACTCCCTTGCTTTCTAAGGCTGAATAATATTCCCTTGTGTGGATCGACCATTGTAGGCAGGCACACACCACATTTTGTTTGCCCATTCATCCATCGATGGTCACTTGGGTTGCTTCTACCTTTTGGTTATTGGGAATAATGCTACTAGGAACTTCGGTTTCAAATCTCTGTTTAAGTCCCCGATTTCACAGCCAGTGGCTTAACCAGCTATGCCCAATGCAGGACCTCTCATTGTAGTCTCTTTTTTTTTAAAGATTTATTTATTTATTTATAGGAAAGTCAGAGTTACACAGAGAGAGAAGGAGAGGCAGAGAGAGACAGAGACAGAGGTCTTCCATCCACTGGTTCACTCCCCAGTTGGCTGCAACGGCCGGGGCTGCGCCAATTCGAAGCCAGGAGACAGCAGCTTCTTCCAGGTCTCCCACGTGGGTGCAGGGGCCCGAGGACTTGGACCATCTTCCACTGCTTTCCCAGGCCATAGCAGAGAGCTGGATCAGAAGTGGAGCAGCCAGGACTCCAACCGGCACCCATATGGGATACCGACACGACACTGCAGGCAGCGGTTTTACCTGCTAAGCCACAACCCTGGCCCAAGCATGCTTTTAAGTGTTAGATAATATTTATATATTTTCTTGGAAGAAATATCTATTCGAGTCCTTTGCCCACTTTTAATTGGGCTGTTCGGTTTTTGTTATTGCATTCTAAGAATGCTGCAGGATTTCTGGATAGTCATCCTTTCTCAGATATGTAATTTTCAAGTATCCTGCTCTGTTGCATGGTTGCCTTTTTACTTTGTTGATTATTTATGTGCAAAAGGATTTTTTATTTTAATTTGATTCTAATTTGTCCATTTATTCTTTTGTTATCTTTGCCTTTGGCATCATATTCAAGAAACCATGGCCAAATTCAATGTCATGAAGCTTTCTCCCTATATTTTCACCTAGTAGTTTTATTGCTTTAGCTCATACACTTAGATTTCTAATCCATTTTGCCTTAAATTTTGTTTACGATGTTCGATATGAGTCCGCCGTCGGTGTTTCCGTGTGGATGTCCAATTTTCCCAGCGCCATGTGCTGAAAAGACTGTGCTTTCCTGGGGCCAGCGCTGTGGCATAGCAGGAAAGGCTGCTGCCACCTGTGATGCTGGCATCCCATGAGGGCCAGTTCGTGTCCTGGCTGCTCCACTTCCCATCCAGCTCCCTGCTAATGTGCCTGGGAAAGCAGCAGAGGATGGTCCAAGTGCTTGGCCCCTACACCCTCAAGCTCTGGGCTCCGGGCTTCAGATCAGCCCAGCTCCAGCTGTTTCAGCCATTTGGGGAGTGAATCAGCAGATGAAAGATTCTACCTCCGCCTTTCAAGTAAATAAATCTTTAAAAAAAAAAAAAGTACAATCACAACTTCAAAAAAATGTAGGGACAAACTTTTGGCATTCCATGTCAGAATGCCTGGGTCCAAATTCTGACTCTGCATCTGATTCCAGCTTCCTGCTAATCACCGAGAGTCAAGTAGCTGGGACCACCCCTCCCGCCCTGGGAGTCCCTGGATTGAGTTCCCAGCTTCTGGCTGGGCCAGACCCAATCCTAGCTTTTATAGGTGTGGGGTAAATGAAACAGCAGATGGGAAATTTTCTCTCTCTCAAATAAATATATTTTAAGAGTAGAAAGACACAAAATACATGTATTAAATAAACACATTTCAAATATTTTATTTAACTCATTAATGAATAATTAGAGCAATAACATATTACTCACACAACTAATTTAAAGGACGATTCAAAGAACAGATGTATTTGAACCAGGAAACAATTTTACAAGTATGTATAAAAGTGACTTGTTTTGGGAGTGGAGCATGTCTTCATTTCCCATTGATGCTATAAAACTTGCCACAGACATAGCGGCTCAAAACAGCAAATCCGTCACTGTGCAGTTGGGGCAGTGCGAGGTCTGAGATGACATGGCTGGTGCGGGGGCTGGGGGAGGGCTTGGGTGTCCCTCGCTCAGCTCCCACAGTAGAAACTAACCCCAGCAATGTTCCGAGGCGAGGCCTCTGGGAGGGGATAAGAATCAAAGTACTTAACACGGAGACCGCGTAACTGAATGCAGGCAGTCTTAGCCGCAGAGGGCAAGATAGGCCACATGCACAGGCCCACCCGGTCTCCAGCAGCGGGCTTCGCCAGCAAGGCCACCGCCAGAAGCGGCCCCTTGGCACTGGGCCAGACTGTGAGCGAAATAAGCCTTACATGGGCTGTGGGCCACAGTCCACCTGTGTGATTAGCAACAGAAAACAGCGAGGCCAGCGGGCCACTCTTCCAGGAGGCTGGGAGGGACTCCAGGGCTCCCAGCTCTGGAGGCCCCCCTTGCTCGCTCCCGGCTCTCCTCCTCTAGTCCTTACCCTCTGGCCTCCCGCTCCTAGGGGCTCTGTGCACACACAGGGCCCTGCGGGGAGATTCAGACCAGTCCTCCTCTCTCAGGACCCTTAACCAATCACATCCTGATCACCACAAAGTCCCTTTTGCCATGAAAAGTTAACCTATGCAGGAGCTTCAAACAGTTCATGGAAAATGGAATCTAGGAGACCAGGTTTTTCTGGAGCAAAAAAAAAAAGTCAGAAATGCATGCATACAAGGGGTCCTCAAAAAGTTCATGAAAATGTGTACTACGAAAACGTTCTTCATGGGGCACTGGGCTAAGCCTCTGCCTGCAGCACCACCAGCATCTCTTTGAGCACTGATTCGATACCCAGCTGCTCCTCTTCTGATCCAGCTCTCTGCTGTGGCCTAGGAAAGCAGTAGAAGATGGCCCAAGTTCTTGGGCCCCTGTACTCACAATGGCGACCTAGAGGAAGCTCCTGGCTCCTGGCTTTGGATCAGTGCAGCTCCAGCTGTTGTAGCCACTTGGGGAGTGAACCAGCAGATGGAAGGTATTTTTCTCTGTCTCTCCCTCTGTCTGTAACTCTACCTCTCAAATAAATAAAATCCTTTTTTAAAATAAAATGCTATTTATGACTTCAATCTTTTTACACTGAAATATAACTTATCTTTTAAGTCTGTTTTCCATGAACTTTTTGACGCGCCCTCCCATTTGAAGGTTAAGGGGATTAGGATGTGGACATCCCTGTGAGGGCCCCTATTCTACCACCACGAGTGGAGCTTCACCAGTCCTCCCACCAGAACAGTCTTCCCACCAGAAGGAAGTGATTAGCAACTCCACAGGTCAAAGCAACTCGCACTGCAATAGCTATCCACAATTCACAGAGTTACAAAACAGCACAGGGACCACAGCAGGTGCAAGCCCGGAAGTGGGTGAAGCGGGGTGGGGGGGCTCAGCTTTCCACTGAGGACCCTCGAGGATCCCTCTGGAACGTTGCAAAGTCTCTCACAGTGTTTCCTGGTATCTCTCGCTCTACGCCTTTACTCCAACGTCTGTTCCTTCCTCATTGTTGGCCTCCAGATGCCCTAGCATATTGCAGATTCTCTTTTGAACTCCTTTAATTTAGTTTTCATTTCAAAATGAGCTTGTCTTTTCTTCTGTTTCTTTCTGAACAGTTCCAAGTCCATAATGTCCGCCTGCTATCAGGTCATCTGTTCCTTTTGTCTGGCTAGTTTTATCCTGAGTTCTTAGATTTATGCTCTGTAGTCTTTGTTTCTTTTTTAAAAGGTTTATTCATTTGCTTATTTGAGAGGCAGGATGACAAAGAGAAATGGAAAGATAAAGAGAAGAAGTGAAAGAAATAATGGCCGGAGCTGTGGCATAGTGGGTAAAGCTGCTGCCTGCAGTGCCGGCATCCCATATGGGCGCCGATTCGAGTCCTGGCTGCTCCACTTCCAATGCAGCTCTCTGCTATGGCCTGGGAAAGCAGTAGAAGATGACCCAAGACCTTGGGCCCCTGCACCCGTGTGAGAGACCCGGAAGAAGCTCCTGGCTCCTGGCTTCAGATCTGCGCAGCTCCAGTGGTTGCAGCCAATTGGGGAGCGAACCATATAAATAAATAAATCTTAAGAAAGAAAGAAAGAAAGAAAGAAAGAAAGAAAGAAAGAAAGAAAGAAAGAAAGAAAGAAAGAAAGAAAGAAGGAAGGAAGGAAGGAAGGAAGGAAGGAAGGAAGGAAGGAAGGAAGGAAGGAAGGAAGGAAGGAAGGAAGAGAGAGAGTTCCCCCATCTGCTGGTTCACTCCTCAAATTGCTCCAACAGCCAGGACGGAGACAGGCTGAAGCCAGGAGCCAGGAACTCCATCTAGACCTCCCACGTGAGTGACAGGGGCCTAAGCACGTTAGCCATCTTCCACTGTCTTCACAGGCACTTTAACAGGAAGCTGGATCAGAAGCAGAGCAGCTGGGACTGGAACAGGCACTCCAATATGGCACGCCAACCTCTCATGCAAGGCTTAACCTGCTGCGCCACAACACTGACCCCTTGTGGTCTTTCTTCAAGGCCGCAACTACTTTTTGATCCCTTTCTAGTTCAACAATTCACTAAAATGACTCCGAAGGGCGCTCGGTCATACGGTTTTATTGTAAAGGACACAGAACAGGCCCAGCCAATGGGACACATAGGACCAAATCTGAGAAGAACCTGAATACAGAGCTCAAGCTGTGTCGCCAGGAATCAGGATGCACCACCACCCTCTCTGTGCATCAGCGTGTTCCCCAACCAGGAAGCCCACCCGCGCAGGGTCTAGGGGTCTCGTTACACAGGCAGGATGGATTGACTCATTGGCCATGGCATTCACTCAGTCTCTGGTGCCCTTCCCTGCACAGAGAACAGGAGGTGGGCAAACATCACACGGCCCAAATCCCCCTGTCTTGGCCACACCATGCAGGTGGGCCTCCTGACAGCACCAGCTCCCATCTCAAGTTTTTCTTTTTTTCAAGACTTTTATTTATTGATTTTAAAGTCAGAGTTATATATAGAAAGAGAGGGAGAGACAGAGAGCGATCTTTCCATCCACTGATTCACGACCCAAATATCTGCAATGACCACAGCTGGGCCCGACCAAAGCCAGGAGCCAGGAGCTTCATCCAGTTCTCCCATGTGAGTGGCAAGGGCTCAAGTACTTGAATCATCCTCCACTGCTTTTTCCAGGCCATTAGCAGAGCTGGATCAGAAGCGGAGCAGCCAGGACATGAACCAGCGCCCATATGGGATGCCGGTGTCACAGGCGGTGGTGGCTTTTCCTGATTCGCACAACACTGCTCCTCACATCCTGAATCCTTTCCTTTTTTTTTTTTTTAAGGTTTATTTATTTATTTTGAAAGTCAGAGTTACACAGAGAGAGAAAGAGAGGCAGAGAGAGAGAGAGAGAGAGAGAGAGAGAGAGAGAGAGAAAGAGAGGTCTTCCATCCACTGGTTCATTCCCCAACTGGCCGCAACAGCCAGCGCTGCACAGATCCAAAGCCACGAGCCAGGAGCTTCCTCCTGGTCTCCCACGTGGGTGCAGGGGCCCAAGGACTTGGGCCATCCTCTACTGCTATCCCAGGCCATAGCAGAGAGATGGATTGGAAGAGGAGCAGCGGGCACATGAACTGGCGCCCACATGGTATGCCAGTGCTGCAGGTGGAGGCGTAGTGTGCTATGCCACAGCAGCGGCCCCTCATCCCAGATCTTAACAACAGTAATGAAGGTACTGTCCAAGTGCCTCCAGGAGAAACCAAGGCACTCTTCTCACTCTGACGAGTCCAAGGGGTTTGGATGCTTCATCCCAGGACAGAAACCAGATTCTTCATGATACAATGTAGGAGCTTTCTTTTTTTTTCTTTTCTTTTCTTTTTTTAATTTAGTAAATATAAATTTCCAAAGTACAGTTTATGGATTACAATGGCTCCCCCCCCATAATTTCCCTCCCACTCACACCCCTCCCATCTCCCGCTCCCTCTCCCCTTCCATTCACATCAAGATTCATTTTCAATTATCTTTATATACAGAAGATCGATTTAGTATATATTAAGTAAAGATTTCATCAGTTTGCACCCACACAGATACACAAAGTGTAAAATACTGTTTGAGTACTAGTTATAGCATTACTTCACATTGGACAACACATTAAGGACAGCTCCCACATGAGGAGTAAGTACACAGTGACTCCTGTTGTTGACTTAACAATTTGACACTCCTGTTTATGGCATCAGTAATCTCCCTAGGCTCTAGTCATGAGTTGCCAAGGCTATGGAAGCCTTTTTACAATGTAGGAGCTTTCTAATAAGCGTGTCCAAGACGGCAAGAGGCTGAAACTTAGAGTGGCTAAGGGGATCAAGAGGGAAGGCCCAGGGGTACTGGCACTGTGGCACAGTGGATTAGGCCACCACTTGCATCCCACAACAGAGCACCAGTTCCAGGCCTCGCTGCTCTGCTTCCAATCCAGCTCCCTACTGATGCACCTAATGTCTAGGCCCCTGACATCAATGTGCAAGACTCACCTGGAGTTCCAGCCTCCAGACTTTGGCCTGGCCCAGGCCCAGTGGCCATTTGGGGGAGTGAACCAGTAGATGGAAGATCTCTCTCTTCTCTCTCTCCCTCTTCCACATAAATAAAATGAATCTTTAAATTTAAAAAAAAAAAATTTAAAACGAGCACCAGAGCACCAGAGCACCAGAGCACCAGTCAGGAGAGCTGTCTCTGCCAAAGGCGACGTGGGGGCTGCACCCCAAGGACAGACTAGAAACAGATGATGGTAGGTCCCAGGGATGGACTGTGTGTCACGGAGCTGCGCCCCCTCCCTCCCAGGACTCTCCCTCCCACTCCTGGGCGAGCCTTCCTGGGCCCCCATTCACAGCCACACCAGAGCGTGCACCCCGCCTCCGTGCTGGCTACCCATCCAGGCTCTCGAGTGATGGACGCGGTAGAAGTGGGTCTGCCACTGTAAACGACAAGCGTGCCTCACGTCTCCTCATGGCGCCTCCTCTAGCCTCTTCGCCTCATGTCGTACACTCAGTTCCGATAGCAGCGCTTCCCGGTCCCCCACCGCGACCGGGTCCCCTGCAGCGTGCCCTGAGCCTGTTCTGCACAGGCCCCGCCTCCCGAGGGAGCAGGGGCGGAGCCTCCTCCTGCCCCGCCCTGCGGACGTGTGTGCCTCTGCTGGGCTGCACGCCTAGCCACGCTGGAGGCCACGGAGAGTCCGTGGGTCGAGACCTCCACCATACCCTGCTCCGAGGGCCCGTCCTGTCCTGTCCTGTCCACATGGCTCCCTCTGTGGCCTCAGGACGCTCTCGGCTGGTTCTGCGGCTTCCCTGTATGAAAGACGGCCGTGGTTGGCTATTCTACTTGGCGTCCAGATCCCTCACCCGTCTGTGGATGGAGACAGAGACTGTAAGTCGGTTTCCCCCATGGAGAACTACTGGCGGTTGGAGGTGGGAGAAAAGCGCTTTTGACTGGAACATTCTCTGCTACTCACATCTCACCCTGTGCATGGCTACCACCTGTGGTGTTACTTTTGCAGGCTGGCTTGACTAGATTGTAGTACCCAGTAATTCAACCTTAAAAAAAATAAATCGAGGCCGGCGCTGTGGCTCACTTAGCTAATCCTCCTCCTGCGGCGCCGGCACACCGGGTTCTAGTCCCAGTCGGGGTGCCGGGTTCTAGTCCCAGTCGGGGTGCCGGATTCTGTCCCGGTTGCCCCTCTTCCAGGCCAGCTCTCTGCTGTGGCCCGGAAGGCAGTGGAAGATGGCCCAAGTCCTTGGGCTGCACCCCATGGGAGACCAGGAGAAGCACTTGGCTCCTGCCTTTGGATCAGCGCAGTGGGCCGGTCGCAGCGCGCCGGCCGCGGCAGCCATTGGAGGGTGAACCAATGGAAAAGGAAAACCTTTCTCTCTGTCTCTCTCTCTCTCACTATCCACTTTGCCTGTCAAAAAAAAAAAAAAAAAAAAAAAAAAAAAAAAAAAAAAAAAAGACCTTTCTCTCTGTCTCTCTTTCTCACTGTTCCCTCTGCCTGTCAAAAAATAAATAAATAAATCGAGGGGGCCAGCACCTTGGCATAGAGACGCCAGCATCCCATATGGGCACAGGTTCAAGTCCTGGCTGCTCCACTTCCAATCCAGCTCCCTGCTAATGGCCTAGGAAAAGCAATGGAAGATAGCCCAAGGGCGTGGGCCCCTGCACGTGTGTGGGAAACCAGGAAGAGGTTCCTGGCTCCTAGCTTCGGACTGCCCAGCTCTGGCCATTGCAGCCATCCATGGGGTGAACCAGCAGATGGAAGATCTCTCTGTCTCTATAAGTCTGCCTTTCGAATAAATAAATAAATAAATCTTGAAAAGAAAACTCCATGCGCAGTTGTGTGGTTTTGACTCCAGGTCTCCTTCCAGTGGTGCTCCACTGTAAAACACATCACCTGTGTTACCACCCAGGAAGAGCCCCAGGAAGAGCACTCCGCCTCAGGGAAGCAGGGAGGAGTGAGGTCACAACATGGGTTGCAGCAGCTCCTGCTGTTTGTGCCATTGTGACTGTGTCACTTGGAATCCACTTAGAACGTCTTCATTGTATGAGCCAGAGTCAGGACCCCAAGCCTTTGTCCACGTCCTTGTCACTTCTTCTAAGGACAAAGCCCATGCTTTGCTAGAACCCCCCAGGAGGGCACAGCCACTGACCTGCACACACCTTGCCCACAGACGAGGACGGGGAATGCTTGCTGAAAAGGCACATCGTGAACCCAGGTCTGGCTGTGACGTCCTTCTCCTGCGAGTCGTGGCCCCCATGCCACCAGCTTTGAATTCCCAGTATCCTGTGAGAGTTCCCTTCTAGAAAAACCATGGAGGGTGATTCAGCTGACACCTCTGGGCTGCACCAAGGACCCACAGCATGTAAGAGGACACTCCAAAAAGCTTGTGGGAAATGGACTTAAAAATAAGTTTATTTTGGTGCCCCCTCCCAAAAAATAAAAAATCCTACATACAAGGGGTCTTCAAAAGACTCATGGAAAACACATATTATTTTTTAAAAAACTGAATTCGGTGCTGTAGCGTCACAGGTAAAGCCACTGCCCACAGTGCTGGCATCCCATATGGGCACTGGTTTGAGAACCAGCTGCTGCACTTCTGATCCAGCTCCCTGCTAGTGTGCCTAGGAAAGCAGCAGAAGATGGCCCAAGTCCTTGGGCCCCTGCACCCACGTGGGAGACCCGGAGGAAGCTCCTGGCTCCTGGCTTCAGATCAGCGCAACTCCAGCCATTGTGGACAACTGGGGAGTGAACCAGCAGATGGAAGACCTCTCTCTCTTTCCTCTCTGCCTTTCCTTCTCTCTCTGTGTAACCCTGTCTTTCAAATAAACAAATAAATTTTAAAACACACACACACACACACACACGGACGTCAATGACACTGCAAGAAACTCCTGTGGCCCTTTTGGTGAGGGGCTCTGCCTTGCCACCAGCCTCACCTGGACAGGTGCGCATGCTCCTGGTACTTTTCCATTCTTGCCTTCTCAGTTACTGCCATTCAATCCCCTCTGAGATAAAGCTGCACTTTCTGTAAGCACAGAACTTCAAAGTTCTCTCACACAGAGATCAGCCTCATAAAGGCTGTAGCCAAAGACATTCCACAAGCTCCAGCAACGGAGAGAGGCAGAAGGAGGCCCCCTGCCTGCTCCTTATGGGGGCTGCCAAGAGCAAAGCAGGTGAGCCCTCGAGCCACCTGGCTGCGGCCCCGGGGCCTCTTGGCCACTGCCATGGAAACGGCACACAGCATCGCCCTCCCCTGGCAGCCTCAGGGAGCCAGACGACTGTGTTTGGCAGAGAACACCTGAGCAGGACCCCGGGAAGCTGGCCTGCTTTGCTCAGCTCCGCCACCCCCTCTTGGTGGCGTCGCGGGCAGAACCCCGCCCCAGCGTCACTGCCTGTCCGTCCACCCTCTGTGTGCATGCAGAGCCTTGCCTAACAGTGGCTCTGGAGAAGCCAGGTGGGAAAGCGGCCCCTCAACCCCGCCTGCCAGAAAGCAACACAGAGAAATGAACCCTCTTGGCTCAGGATTTCTCCCGCGCCGCCCCCTCTGCCTTATGTAACAGACAACTGCTAAACGGCCGTCTTACACGTTGATTGCCATGGCGAGAAATGCAGGGAAGTGTTAAGAACTGAAAACTGCAGGCTCGCTGCTGTCTTGTCCTTGACCTACACAGGATCCTAGAGTTATGAAGTGGAACCACCTCCTTCCTTTGGGGGCTGCCCATAACCTGCAGGAGAAATCAAACCCAGTGCATGACAGATCCTCCCTTCCAGTGCCAACACCTTGAACTTGAGCACCGGCCAGCCTGCCCTCCACGTTGTCCCTTGAACATGCTGGGCCCCCGGCCAGTGTTGGCTCAGCTGGAGCATCGTGCGGCCAATGTAACCCATTGTCCACTAGGGGGCAGCTTTGCTGGTGTTTATGGAAACTGATACTCCCCTGGGGAAGAAATGCAAAGGTCCTTCTAAAGAGCGTGGGAAAGCAGAATTAAAAGAGGTTTATTTTGGTGCAAAAAAAAAAAAAAAAATGGAAATCCATGCACAGATTTTTACATACTTTTTGAAGACCGCTTGGCGGTGTGAATTTCCAATGTGGAAGCACTGTTTCCCACACCCTTTGGCGTACCCTTGTATACTGCACCGCAAGGAAAGGGTACAGGATGCATTACCTGATACTAGAAGGGTTCGACACAGCCTTGCTCAGGAGAGAGAGGCCGGCAGAAAGAGGTAACATAATCCCCAGCAAGGGCTAAACGTCTGGAAAAGACAGCAACCCATGATCGAGCAGGCCCACAGACACCCCTACACACACACACACACACACACACACACCAACTGTACAAGACTACTCACTGGAGCATTCACTGAAGCGGCTAAGATGTGAATCTTCCCACGCAGGCCCATTCACATACTCTGAAGACCCCCACCACCACCAGGTAGTGGCCAACCTGTCAGAATGGACTGGGCCAACCCAAAAGCACTTCCAGTGTGCTGTGGTGCGCATGTAGCCTGCTACTCTTTATAGGAAGGGAAAAATAAAAACATCGTGTGATCACACCAGGACATACAAGGGTACTTCAAAAAGTGTGTGGAAAATTGCATTAAGAGCGACTTTGGGGGGAGGGGACATCTTGGTGCCTGGTGGTTCAGTTGCAGCTCAGGTCACCTGCATCCCATATTGGAGTGCCTGGCTTCCAGTCCTGACGCCGACGCACTCCTGATTCCAGTTTTATGCTAATGAGGACTCTGGGATGCAGCAGGTGATGGCTCCAGTCGTTGGGGAGACCTAGATTGAGTTTCTGGCTCCCAGCTTTAGCCTGGTCCAGTCCCAGCCATTGCAGGAATTTGGGGAGTGGCCAGCAGATGGGAGTTCTGTCTGTCTATCTATCTTTGTCTCTTAAATAAATTAACTACATAATTAGAAGAATTTTTAAGGGAGTTTATTTTAGTGAAAAGAATTTGAAGTCCATGCATAGTTTTCTCCTAATACACATTTTCCATGAACATGTTGAATACTCTATACTAGAAGTATAAACAAGAATCTAATAAAAATGATTACCTGGGCGGGGGGGGGGGGGGGGGTTAGGAAGAGCAGATGAGGATATCTTTTCATGTTGTTTTGATTTTTGAACTGCATAATATTTCTCCCATTTGAAAGTTCAACATACATTTTAAAAAGGGTTATATCGATACAAGCATAAAATATTTTCAAATTCAGTCACTTTGCAAACATGTGAAACTGGGTTCCCTTGCTGAGTGATGTATGGAATCCATGCTTTCTGCATCCGTTCCCCTGCAGGAAGCCTCCTAGACGGAAAGCATCTTGACCTTGACCCAGTCTTCTCTGTGTCGCCAGCACCAGGCACGCAGTGGGTCCTCAACAAACATTTATTGACCAGATTATTATTGTTTGTGGAAACTGACAGGCCAAATAAAATGCCGAGGAAGGCGCCTGTGCACGTGACAGGACTGTTCAGTTATTTAACAAGAATCACCATAGTGATGAGAGATGGCGCACGGTTGCTAACGGCAGCAGCCCCAGGGCTGATGGGCACCGAGAGGCAAAGCCTAAACCATATCCAAGGAAGGGGTTCACCATAGGCTCAAACTTTACACCTGGAGGGGATTTGGAAGAGTTTCTTCATTGTAAGAGCAAATGTAGAGATGTTTAAATATGCATCATCCCCTAACTATAATACAGGAGACTTGGTTTTCTTGCCATTTTTCTTTTGCTGATTAAAAAGGAAAAAAAGGGGAGGGAAAAAAAAACAGGAAACGAAATCTGGTTTATATATAATTTGTCACACATGTAATATATCCAACTTTGTAAGAACTCCAAGTTTTCATTAACTCTGCTGAAATGTATTTACATTAACAAATCTCTCAGCCCTAATGTCGTTAGCTCCAAACTTCCAAACTTAGTTGTTTTGCTAAAAATGCAGATTAGAGCCAGATGGAGGACCAAGCACCCTGTGTGACCTCCCTCCTATCCAAAATCCCATATATTACAAAAAAAAGTCTTTTTCAATTAGAAGAAGCAAAAAGGGAGAATAAAGGAAAAGGAAATCCATCCATTATGTGATGGGAAAATCATAAAAGTCAGTGTCACTGAGCCACAGTCTTTGCCCCCAGTGAAAGCTCAGCATGTAAATACTTAGTCCCAAGAGGCAGAACAGTATCCCCAGTAACTATGGACTTTCTGCCTACAGGAAGGACCAGGAACTCCTACAATACCCTGGGAAATGGAGCCTGCCCCACTCCAATAGCCAGCAGAGGCAGGTGAGAGAAACTGAATATGCAGATTCTTAGAAACTAAATATGCAGGAATTCTTAGCTACAAAGACAAGTAGGTGGGCAAGAGAACATTTGAGAAAACCCAACACTGTGAGGAAAAGACATCCAACATAGCATCACAGAATGACAGCCTGAGGAAACCCAGAGAAGTTAGAGAAAAGATAACAGCTAAGACGTCTACCTTCTGAGCGGTAACAGAGGCAACTTCATCCAGAAAAAACTAATCATTCACAGTAGAAACTGAAGACTGACTTCAAAAACTCCATAGATGGGATGAAAGCAACATAAACACGGCTAAGAGTGGGAGTGACCCCAAGGAACTCTAAAGCTTATCCTGAAAGGACAAAGGGACGATGGATATGGGTTACAAATCAGGAGACCTGGAGGACAGAGCCGGAAGTTCCAAGTCTCTGGAATAGGAGCTCCAAGAGGAAAGAAAGGGCAAAATGATAAAATAGGGGTGAGGGAGAGGGGAGTCCAAGGCAGAAGAGAGAATGCTAGAAAATGACAGCATTTCCTCCAGCATTCCGAGGGCAACATTGTGATCTGGATTCCTATACCCAGCCAAACTAGCATGTGTGTATGAACACAAACCAAAGGCACTTCTAAGAATCCAAAAGTAAGAGAGAAAGAGTACAACAAGTAATGCAGAGGGAAATAAAGTCATTACTTAGGAGTTCACACATGAAATTGATTTCTAAAATATTGAATTTCCATCTGAAATTAAAACGCAAGTGAGTGCAACATGGTTGGGACCATGGAGTTGCATGGGGTGTGGGAGTGACAGGGAAAGCTAGGAGCAAGATCACACTCCAGGCGTGAACAGCAGGCTGGCACAGTAGCATAGCAGGTAAAGCCGCTGCCTGCAGTACTGGCATCCCATATGGGTGCGGTTCGACCCCGGCTGCTCCACTTTCTGTCCAGCTCTCTGCTATGGCCTGGGAAAGCAGTAGAAGATGGCCCAAGTCCTTGAGCCCCTGCACCCACGTGGGAGACATGTAGGAAGTTCCTCCTTCCTGGGATAGGCCCAGCTCTGGCTGTTGCAGCCATCTGGGGAGTGAACCAGCAGATGGAAGACTCTCTCTTTCTCTCTCTCTCTCTCTCTCTGCCTCTGCCTTTCAAATAAATAATAACTAAATCTTTAAAAAATAAAAATATATGCAAGGGCAGTTCTCTAAAGATAACCCAACTGGAACTGCTGCATTTCTGAAAACAATTTAATCTGGACTGCTGCACTAACTAATTGGGCCAGCAAACCGGTTCTGTTTCTTTAAAGCAATGGGTGTGTTTATGAATGCTGTGTGCGTGTGTGTGTGTGTGTGTGTGAATTCATGCAAGCACAGGGGTAACGAGGGAGAACCACACCTAAGAAATCCATTTGAATTATCACACATCCTAGTCAGTTCCACAGTCAGGTGGCTCCAGTTGTACAGCCGCTGTGTGGAAGACACATCACACACGACCCAGAACCGTGCAGGAAAACTGCATCCAGGCAAACACCGCAGGAAGTCGGGGCACTCTGCATATTAAGTTAGACAGAAACCTCCTTTATCCTTGCAAGCCTGAGAAGGAACTGGCTTTTAACTCCCACGACAGGGTGCAGGGTGAGATGGGTTGACTCTACTGGCCCAGTTCTTCACCTGTACCACGTTCTCACCAGAGGCCACTGCAGGGGCAATGCACTTTCACACCCTTCAGCTCTGGGCTTGGCCAGCGGGTGCCAGCGATGTGAGTCAAGCAAAAGCCTGAAGGCTAAGCAGGTTGAGGACGCGCACGTCCCACAGCAGCGTACAGGGGTTCAATTCCGGCTCTGGCTGCAACCCCAGCTGCCCGCTAATGCAGACCCTGGGAGGCAGCGGTGATGCTTGTCACGGGAGACCTGGGTTGCATTCCCAGCTCCCCTGCCCAGAGCTGTTGTGGGCATTTGGGAATGAATCAGCAGCTGGGACCCTGAGCGCTCGCCCGCCCTCCCTCCCTCCCTCTCTCCCTCTCTAATAAATGCTTTCTGAAAATTTCTTTCCAAACCTCAAGTGTGCTTGTGTGGTTAGAAGTGCCCTCCCTCAGGTCCCTGCCATCACACAGAGATGAACACACCCCTGCTAATGGTCCCGGAAGGAGGGTGAGGGATGGTGGGTGGAGTGGAGCCGCCCACCTCCCACCCCAGCCAAACTGCAGACCCATGCGTGAGAGATAAATGCTTGTTCCTGGTGCCCCTGGAGCTGGGGGTGGTGCAACACAAGGCATCACTGTGGCGTTGGTGACCTGACACGTAAGGTGGGCGGCAGGGCCCACCACAACAGGTAGGAGGAGGTGGGAGGGGTTTTTTTTTTTTTTTTAAGATTTATTTTATTTTCGAAAGCAGAGTTACTAAAAGGCAGAGCCAGAGAGAGAGAGAGAGAGAGAGAGGTCTTCCATCCACTGGTTCACTCCCCAAACCCTCACAATGGCCAGGGCTGGGCTGATCTGAAGCCAGGAGCCAGGAACTCCATCAGGGTCTCCCAAGTGAGCACAGGAGCCGATGGACTTGGGCCATCTTCCACTGCTTTCCCAGACAGACTAGCAGGGAGCTGGATTGGAAGTGGAGCAGCTAGGACTTGAACCAGCACCCATCTGGGATACTGGCATTGCAGGAGGCGGTTTAACCCAGTATGCCACAATGCCAGCCCAGGAGTAATTTTGGATTAAAATGGCTGCTCACTGAGGACGGACCGGTCTACTCTGACACCATGCCGCCACTCTCAGGGAGAGCCTGGTGATGCGGGCACTCTCTGCTGCCAACAGAGAGCAACTTGGGCACCGTGGTCTAGATTCTTAAAAATGCTGGGCCAGCCCTGTGTTGTAGTGGGTAAAGCTGCTGCCTGCAGTGCCGCCATCCTATATGGGTGCTGGTTCGAGTCCCGACTGCTCCATTTACAATACAGCTCTCTGCTATGGCCTGGGAAAGCAGTAGAGAATGGCCCTAGTCCTTGGGCCCCTACTTGGGAGACCTGGAAGAAGCTCCTGGCTCCTGGCTTTGGATCGGCGCAGCTCTGGCCATTGTAGTTATTTGGGAAGTGAGCCGGCCGATGGAAGACCTCTCTCTCTCTGCCTCTGCCTCTCTGTAACTCTGTCTTTCAAACAAATAAATAAAGCTAAGAGAGAAAGAGAGAGAGAGAGAGAGAGAGAGAGAGAGAGAGGAACGAAGGAAGGGAGGAAGGAAGGAAGGAAGGAAGCAAGGAAGGAGGGAGGTGGGGGGAGGGAGGGAGAGTGGGAGGGAGGGAGGGAGGAAAAACATGCTGGCACCCACTGCCCCGTGACTCACTGCTGGGTATTGATCCTGAAGGAGTGACCTAAATGGAGAGAAAGCTGTACCCACAGTGGCGATGTGGTTTATAATAGAAAGAAGCACCGGCTGCCTGCCTTCTAAGGTTTTCGCCTTCAGCGTTCACAACACTCCCATGAGCTTCTATGGGGCCCAAAGTCAGATGAGACTGGTGGGCGACTTCACCCAGACCTATGGCTCCAGGGTCCCTGGTTGGGATCTGCACCCTATCCTGCCCACCACCACTCACACTCAGCAATGCCACACAGCCACTTAAAAGAATGTTCCCAGGGTGAGCCTTGTGGCACAGCAGGTTAAGCCTCTGTCTGGGACGGCCACACTCAGATTGGGGTGAGTCGCAGCTACTGATCCTGCTGCTGAGAATCTCGAGAGGCAGGTGCTGGGGGCTCCGATACTGGAGCCCCCGCAGCCCTGTGGAGCTCCTGGCTCCTGGCCTCAGCCCGCCCCGCCCCAGCTGCTGCAGGCACTGGCATTTGGGCAGAGTAAACCAGCAGATGGAAGACCTCTCTTTCTCTGTTTCTGTTGCTCTGTCTTTCAAACGAACGAATCAACATTCTTGAAGGAACATATACTCTCCTTAATACTTGAAAGATAGATTATGAAATGAGGCTATATTTATAGCAAAAAAATGGCCTATTAACACTTTCTAGAAGAAGGCAGAGTACAAATTCTAATAAATAAAAGCAAAACAACACGAATAAAATCAAATATATATGCAAATTAAAACTACAGGGTACTACAACACACCCACTAAAATGGCCGTATTAAAAAGACTGACACCATCTAGTGCCTGTTAGCATTGGAACCACCAAAGCTCTCACACATTGCTGGTGGGAGGATAAATGAACACAAGCCTCGTGGAAAAGTATTTGGGGGTTGGCACTGTGCTGTAGTGGGTTAAACCACCGCCTGCAATGCCAGCATCCCATATGGGCATCAGTTCAAGTCCCAAATGCTCCACTTCCAATCCAGCTCCCTGCTAATGTGCATGGGAAAGCAACAGAAGTTGCTTTGAGTGTTTGAGCCCCTGCACCCATGTAGGAGACCCAGATAAAGTTTACTCGGAATAGGAAAAAAAAAAAAGAAAACAACTCAAATGCCCACCAACAAGCAAATGGATAAACAAATTGTGGTGCATTATACAGAGGAATTCTCCCTATTGGAAAAAGGGATGGTTTGCTAATATATGAAAAAATCATGAAGAGCCTCAAAAACAGTGTTTCGAGCCAAGGGAGCTAGACACAAAGGGGTACATACTTCTTCGTACATATTTATGAAATTGAAAACCAGAAGAAGTGAATTTTTTGGAGTGTAAATCCAAATAGCAACTGCCAGAGGATCAGAGAGTAAGAGCCGCTGGCACCCTGCCAAGGACGGGAGGGACTCTCTGGGGCAAGGGCTCGTGACTGGGGAGAGAGGGAGAGGGGACAGGTGGATCGATGGATGGATGATAGGTGGATGACAGATGCATGATGATGATTGACAGATTACATAGATGATTGACAGATGAGAGATCGATGCATAGATGATTGAGAGTTGACAGGGGACTGATTGATTGATTTGATTGATTGATTAGTCTATTTTCCATTGCATCAGCTCAGCTCCACTGAGGCTCTCACTGTGGAGAGCACCACACGGGCAGGAGTGCATGCCATAGGGAGCAGTCACACAGGGAGACAGGGAACCAGAATGCAGGGAGGGGCCACAATTATTCCTTTGTGACAGCTCTCTCGTGAGAACTGCCCCGCAGAAGCCTGCACCTGTCACGAGCTAATTCCCATCCACTAGGCCCCACCTCTTAAAAGTCCCAGCACTTCCAACATCACCGCACTAAGGACCAAGCCCTCAACATAGGGACTCTTGGGGGACAAACCACACCCAAGTCATCGAACTGTGCGCCCAACATCCGTGTGGTGACTGAGCTAGACCTCAGCTTGCCATGTGTGTGGACTTGGATGCTGCACCCGGGACAAAGCCAAGGTGCAGGTAGGCCCATCTCTGAAGCTGGCCAAGCCCCGAAGACTCAGTGGACTCTGCACAAAGCCCCCACCCTTGGGAAGGTCTGGGAACCTTCCATGGAGCTCGGGACCCCGCCACACTTGCAGATCATCCAAGGGCCCAGATGCAATGGCAAAGAACTGCACCTTGGTTCACAACCACATTCAACCTGTCTGCCGGTGGTGGGGAAGAAGTCAGGGAAGGGATAGGTAGGCAGTTGGAAGAAGGAGCAGGGCCTGAGCTGGAGAGAGCCTGGCTGCTCTGCTCACGCAGAGCCTTGCCTCCTCACGTGGCTTGGATATGGTACGAGAGCGTCCCAAGGGCTCCTGTGCTGGAAGCTAGGTCCCCGCTGTGGCAGTGCTGCTGGGACCGTGGAGAGGTGTACCCAGCAAGGGGTCCTTAGGTGCCTGGGACGGGGGCAGCCTTGGAAGAGAGTGATGTGGCTCTCCTGAGGCCCAGCTATCCCTGGTTCCTCTCTCTCTCTCTCTCTCTCTCTGGCCTTGTGATTTCTCTCCCTCCCGCACACGTTCCCACCTTGTGATGGCACCCACCAGAGCCGAGTCAGTGCCCGTGCCTGCCCCCAAACCTCCAGAGCTGTGAGCAGAACAAACCCCTTCTCTTTTGAAAGCGAGCCAGCCTCAGACACTTCACTGCAGCCCCCAGAAAAATGGACTAACACCGTTCCCCAAGGGTCTTAGGCAGCGGCGGTGCCAGCCGCCCACTCAGGAGCACTGCACAAGGCAAGGTATTTCTCGGCCCCTTCATCCGAGACAGGTGCAAGGGGCAGGTCCTGGGTTGCAGACACAGAGCCTGCCTGGCCACTAATGCTGAGTGAGTGCACATGATGGGGACAGCAAAGGTAGCAGCCAGGTGGCTCAGACAGAGTCTAAAAATGGTGTCGGGGGGGGCAGGGCAGGGGCAAGAGTACCGAGGGAGAAGCGGTCGGGGACCCGGAACAGCATGAGCAGCTGACAAGCAGGCTACTACACAGCCATGGGCAGTCTCAGAACCCCAAGGAGGCCAGGAGAGGCCACAGCAGTAGTGGGGACTTTGGGCACAGCTGAACCGGGCCCACAAGGGGACAACCTAGAGACAACAGCAGGGGCTGTTCCAGTAAGATCCCTCAGGGGCCTGAAAATATGGAAGGGGGGTGCCATCCTTGTGGAGGTAGCAGTTAAAAACACTGCCTGGGGTGTCAGCATCCCATATGGGCGTTGGTTCGAGTCCTGGCTATTCCAGTTCCAATCCAGCTCCCTGCTAATGCACCTGGGAAAGCACAGAAAATGCTCCAAGTGCTTGGGCCCCTGCACCTGCATGAGAGACCCCAATGAAGCTCTTGGCTCCTGGCTTCAGCCTGGCCCAGCCCCAGCCGTTCTGGCCATTTGGGGAGTGAACCAGCAAATGAAATATATATATATATGTATATATATTTACATATATATATATCAATCTCACCTCTGCTCCCCTCCCCCTGTAACTCTGCCTTTCACATAAACTTAAAATATAAATCTTTAAAAAAAGAAGAAAAAAATACTGAAGGGAGACAGGGCCTGTCCCTGAGTCAGCAGCACGAGCAGGTAAAACTCCGAGCTCTGGAGCTGTGAGCCTCACATACCAACCAGATGGCAGCTCTCGCAGCCATGGGCTGGTGCAACCAAGGACACGGCTGAGAATCAGGAGGCACTGGCCACGGGGAACATGCTCAGGAGCTCCGTCGGGAGAAGACACTGTGCCCTCGGCCGTCGTCTCCTGTCCCCGGATAATTAGACGGCTGTGGGGGTGGGAAAATGCAGACATCCTAGTATTATTATGAAAATAGTCTGGGTCACACTTGGAGAACTATTAATACAGAGTCAAGTCACAGATATATAAAAGCAGGCAAAAAATCTCTGAATAAAAGCCTCATGACGCCACCTGGTGGTATCTCCAATTATTGCCATTTCTTGTTAGCAAACTGTGGGTGTATGGGGGAGAGAAGGGTGCATGTGTGCAAGTGTGTGTGTGTGTGTGTGTGTGAACATGATGTGTGTGTGGTGTGGTACAAATGTGTATTCTGGTGCTGGCACTGTGACACAGTGGGTTAAAGTCCCAGTCTGCAGCACTGGCATCCTATATGGGCACTGGTTCGAGTCCCAGTTGCTCCACTTCTGATCCAGCTCTCTGCTATGGCCTGAGAAAGCAGTAGAAGAAGGTTCAAGTGCTTGGGGCCCTGCACCTGCATGGGAGACCTGGAAGAAGCTCCTTGCTCCTGACTTCAGATCAGTACAGCTCTGCCCTTTGTGGCCAATTGGGGAGTGAACCACAGATGGAAGACCTCTCTGTCTCTCTCTGCCTCTCCTTCTCTCTGTGTGTAACTCTGGCTTTCAAATAAATAATTAAACAAATCTTTTTTTAATGCCGGCGCCGCGGCTCAATAGGCTGATCCTCCACCTAGCGGCGCCGGCACACCGGGTTCTAGTTCCGGTCGGGGCGCCGGATTCTGTCCCAGTTGCCCCTCTTCCAGGCTAGCTCTCTGCTGTGGCCCAGGATTGCAGTGGAGGATGGCCCAAGTGCTTGGGCCCTGCACCCGCATGGGAGACCAGGATAAGCACCTGGCTCCTGCTTTCAGATCAGCGCGCCAGCCGCGGCGGCCATTGGAGGGTGAACCAATGGAAAAGGAAGACCTTTCTCTCTGTCTCTCTCTCTCACTATCCACTCTGCCTATCAAAAAAAAAAAAAATCTTTTTTTAAAAAAGTGTATGCCGAGCCGGCGCCGTGGCTCAATAGGCTAATCCTCCACCTTGCGGCGCCGGCACACCGGGTTCTAGTCCCGGTTGGGGCGCCGGATTCTGTCCCGGTTGCCCCTCTTCCAGGCCAGCTCTCTGCTATGGCCAGGGAGTGCAGTGGAGGATGGCCCAGGTGCTTGGGCCCTGCACCCCATGGGAGACCAGGAAAAGCACCTGGCTCCTGGCTCCTGCCAGGATCAGCGCGGTGCGCCGGCTGCAGCGGCAGCCATTGGAGGGTGAACCAGCGGCAAAGGAAGACCTTTCTCTCTCTGTCTCTCTCTCTCACTGTCCACTCTGCCTGTCAAAAAAAAAAAAAAAAAAAAAAAAAAAAAAAAAAAGTGTATGCCTTCAGTGCGCACCTATGGTTCAGATAGACATGTGTGTGAAGTGTGCATGCCCATACGCAGTTGTGTTCATTTGGTCTTGCGTGCATGTGGTGTGGTGCATGTACAGGCAATGCACGTGTGTTTCTGGGTGGTATGAATGTATGTGCATGTCATGTATGGCTGTGCTGCATTGTGATACAGATCATGTCTGTGTGTCGGGGGGGGGGTGCTTATATCTAGGACCCATACATGGAAGAATGGAATTACTGTTCCATAAGCTTCAGTGTATGTGCCTGCTCTGTGCAAGGGCTTTAATGTTTAGAAACCATAAATTAAACTGTGTAGAAGGGGTGGGCTTATTGGGATGCCTGGCTAAAGTCCCAGCTCCCTGCTAATGTGCCTGGGAGGTGGCAGCTGATGGCCCAAGTACTAGGGCCCTTGCCACCCCCAATAGAGACCTGGATGGAGTTCCTGGCTCTTGGCTTCAGCCTGGTCCATTCCTGACAGTTGATGGCATTTGGGGACTGAGCCAGCAGGTGGAAAATCTCTGTTTCTCTCTTTGACTCTCTGTTGTTTGGCCTTTCAAGTAGATGGAAAATAAATAGGGGCCAGCGCTGTGGCACAGTGGGTTAACACCCTGGCCTGAAGCGCCAGCATCCCATATGGGAGCCGGTTCGAGGCCCAGCTGCTCTACTTCCAATCCAGCTCTCTGCTGTGGCCTGGGAAAGCAGTAGAAGATGGCCCAAGTGGGAGACCCAGAGGAAGCTCCTGACTCCTGGCTTCAGATCAGCACAGCTCCAGCCATTGCACCAATTGGGGAGTGAACCATCGGATGGAAGACCTCTCTCTCTCTCTCTCTCTCTCTCTCTCTGCCTCTCCTTCTCTCTATGTGAAGCTCTGACTTTCAAATAAAGAAATAAATCTTTAAAACAAAAGAAAGAAAATAAATAGTAAACTTAAAAAAAAAAAAAACTGCCCGGAGTCCCAGGCAGGCATCAGTCCTTGGAAGACACCAGCTAATCTCTCTCCAACAATTTCCTACCCAGCTCTGTGAATTGGGCATTGCCTCTGTCTACAACAAAAGCCTTCCCAGGGCAAGTTTCTGCTTTGAGTCATAAGCAGTGAGCCCAGGATCCAGACTGGGGTCTTCTGATCCAAGAGGAATTCATCAGCTTGTACTTATGCTACAAAAATTAACATTGAATATGAATGTTCATTACGGGTGAAGAAAGGCAACCTTGGTTCCTTGTCTCAAGTGAAAGAATTTCCACACAAAGCAGGGAGCAAAGCAAGATTTATTTAAGCCAGAAACCTGCCACAGCAGCCAGGAGGCAGACCCGAGAAACGGTGATGATTGAGTCTTTCGAGCACAATTCCGAGGAGGAAAAACCAGAACAAGCTAACAGGCAGTCAGAGGGTGGAGAAAAACCCTCAGAAGGCCAGACTTGTAATCCTGTCCATCCTTCTAGCCTGCTCTTGATGAAACAAACGCCATCAGAAAGGGGTGATTGGTGAGGTCCCCTTGCTATGCTCGTCATCAGCCAAGACTCAGAAGGGTAGAATCACTGCTTCCTTGCTATTCCCGTGATAACACCGGAAACTCGGGAGTGGCATTGGGCACTTTCGTCTGGCTAAAGGCAGCCTTTGGGGAGGAGCAAGCCTGTTGCATGCTCATAGAGGGTTCCCCTTTTCTTCATTCTGACGGGGACAGGCCTACCTGCCAATTAGCCCAACCGCCTCCTCACATTCCCTCCCTGAGAAGAAGGGACCCTAACTGCTGTTAGGGACGTGGGGGTGGTGACTGCTCGGGCTGCTTCATGCTGCAAAGGGGCAGCTGCAGGGCATTCTTCTGAGGGTCGCCCTCAGGGTCCCGGCAGAGTGGGGCTTTCCTCAGGGCCTTTGTCTGGAGTCCCGCCTGGAGTTCGATGGCTTCTCGTTGCTTAGTCCTGGGTAACACAAAGCATGAAGCAGTTACTGCCTCTCCCGATTGAGAGTCCCCGCTTGTGAGAGTTCCAGGGATCCAGCTGGAAGCTCAGGGGTCAATGTCAAAGACTTTAGATGTAAAAGAGCTTTAGATGTAAAAGAACTGTCAGAGGTTTTAAACCATTTGGTCAAAATAAGGTAAGCCTGAGCATTAGAACCGAAGCTGTGAGCAGATCCAATCAGAGCGAAGGTGGATAACGTTAGCTCCTTTAAGACCCAAATTGTAAAGTGACTAAACTCAATATAGTCAACAGAAAACAAAGAACATTTTCCTAATATACATAAAACTTTGTTACCTGGGGGCTGGCACTATGGTGTAGTAGGTTAGGTCTCCACCTGTGACACTGGCATCCCTTATGAGTGTGGTTCAAGACCCAGCTGTTCCTCTTCCAATCCAGCTCCCTGCTATGGCCTGGGAAAGCAGTGGAGGATGGCCCAAGTGTTTGGGTCCCTGCACCTGTGTGAAAGACCTGGAAGAAGCACCTGGCTCCTGGCTTCAGATCAACCCAGCTCCAGCCATTGTGGCCATTTGGGGATTGAACCAGCAGAAGGAAGACCTTTCTCTGTCTCTACTGCTCACTGTCTGTAACTCTACCTCTCAAATAAATAAATAAAATCTTTAGAGCCAGCGCCGCGGCTCACTAGGCTAATCCTCCGCCTTGCGGCGCCGGCACACCGGGTTCTAGTCCCGGTCGGGGCGCCGGATTCTGTCCCGGTTGCCCCTCTTCCAGGCCAGCTCTCTGCTGTGGCCAGGGAGTGCAGTGGAGGATGGCCCAAGTGCTTGGGCCCTGCACCCCATGGGAGACCAGGAGAAGCACCTGGCTCCTGCCATCGGATCAGCACGGTGCGCCGGCCACAGCGCGCCAGCCGCGGCGGCCATTGGAAGGTGAACCAACGGCAAAGGAAGACCTTTCTCTCTGTCTCTCTCTCTCACTGTCCACTCTGCCTGTCAAAAATTTTTTTAAAAAAATTAATTAAATAAATAAAACCTTTAAAAGAAAAAGGAGGAGGAGGAGGAGGAGAAAGAACTCTGTACAATCAGTTCTTGTCAGTGTCTTTTTGAAAATGCTGACTAAAGAGCTAGAGAAAATGAGACACGTGGCATCCTTCAATGGGGAGGGCCCACTGAGACCAGGTGCAGGCCTGGCAACTAAGCAGATGAATACTCACGCTTCCCAATGATTTTTTTTCAAAGATTTATTTATTTATTTGAAAGGCAGAGTTACAGAAAGACAGAAGCAGAGGCAGAGAGAGGTCTTCCATCCGATGGCCCACTCCCTAATGGCTGCAATGGCTAGAGCTGAGCCAATCCAAAGCCAGGAGCCAGGAGCTTCCTCCTGGCTACCTGCAGAGGAGACCACTGGAGATTTGACTGCCCCCCCGCCCCAAGGCCCAGAACTCCGGGGTCAGGCATTCCTGGTAGACCTCCCGCATGTGACTGAAGGGGCGGGGGCTCTCCTTACAGGCTCCCATGTCTCATGGTGCATCAGATCAGCACAGGAGCCCCGGCTGGCTCTCATAGTGGACGGAAGGCCTGTACTTTCTTCTGGGCACGGGAGAGCAACTTTCTCTGTTCTTTGCTCTAGCGTTAGCCCCCTCTCCTCTCTTTCAGCGACCGTAAAGTTGTCTCAGGAGCCCCCTAAGTTAGACATCTCACCAGCCTTTGAGCTGTCTAGGAAACACCAGCTAATGGGACCAGCTTGTGGAAAATGAGGAGTCTGGCGAGATAAGGAGAGATTAGCTGAGCGCATGAGAAGCAGGGAGAGAGATGGAGATCTTGTCAGGATCTGGGGTAAAGAAAGGACTCATTGAGCCATGGAGCCTGGAGCCCATGGCCTCGCTCCAAGCTGCGCCCAGTCTCACCGACAGACTGGTCTCCGAGGAAAGAACAGAATGCAGTTTTTCAGCCCGACACCCTAACAGGCTGTCGGAGTTTGGTGTCCAGTCAAGGAGTCCTTGAAAACTGCCAGAGAGTGGCCCTGGCCTGAATTTCAAAGTTACTCCAAGCCTCTTCTCCCAGTCTGGTGCAAGGGGCCAATCCCGGCGAGAGGAAGCTGAGTCGGACAGGACCAACGCTCCCAGAGCTGAGACGAGAATAAAGAGTGGAGCCTCTAACGTTCGCAAGGACTCCAGAACAGTCTCAGCTCCAGGGACTGCTCCAACCTAATCAGCAGGCCAGCCCCCAGACTTAAGACCAGCAGCCCCACTAACTGCTTTTAACTGGCCGACGGGGACCCTGTGTTCTTGAGAAAGTGAGAGAGTTATTATGGAGGACAGTGAACCTCTCTGGAAACCAGAAGCAAGAGCCGTCTGCACGCTCACCTGCCCGGTGAGGCAATCCAAGGCTGGCTGGAGTCGAATTCTAACTGTATCTGAATCACAGCACTAAGATGTTATGGGTGGAGCCGGTGCTGTGGTGCAGTGGGTTAAAGCCCCAGCCTGCAGCGTCGGCATCCCATATGGGCACCAATTCCCGTCCTGGCTGTTCCTCTTCCAATCCAGCTCTCTGCTATGGCCTGGGAAATCAGTAGAAGATGGCCCAAGTCCTTGGGCCCCTGCACCCGCGTGGGAGACCTGGAAGAAGCTCCTGGTTCCTGGCTGCAGATCAGCTCAGCTCTGTCTGTTCCGGTCATTTGGGGAGTGAACTAGCAGAATGGAAGACCTCTCTCTCTCTCTCTCTCTCTCTGGCTCTGCCTCTCTGTAACTCTGCCTTTCAAAGAAATAAAATGAGTCTTAAAAAAAAAAAAAAAGATGTTATGGGAGAAACGGTGGGTAAGAGAGGTGATGTCAGTTCGTTGTCTCATGTGAATTTCCACGCAGACAAAGCAGTGAGCAAAGCAAGATTTATTTAAGCCAGAAACCTGCCACAGCAGCCAGGAGGCAGACCCGAGAAACGGTGACGATTGAGTCTTTCGAGCACAATTCCGAGGAGGAAAAACCAGAACAAGCTAACAGGCAGTCAGAGGGTGGAGAAAAACCCTCAGAAGGCCAGACTTGTAATCCTGTCCATCCTTCTAGCCTGCTCTTGATGAAACAAACGCCATCAGAAAGGGGTGATTGGTGAGGTCCCCTTGCTATGCTCGTCATCAGCCAAGACTCAGAAGGGTAGAATCACTGCTTCCTTGCTATTCCCGTGATAACACCGGAAACTCGGGAGTGGCATTGGGCACTTTCGTCTGGCTAAAGGCAGCCTTTGGGGAGGAGCAAGCCTGTTGCACGCTCATAGAGATTTCCCATTTTCTTCATTCTGACCAGGACAGGCCTACCTGCCAATTGGCCCATCTGCCTCCTCACGATGTTAGGAGCAAATATAACACTAAACATAAATGTCACACTATAACACATACTGCATGTTAAAAAGCAAATGTGTGTCTGAATATTTAGTTGAAAGGCAGACAGAGAGAGAGAAAGAAGAGAGAGAGAGAAATTCCATCTGCTGGTTCACTCCCAAAATGGCTGCAAAGGTCAAGACAGGGCCAGGCCAAAGGCAGGAACCAGGAACTCCATGCAGGTCTCCCACGTGGGTGGCAGGGCTCCAGGCACTTGGGTCTCCTCCACTGCTTTTCCAGGCACATGAGCAGGAAGTTGGATTGGAAGCAAGAGCAGCTGGGACTCCAACTGGCACTCTGCTGTGGGATGCCTGCAGCTACACACAAGGCCGGCCCCTCTAATTGCAACTTCTGAAATTGGAGTCTAGTTCCTTCCAGGGACGCTCAGCCTCAGCCACGGTCACCCAGGCCTTTGGGTGGATTCATCCCACCCTGGCCTCATCACCCTTGCCTTGGGGTGGGTCCCAACATCCGGGAGAACCATGCCTATGCCTGGTTTCCCAGTGCCCACCAGAGCAACACACAATGGGCCGGCAAGCACGCAGCACCCACAACTGGTCCACACCCGCCCTGCACCTGCCACCACTGCAGCGAGGCCGCCAGTTTGGGGGAAGCACTCTGTGTGTTCTGTGACAGCCAGGGTGCCCTGATGCTCACCCTACCTTGCTCAAGAGACCCAGGGATGTGCAGCCGGCCTCCGGGCCCCCCACTTGCCAACCCAGTGCCTGGGAGCTGGAACCCTGTAGCCAGCAGCAGGCTTCCCTCCCTGGGCTGGGGCTCACACTCACGCCAGAGCCCACGGGCTGTCCTCCAGCCCCCACATCTCCTTGCAGCCCACATTCTTCTCCCTCAGCTCCTCCGGCACAGAGGCACGTCCCAGGCATCCTTGGGAAATTGTATCTTGGTCTCCAAGCAAATCAAACACATCCTGATTCTCAAATTTGCATTTCCCCCGCTGTGAGCTCTTGGCGACTCCACTGAGAAACCTGGTGTGCTGCTCTGTTCTCTGCAGGTCTGACAGTGCGCTGTCCTCCTGTGTCTGGGCCGGAGCAGAGCATGGAAGCAGCTACAGGGAGCATGCAACAGCAGCAATGGGGGCCCAGGTAACGGAGAATTCTGGAAACAGCAGTCTCCCTCGGAAGGCCCTGGCACGGTCCTCGCTGGCCGGCTCCCCTGCTATCTCACTCCCTTTCTCCTGGAGAAAGTCCTGCTCCCCAGGGCAGCCTGCTGAGAGCCCCAGGTCCCCACGAGCACAGGTGATGGGGCTCCTGACAGACACAGGAAAGGAAAGGCCATGGATGACCTAAACAGAGCTTCTCAGCACAGTCCCCTGGGCAGCTGGAAACCTGCACGTTCCCAGGCTACCCCGGAGGTAATTCAGGGTGTCTGGAGTGGAGCCTGAGAACCTGCGTTTCCAGAAGCCTCCCCGGGGCCGCCAACGGCACTGGCCAGGGCCACTGAGCAGCACTGCTGGGAACTGTCAGGCAGGTGGCTCCCGAGGGGCTTCGAGAACAAGAAACATCCAGCATTGGACCTGGGATGTGTCATGCACTGCACAACAACACATCAGTCAACGGCGGCAGTGATCCGCTAAGACCACAACACAGCTGCAGTATTCCTACTGCCTAGTGATGCTGTCGCCATGGTAACAGCACGGCACAAGGCATTCCTCACCTGCAGGTGAGGATGCTGGTGTGAACCCCTATTGCACTGCCTGTCATTCAGAAGTATATACTTTTTTTTTTAAAGATTTATTTATTTATTTGAAAAACAGAGTTACAGAGATGCAAAGTCAGAGAGAGACCAAGAAAGAGAGAGAGAAAGTTATTTTCCATCCACTGGTTCACTCCCCAAATGGCCACAATGGCTGGGGCTGGTCTGATTCAAAGCCAGGAGCTTCTTATGGGTCTCCCGTGTACAGGAGCCCAAGCACTTGGCCATCTTCTACTGCTTTCCCAGGCCGTAGCCGAGAGCTGGATCAGAAGTGGAGCAGCCAAGACTTGAACCGGCACCCATACAGGATGCCAGTGCTGCTGGCAGCTTTACCTACCATGCCACAGCACCAGCCCCCTACACTTTTTTATTATTCACTTTATGTAAAAGGCAGAGAGGGAGCTCCTCCACCCAGTGGTTCACTCCCCAAATGCCTGTCACAGCCAAGGCTACATGAGGCCAAACAGGAGCCAGGAACTCAACCTGGGTCTCCCATGTGGGTGGCAGGGACCCACCTGCTGAGCTATCACCTGCTGCCTCCCAGGATGAACACCAGCAGGAAGCTGGATCAAAAGCAGAGGAGCCGGGACTCAGACCAGGCAATCGGGTACAAGACGCGTGTGTCCCCATGCAGCAACCCAACGGCTGCAATTATCATACGCAGTAACTAACAACTATATCACTGTCTTCTGCATTTGCTGTAGTATGCTTTTATCATTAGAGTACACTCCTTCCACTCTCAAACAAAATTCCCCATAAACATGATGCTATATTACTCCAGCAGCAGCCTCACCTCTCTTGTGTCTGCCACGCTTCATCTTATAAATATACTATTTAATAATGCATAGATTGGGGCCAGCACTGAGATGCAGCAGGTTAAAGCTGTCACCTGCAGCACCGGCATCCCATATGGGCACTGGTTCAAGTCCCAGCTGCTTCACTTCCAATCCAGCTCCCTGCTATGGCCTGGAAAAGCAACAGAGGATAGCCCAAGTCCTGGGCCCCTGCACCCATGTGGGAGACCCAGAAGAAGCTCCTGGCTCCGGACTTCAGATAGGCCCAGCTCTGACCATTGTGGCCAATTGGGGAGTGAATCAGTGTGGGGAGCAACTCGGACTAGACTGTTACTGGAATTAAGACATTCTATGCATCTGCTCTCCCACAATATGGCGCTGGGAGAGGAGCAAACAGCTTCTACACAGCTGCCTCTCACCAACTTGACAAGCTGCAGGAGCTGCTCCTGATTGCAGGAGAGCAGCGTACTCGGTGTGTGGGTAGCAGAGTTGGGATTGGTGGGAGAGGACTATAAAGGAGGAGAGAGACAACATGCACCAGGAACATCTAAAGGGAACACCTGAGCAGCCCCCGAGAGAGCCGGCCGGCGGTGTGCCGCTCCCCCGCGGAAGTGGAGAAAGTGGCAGGGGGAACCGCCCTTCCATGAAGGTGGAAGGGACGGTAGCCAACCCGGGAAGAACCAGCAGCAAACCCGGGGAGGGCCAAGCAGACGAAAGAACAACGCAGGGTCCTGTGTCGTTCCTCCACGAAGAGGGGGAGCGACATAATGGTGCCGTGACTCAGATATGAAGCCTAGGCAGGGTCCTGTGTCGTTCCTCCGCGAAGAGGGGGAGCGACAAATCAGTGGATGGAAGACCTCTCTCCCTCTCTCTCTCTCTCTGCCTCTGTAGCTCTACCTCTCAAATAAATAAATAAATCCTTAAAATTATTTATTTAATTGAAAAAATTACAGAGAGAGAGAGAGAGAGAGATATCTTCCATCTACTGATTCACTCCCCAAATGGCAGCAACAGTCAGAGCTGGACCAAGCAGAACCAAGCAGGAGCCAGAGCGTTATCTGGGTCTCCTATGTGTGTTCAGGCACCCAAGGACTTGAGCCGTCCTCCACTGCTTCCCCAGACACATAGGCAGAGAGCTGGATCAGACACGGAGCAGCCAGGAGTGAGCCAGCAAATGAAATTCATTCTCTCTCTCCTCTCTCTCTTTCTCCTCTCTCTCTCTCTCTTTCTCTCTTCTGTCTCTCTCTCTCTCTTTCTCTCTCTCTCTCTCTCTCTCTCTGCCTTTCAAATAAACTTTTTTTAAAAAAGAGCAAAGGCAGGGCTGTGGTACCTGTGGCACCAGCATACCATGTGGGCGCCAGTTTGAGTCTCAGCTGCTCCTCTTCTGATCCAGCTCTCTGCTATGGCTTGGGAAAGCAGTGGGAGATGGCCCAAATGCTTGGGCCCCTGCCCTCAAATGGGAGACCTGGAAGGAGCTCCTGGCTCCTGCTTGGTTCAGCTTGGCCCAGCTCTGACCGTTGCTGCCATTTGGAGAGTGAACCAGCAGATAGAAGACCTCTCTCTCTCTCTCTCTCTCTCTCTCTCTCTCTCTCCCTTTCTCTGTAGGAAAGGGAAACCTACCAAGAGGTTTTTCTGGTAGGAGCCCAAGCATTTGGGCCATGCTTCACTAATTTCTCGGGCACATTAGCAGGGAGCTGGATCAGAAGTGGGGCAGCCAGGACTCAAACATTGCTCCCATATGGAATGCCGGCATTGCAGGCTACAGCCTAACCCACTGTGCCACAACGTCAACCCATTACAATTTTTATTTATTTTATATATTTTATATTGCCCTTTTATTTTTTACACACACATACTGTATATGGACATTTCAATTGTAAGATTTGGCAGAGGTAGCAAAAAACAAAGCCGAAGTTTCCAGTCACCTAATTCAAGATCCAAGGTTCAGAGAGATCTATGCTAATTGGAATTAACATCACCCCCTGCCCTTTCACATCCTTGAACTCTTTCTCTTTTAAGATTTGTTTGTTGGAAAGGTAGAGCCACAGACAGAGAGGGGGAGAGATAGAGAGAGAAATCTTCTATCCTCTGGTTCACACCCCAAATGGCTGCAATGGCCAGAGTTGGGCCAATCCAAAGCCAGGAGCCAGGAGCTTCTTCTGGGTCTCCCTTGCGGGTGCAGGGACCCAAGCACTTGGGCTGTCCTCTTTTTTTTTTTTTTTTAAAGATTTATTTTATTTATTTGAAAGAGTTACAGAGAGAGGTCTTCCATCTGCTGGTTCACTCAACAGATGGCTGCAATAGCCGGAACCGCACTGATCCAAAGCCAGGAGCCAGGAGCTTCTTTGGGGTCTTCCAAGTGGGTGCAGGGGCCCAAGAACTTGGGCCATCCTCTACTACATTCCTATGCCATAGCAGAGAGCTGTATCATAAGTGGAGCAGTCGGGACTCGAACCAGAACCCATATGGGATGGCGGCACTGCAAGTGGCGGCTTTACCCACTACAACACAGGGCTGGCCCAGCATTTTTAAGAATCTAGACCACGGTGCCCAAGTTGCTCTCTGTTGGCAGCAGAGGGTGCCTGCATCACCAGGCTGCCCCTGGAAAGTGGCAACATGGTGTCAGAGTAGACCGGTCTGTCCTCAGTGAGCAGCCATTTTAATCCAAAATTACTCCTGGGCTGGCATTGTGGCATACTGGGTTAAACCGCCTCCTGCAATGCCAGTATCCCAGATGGGTGCTGGTTCAAGTCCTAGCTGCTCCACTTCCAATCCAGCTCCCTGCTAGTCTGTCTGGGAAAGCAGTGGAAGATGGCCCAAGTCCATCGGCTCCTGTGCTCACTTGGGAGACCCTGATGGAGTTCCTGGCTCCTGGCTTCAGATCAGCCCAGCCCTGGCCATTGTGAGGGTTTGGGGAGTGAACCAGTGGATGGAAGACCTCTCTCTCTCTCTCTCCCTCTCTCTCTCTCTCTCTGGCTCTTTCTGGCTCTGCCTTTTAGTAACTCTGCTTTCGAAAATAAAATAAATCTTAAAAAAAAAAAAAAAACCCTCCCACCTCCTCCTACCTGTTGTGGTGGGCCCTGCCGCCCACCTTACGTGTCAGGTCACCAACGCCACAGTGATGCCTTGTGTTGCACCACCCCCAGCTCCAGGGGCACCAGGAACAAGCATTTATCTCTCACGCATGGGTCTGCAGTTTGGCTGGGGTGGGAGGTGGGCGGCTCCACTCCACCCACCATCCCTCACCCTCCTTCCGGGACCATTAGCAGGGGTGTGTTCATCTCTGTGATGGCAGGGACCTGAGGGAGGGCACTTCTAACCACACAAGCACACTTGAGGTTTGGAAAGAAATTTTCAGAAAGCATTTATTAGAGAGGGAGAGAGGGAGAGAGGGAGGGAGGGAGGGCGGGCGAGCGCTCAGGGTCCCAGCTGCTGATTCATTCCCAAATGCCCACAACAGCTCTGGGCAGGGGAGCTGGGAATGCAACCCAGGTCTCCCGTGACAAGCATCACCGCTGCCTCCCAGGGTCTGCATTAGCGGGCAGCTGGGGTTGCAGCCAGAGCCGGAATTGAACCCCTGTACGCTGCTGTGGGACGTGCGCGTCCTCAACCTGCTTAGCCTTCAGGCTTTTGCTTGACTCACATCGCTGGCACCCGCTGGCCAAGCCCAGAGCTGAAGGGTGTGAAAGTGCATTGCCCCTGCAGTGGCCTCTGGTGAGAACGTGGTACAGGTGAAGAACTGGGCCAGTAGAGTCAACCCATCTCACCCTGCACCCTGTCGTGGGAGTTAAAAGCCAGTTCCTTCTCAGGCTTGCAAGGATAAAGGAGGTTTCTGTCTAACTTAATATGCAGAGTGCCCCGACTTCCTGCGGTGTTTGCCTGGATGCAGTTTTCCTGCACGGTTCTGGGTCGTGTGTGATGTGTCTTCCACACAGCGGCTATCCAACTGGAGCCACCTGATTGTGGAACTGACTAGGATGTGTGATAATTCAAATGGATTTCTTAGGTGTGTTTCTCCTTCGTTACCCCTGTGCTTGCATGAATTCACACACACACACACGCGCGCGCACATGCACACACACATAGCATTCATAAACACACCCATTGCTTTAAAGAAACAGAACCGGTTTGCTGGCCCAATTAGTTAGTGCAGCAGTCCAGATTAAATTGTTTTCAGAAATGCAGCAGTTCCAGTTGGGTTATCTTTAGAGAACTGCCCTTGCATATATTTTTATTTTTTTTAAAGATTTAGTTATTATTATTTTGAAAGGCAGAGGCAGAGAGAGAGAGAGAGAGAGAGAGAGAGAGGTCTTCCATCTGCTGGTTCACTCCCCAGATGGCTGCAACAGCCAGAGCTGTGCCAATCCAAAGCCAGGAGCCAGGAGCCTCTTCCCAGGTCCCTACACAGGTGCAGGGGCTCAAGGACTTGGGCCATCTTCTACTGCTTTCCCAGGCCATAGCAGAGAGCTGGACAGAAAGTGGAGCAGCTGGGGTAGAACCGCACCCATATGGGATGCTGACACTGCAGGCGGTGGCTTTAACTGCTATGCCACAGTGCTGGCCCCAATAAATTGAAAAAAAAAATCCATTTCCCACAGTGGTGGATGCTGGGAAGCCCAAGATCCGTCACCAGCAGATCCAGGGTCCGCTGAGGGCTGGCTCCCCGGTCCCTGCATAGCATGTCCTAGCCCTGTCCTCACATGGTGGAGGCCTCTCTCAGGTGTCTCTTATAAGGGCACTAATGTCACTCATGAGGGTTCCATCCAAAGGCCCCTTCCAACACCATCACATTGGGAATTCGGTCAACGTATGGAATGGGTGGGAGGGACACACACACTCAGAACCAGTCTCCGGGGTGGCCCGCAGGGTCCTACGGAACTTAGATCCTTGTGACCTGTCAGCAGCCTGGCTCTGCACCAGCCACACCAGCCTCCTGCTTGCCGCCTAATACCCAGGCACACTCCCACCCCACAGTCTTTGCACAGCGGCTTTCTGCCAATGCCCCCCTGCTTCCTCTGGGCCTGGTTACAGCCATTTCTGAAATCTTGCCGCCTTCTCAGTGACACCTAACTTGAATGTTCTACTGAAAGTTGCACATCAGGATGGGTGTTTGGCCTTGTAGCTAAGATGCCACTCAAGATATTCATATCGTGGGGCTGGTGCTGTGGCATAGTGGGTAAAGCCGCTGCCTGCTGTGCTGGCATCCCATATGGGTGCCGGTTCAAGTCCTGGCTGCTCCACTTCTGATCCAGCTCTCTGCTATGCCCTGGGAAAGCAGTAGAAGATGGCCCAAGTCCTTGGGTCCCTGCACCCACGTGGGAGACCCAGAAGACACTCCTGGCTCCTGGCTTCCATTCGGCTTAGCTCCGGCCATTGCCATCATTTGGGGAGTAAACCAGTGGAATGGAAGACCTCTCTCTGTGGCTCTATGTCTCTCTGTAACTCTTTCAAATAAATAAAATAAATATTAAAAAAAAGACACTCATATCCCACCTCAAAGTAACTGGGTTGGCATCCCAGTTCCTGCTCCTGACCCCTGCTTCCTGCTAATGTAGCAGTGATGGCTCAAGTAACTGGGTTTCTGCCACCCACCTGGGAGATCTGGATGGAATTTCCAGCTCCCATCTTGGCACTGGGTGGGAACCATTGCAGGCAGTTAGGGAGCAAACCAGCAGATGGGAGCCTTCTCTCTCTCTCTCTCTATCTTTCTCTGTCCTTCTTCCCTTCCTCCCACTCTTTCGCTCTGCCTTTCAAATGAATGTTGTCTTAAAATAAAATGGTCAGGCCGGCGCCGCGGCTCACTAGGCTAATCCTCCGCCTAGCGGCGCCGGCACACCGGGTTCTAGTCCCGGTCGGGGCGCCAGATTCTGTCCCCGTTGCCCCTCTTCCAGGCCAGCCCTCTGCTGTGGCCAGGGAGTGCAGTGGAGGATGGCCCAGGTGCTTGGGCCCTGCACCCCATGGGAGACCAGGAAAAGCACCTGGCTCCTGGCTCCTGCCATCGGATCAGCGCGGTGCGCTGGCCGCAGCGCGCCGGCCGCGGCGGCCATTGGAGGGTGAACCAACGGCAAAAGGAAGACCTTTCTCTCTGTCTCTCTCTCACTGTCCACTCTGCCTGTCAAAAAAAATAAAATAAAATAAAATAAAATGGTCAGAAGGGTCAGCACTGTGGCATAGCAGGTGAAGCCACCGCCTACAGTGCCGGCCTCCCATATGGGCTCTGGTTCAAGTCTCGGCTGCTCCACTTCCAACTCAGCTCTCTGCTATGGCCTGGGAAAGCAGTAGAGCATGGCCCAAGTCCTTGGGCTCCTGCACCTGCGTGGGAGACCTGGAAGAAGCTCCTGGCTCCTGGCTTTGGATTGGCCCAGCTCCAACTGTTGCGGCCATTTGGAGAGTGAACCATTGGATGTAAGACGTCTCCTTTTCTCTCTGTGTAACTCTGACTACCAAATAAATAAATAAGGGGCCGGTACTGTGGTGCAGTGGGTTAATGCCCTGGCCTGAAGTGCCGGCATCCCATGTGGGTGCTGGTTCAAGACCCGGCTGCTCCACTTCCAATCTGGCTCTCTGCTATGGCCTGGGAAATCAGCGGAAGATGGCCCAAGTTCTTGGGCCCCTGTGCCTGTGTGGGAGACCTGGAGGAGGCTCCTAGTTCCTGGCTTCAGATCAGCGTAGCTCCAGCCATTGTGGTCAATTGGGGAGTGAACCAGTGGATGGAAGACCTCTCTCTCTCTCTGCCTCTCCTCTCTCTGTGTAACTCTGAATTTCAAATAAATAAATCTTAAAAATAAATAAATAAATATTTTTTAAAAAAGGTAAGATTGACCATTTTTCTTCCTTACCATTCCCAATCCTCCTTGTAGCACTATTTATGCCCCTGTTTCCAGCAAACCTTATCACCCCAGAACATAATGATTATCTGTCTTTTCCCAAAAAAGTGTAAGGTCTATGAAGGCAGCATTCTCTATATTTGTCATGGACCTAACCTCCATGCCTGTGTCTCAGAACAGAGCAGGTGTTCAGTAATTGTTGAGGGGCAGACCTCTGGCACAGTGGTTAAGAGGTTGCATGGAACACCCACATCCCATATCAGAGTGCCTGCTTTGAGTCCCAGCTCTGCATCCCACTTCAGCTTCCTTCTAACACAGACCCTGGGAGGCAGCAGGTGATAGCTCAAGTACTCGCTACCCACATGGGAGGGCCATATGGAATTCTGAGCTCCTAGCTTCAGCCTAGCCCAGCCTTGGCTGTTGCAGGTATTTGGGGAGTGAACCACCAGATGGATGATCTCTCTCTCTCTCTCTCTCTCTCTTTTCTCTCTGCCTTTTAAATAAAACAAAAATAAATGTTTTAATTACTTTTTGTTGAAAAATGCATAAAATCACTCCCCAAATGCAGAGGAATGGTACATGAAAAAGAAAAAGCAACACGGAGAATGGACAATGAACAACAGGAGCCCCAGCGAGAAAGACAGGAATCGGTGGGGAAAAGCAACAAGAAGGTATGAGCATGAAACCGGCCCTCGTCTGAAAAAGGCTGGGATTTTCCAGTTGAAAATGCTGAGCCAAGTACCAGGTAGAATTACTCATTTTTTGCAGACGGGCTAGGTAGGTGAGGAAATTCTTTGTGATGGTTTGCTTTTGTGAATACCCCGGACAGTCACGCAGTCCTGCCTGCACTGGACTCAGTCCTAGGCCATGAGGCTGCACAATTCCTTGCAAGCGGTCCTGTGCAGGCAAACATTTGGATCGTGACTTTATTGTTTACCATGGCTCTGCATCATCTTCAAAATCAAGAAACACGTTGTCGGGGCCGGCACTGTGGCTCAGCAGGTTAAAGCCCTGGCCTGAAGCGCCAGCATCCCATATGGGCGCTGGTTCTAGTCCCAGCTGCTCCATTTCCCATCCAGCTCTCTGTTGTGGCCTGGGAAACCAGTGGAAGATGGCCCAAGTCCTTGGGCCCCTGCACCCACATGGGAGACCTGGAAGAAGCCCCTGGCTCCTGGCTTCAGATCGGCACAGCTCCAGCCGTTGCGGCCATCTGGGGAGTGAACCCGTGGATGGAAGACCTCTCTCTATGCCTCTACCTCTCTCTGTAACTCTTTCAAATAAATAAAATTAATTAAAAAAAAAAAAAAAAAAGAAACACGTTGTCTTCCCAAGATCAGAGTTTCTGCTCTGAATGTGCCTTCTGTCTGAGCTCTGCCTTTGCCTTTCTTTTTTTTTTTTTTCCCAAAGATTTATTTATCTATCTGAAAGGCAGAGTTACAGAGAGGCAGAAGCAAAGGCAGAGGCAGAGGCAGAGGCAGAAAGAGAGAGAGAGAGAGAGAGAGAGAGAGAGAGAGGTCTTGCATCTGCTGGTTCACTCCCCAGATGGCCGCAACAGCCAGAGCTGTGCTGATCCGGAGCCACAAGACTCCCCCATGTCTCCCGTGTGGATGCAGGGGCTCAAGGATCCAAGCCACCCTCCACTGCCCTCCTAGGCCACAGCAGAGAGCCAGGACCCCAACTGGCGCCCACATGAGATGGCGGCACCACAGGCGGCAGTCCTACCCGTTACGCTACAGCGCCAGTCCCTGCTTTGCCTTTCTTGATTGTGCTGTCCCTCTGTCACCCACACCAGCAGGGAAGATCTGCCCAGCCATACCTAGATCACAGCTAAAGAGATGACAGAAGGATCTTTGGTTCCTATCTCAGTACAACTGATCCCAGATCCTATCGGGAAACCCAGAATTCTGTACTGAAGGACCTATCACATCCTTACTTCAACATCTTGAATGCCAGAAATGAAGTGAATTAGTTTTAGGAGTCACAAATATAGACATATCTTGTGAAAATGTTGGCTTTCATGATCAAAAGATAACCTCACAAGGGCAGGTGCTTGGTCTAGCTGTTAAGATGCCCACATCCCTGGGACCGGAGCTGTGGCAGAGCAGGTTAGGTCTCTGCCTGTGGCACCGGCATCCCATATGGGCTCTGGTTTGAGACCCGGCTGCTCCTCTTCCAATCCAGCTCCCTGCTAATGTACCTGGGAAAGCAGTAGAAGATGGCTCATCCTGGGAAAGTGATAGAAGATGGCCCAAGTGCTTGGGCCCCTGTACCTTCATGGGAGACCCAGAAGAAGCTCCTGGCTCCTGGCTTCTGATCAGCTCAGCTCCAGCCATTGCGGCCATTTGGGGAGTGGACCAGCACATGGAAGACCTATCTCTCTCTCTCTCTCTCTCTCCCTCTGTCTGTAACTCTGCCTCTCAAATAAATAAATAATGTTTAAAAGAAAAAAGGAACCTTGCTTAACTTGAAAAAATTAAAATTTTTTTCCAAAAACAAGTACCAGAGCCAGAACTATCCAATTTGTAATAAAATGAGAAGATGTCAAAGACACAAGTGTTGTAAAACAGAAAAAAACTGACTATTTTACAAAAGATGTGATAGCTTGCCTAAAAAATCCAAGAGAATCGATTGATAAATGTTTGGAACTAATAAAATAATAGACAGATCTAATCTTAATATACAAAACTTGCATTTCAAGTCAATAAGAGGAAAGATGAACCATTGAAGAGAATGGCATTTGAATACATCACTGATGTTGTGAGAACAAGTTAAATGCCTGTATCACATGAGACACAAGAACAAATTCCAGGCAGATCAATATACTGCATATAAAGAATATGAGTGAAACTATAATGGTATTAGAGGAAACTACAGGAGTAAATGTTTAGAATCTTGGGATGGAGAGACAACATTTTAAGAAAATTCAAGGGGCAGCGCTGTGGCTCAGTGGGTTAAAGCCCTGGCCTTCTGAACCAGCATCCCATATGGGCACCTATTCTAGTCCTGGCTGCTCCTCTTCTGATCCAGCTCTCTGCTATGGCCTGGGAGAGAAGTGGAGCATAGCCCAAGTGCTTGCACCCTTGCACCTGCATGGGAGACCTGGAAGAAGCTCCTTGCTCCTGGCTTTGGATCAGCACAGCTCCAGCTATTGTGGTCATCTGGGGAGTGAATCAGCAGATGGAAGACATCTCTCTCTCTCTTTCTGCCTCTCCTTCTCTCTGTGTGTAATTCTGACTTTCAAATAAATAAATAAACCTTAGAAAGGAAGGAAGGAAGGGAGGGAGGGAAAAAAGATTGCAGGAAACCAAGCAGGTATGGCAGAGGAAAAAGATTATGAAGGAAGCAACCTAAAGCCTTCCCAGGAACGTAGGATGAGTTTCTGGATTGACAGTGTCCCCCAACACTGAGGATGGCCTTTCAAGCTGCCATTCAGACTCCAGAGGCCACAATGATCCTTGCTCCTGCCAAGCCGGCACCCAGCAGGGACTACAACTCTACACCCCAGAGTGGAGGAAAAGCAGGGACTCCAGGAACTGATTTTCTGCCAAAAAATTTCCCCAGGAGCCCTCGAAGTAACTAAACCCAATCTAAAGAGGAAGGCTGGGGCGAGAGGTAGGGCCAGGGGCCTCTCCTTGGGATGATCACAACACTGTAGGAACTTTGGGAACTGCCTGGATGATAGGCGATGGGATCCTGGGGCCATATGACAGCAATCCGTCCACAGAAGTTGATGACGCAATTACTCCTCTACTATAAGAAGGAGTGGGATTTTGACAGCTGCTGCAGCATGGAGGGACCTTGGAATGGTATGTTAGGTAAAATACACGGGGCACAAGAGCGCAAACACTTGGGGTTGGCCTTGTGGTGCAGCGAGTTAAGCCACTGCTCGGTCACTCACCTCTCATGTGGGAGCGCCAGTTTGAATCGCAGCTCCTCCACACTTCCAATCCAGCTCCCGGCTGATGCAGCCTGGCAGGCAGCAGATAATGGCTCAAGTGCTTGTGCCCCTGCCACTCAAGTAGGAGACCAAGATGGAGTTCCTGGTTCCTGGCTTTGGGCTGGCCCAGCCTCAGCTATTGCAGACAGTAAACCAGGGGATGGAAGATCTCTTTCTCTCTCTCTCTCTCTCTCTCTCTCTCTCTCTCTCTCTCTTTCTGCCTCCCAAATAAATAAAATAACAGAAAATGTTCAATGTACTGAACTAAAAGAACCACAGGCCTAGACTTTCTTATGTAGCCATATTTCCATTCAAACAGAACATAATGTTACTATTTTTGTAATAATTTATTTTTATGTATTTATTTCTTTTATTTGAAAGGCAGAGAGAGAGATGGAGGGAGAGAGAGATGCCCCATCTGCTGAGCCATTCCCTAAGTGTGCACAGCATCCAGGTCTGGGCTGGGCTGAAGCTGGGAGTCAGGAACGCCATCCAGCTCCTTTGTGGGTGGCAGCCCCAACCACCTGAACCATCACCTGCTGCCTCCCAGGAGAAAGGTCAGCTGAAGCTGGGATCAGAGCTCCGACCTGAACCCAGCCACTACAACAGGGACTCGTGTGTCCCAAAGTGCTGTGCCACACGCCAACACGAGACCATAATTTTTAAAAAGGTGACACTTTCAGGCAGGCAGATCCTCAGAGGTTTGCTCCACAGCGACTCACGCCGAGAACAGTCCTTGTTTTCTTTCCTTTTCTTTTTAAAATATTTTATTTTATTTTATTTTATTTTGAGAGGTAGAGCTACAGACAGAGAGAGGAAGAGACAGAGAGAAAGAGCTTCCATCTGCTGGTTCACTTTCCAAAAGGCCGCAACAGGCGGAGCTGAGCTGATCTGAACCCAGGAGCCAGGAGCTTCTTCGGGGTCTCCCACGGGGGTATAAGGGGCCCAAGCACTTGGGCCATCTTCCACTGCTTTCTCAGGACACCAGAAGGAAGCTGGATGGGAAGAGGAGCATCCAGGACATGAGCCAATGCCCATATGGGATGCTGGCGCTGCAGGTGGAGCCCTTAGTCACAGGGCCAACCCCTTCTTCTTTTTTTTTCTTTAATATTTGTTTTATTTATTTATAAGTCAGAATTGCAGATGGAAAGAGAGAAAAATCTTCCATCCACTGGTCCACTCCCCAAATGGCTGCAATAGCTAGGGCTGGGCCAGGCCAAAGCCAGGAACAAGGAGCTTTTTCCAGGTCTCCATGTGGGTGGCAGGGGTCTGAGCACTTGGCCCATCTTCAGCTGCTTTCCCAGGCCATCAGCAAGGAGCCGTATCTGAAGTGGAGCACCCAGGACTACAGTCAGAACCCATACGGGATGCTGGCATTGCAGGTGGCCTCAGAAATCATATTGTTCTTAAACCCACCCAGAACAATTACAGGAACTAAATATAGACTGCATCTGGAAGGAAGCTTCAATAACTGCAGAGCTGCATTCTCCAGCCATCAAGGAAGGAAAGAAGGGAAAGGGAGTGGGGGAAAAAATAAAGCAAAAGATAAAAGATTATAAAAGCAATTCCATAAGGGAGGGAGGTGATATATAGGACAGCACATACTCACTCAGACCTACCTCCAATGGTGGAACTAGAAATGTGCCAGGGGATTTCAACTCAACCTTACCAAGGAGGCAGGTACCAATGCCAGCACACTTGGTAAAGTGATAAGTATAAATACAGTATAAATACACAACCGATCAAAAAGATAGGATAAGTGTTGAAGAGATTAAACAAATAAGACCAGTGTAAGCAAATAATGAAGGATAGAATCAAAAGGGAGAGAATGATCCTGCGGGAGAAGCAGGACACACAGCAGACTCATAGAATGGCAAACGCCCAAAACAGCACTCCTGCCTCAGAATCAACCCTTGGGACATTCGGATCTGACTAAAAGGTCCATGAGAGTCTCACAGGCATGGAAAGCCATGACACAGTGGCAAAAAAACAATCTAAATGAAAGATTCTGGTGAACAAGACCCCAGCAGAAGGATCAGGCCATCAAGGAGAGAGGCGCCTTTCTCTGAAGGGAGGAAGGAACCTCCACTGTGATACGGCCTTAACTAAACAAATTCAGAGTTGGTGAACTCAAGGGGCTTCCATAGCCTAGCCAGCTCATAGCAAGAGTCTCGGGTGATTGCTGACATCATAAATAAGAGTGCCAATTGTTAAATCAACAACGGGAGTCACTGGGTTCATGCTCCCCACGTAGGATCTCTGTCCTTAATGTGTTTAACTATGAAACTCAAAAACAACACTACTAGTCGAACAATACCCTATACCTGGTTCGGTTGTGTGAGTGCAGCCTGTTGAAATCCTTGCTTAGTATATACTAAGTTGATCTTCAGTATATGAAGGTAATTGAAAATGAAACGTGATGAAGGGCGGGATGGGAGAGGGAGTGGGTGAGGGGAGGGCCACGGGAGGGAGGGAGGTTGGGGGAGGGAGCCACAACAATACAAAAGTTGCATTTTATATTCTACTTAAAACTATTGGTTGAACTCTGTAATTAATACACAATTACTCTTAGGTGTTTAATTAATGCTATAACTAGTACTCAAATAGTATTTTACACTTTGTGTTTCTGTGCGGGAGCAAATGTGGAAATCTTTACTTAATATACGCTAAATTGATCTTCTGTATATAAAGATAATTGAAAATTAATCTTGATGTGAAGGGGAAGGGGAGAGGGAGTGGGAGAGGGGAGCGTTGTGCGTGGGAGGGAAGTTACGGGGGGGAGGAAGCTATTGTAATCCATAAGCTGTACTTTGGAAATTTATGCTCATTAAATTAAAAAAAATCTTCCATATTTTAACTGATTAAAAAAAAAAATAAATAAAATAAAATAAAAGCAATTCCAGGGGCCAGTGCTGTGGTGTAGTAGGTTAAGCATCATCTGCAGTGCCGGTATCCCATATGGGCGCCGGTTCTAGTCCCGGCCGCTCCACTTCCGATCCAGCTCTCTGCTATGGCCTGGGAAAGCAGTAGATATTCCAAGTCCTTGGGCCCCTGCACCCGATGGAAGACCTGGAAGAAGCTCCTGGCTGTTGGATTCTGACTCTGGATTGGCCCAGCTCTGGCCACTGTGGCCATTTGGGGAGTGAACCAGCAGATGGAAGACTTCTCTGTGTGTGTGTGTGTCTCTCCCTCTATAACTCTGCCTCTCAAACAAATAAATCTTTAAAAAAAAAAAAAAAAAAGGTGGCCAGCGCCACAGCTCAATAGGCTAATCCTCCACCTAGCGGCGCCGGCACACTGGGTTCTAGTCCCGGTCGGGGTGCCAGATTCTGTCCCGGTTGCCCCTCTTCCAGGCCAGCTCTCTGCTGTGGCCTGGGAAGGCAGTGGAGGATGGCCCAAGTACTTGGGCCCTGCACCCCATGGGAGACCAGGAAAAGCACCTGGCTCCTGCCTTCGAATCAGCGCGGTGCACGGGCTGCAGCACGCCGGCCGCAGTGGCCATTGGAGGGTGAACCAACGGCAAAAAAAGGAAGACCTTTCTCTCTGTCTCTCTCTCACTATCCACTCTGCCTGTCAAAAAAAAAAAAAAAAAAGCAAATCCGAAGGTACTTCAAAAAGTGAATGGAAAACAAAATTAAAACATTTATTTAGGCTCACTTGGCATCACCAGTTCACCTCTGCGTCCTCCCACCACTTGGCCACCCACCGTGCCACCCATTGCAATGGGAGATGAAAGTGCCACGCTGGGCATCCACAGTGGCTCTGGCGTGTGCAAAGCCGGCTCTGCTGGGGATGCCACCCACCCACCCCTGCCGCCGCGTGGCTCTCCCCTCCACCACTGGGCACCCTGGCTTCAGAAGTGGTGGTGGGCATGGGCCAGAATGACTCGCGTGTGGATGCGGAGGCCCAGAACTGGCGTGACATTCTGACCCTGAGGTACCCCGCTGAGCACAGATGGGACGCCATGGAGATCAGGTACCACACCTTCTGCAACGAGCCACCTGTGGGCCCTGAGGAGCACCCCGCACTGCTGACGGAGGCCCCCTGAGCCCCAAGGCCAACAGAGAGAAGATGGCCCAGATCATGTTGGAGACTTTCTTTTTCTTTTTCTTTTTTTTTTTAAGATTTATTTATTTATTTGAAAGGCAGAGTTACAGAGAGAGGTAGAGACAGAGAGAGAGAGAGAGGTCTTCCATTCTATTGGTTCACTCTCCAAATGACTGCAAGGGCCAGAGCTAAGCTGATTCGAAGCCAGGAGCCAGGAGCTTCTTCTGGGTCTCCTACTCGGGTGCAGAGGCCCAAGGACCTGGGCCATCTTCTACTGCATTCCCAGGTCATAGCAGAGAACTAGATCGAAAGTGGAGCAGCTGGGACTCAAAATGGCACCCATATGGGATGCCGGCACCGCAGGCGGCAGCTTTACCAGCTACACCACAGGGCCAGCCTCATGGAGACCCTCTTCCTTTTTTTTTTTTTTTTAAGATTTATTTATTTATTTGGAGGTTAGAGTTACACACAGAGAGAGAGAGAGTCTTCCATCTGCTGGTTCACTCCCCAATTGCCGCAAGGGCCAGAGCTGTGCCGATACAAACCCAGGGGCCAGGAGCTTCTTCCAGATCTCCCAATCAGGTCAGCTGCAGCTCTGCCAATCCAAAGCCAGGAGCCAGGAGCGTCTTCTGGGTCTCCCACACAGGTGCAGGGACCCAAGGACTTGGGCCATCTTCTACTGCTTTCCCAGGCCATAGCAGAGAGCTGGATCGGAAGCAGAGCAGCCAGGTCTTGAACTGGCAGCCATATGTGGTGCCGGAGCTTCAGGCCAGGGTGTTAACCCACTGTGCTACAGTCCGGCCCCGTGGAGACTTTCAATGCCCCCCGCCATCCAGGCTGTGCTGTCCCTGCACACTCTGGAACCCTCCCCCAAGCCACCCTGCGTCTGGACCTGGCTATCTCATGAAGATCCTCACACGGCTCCAGCTTCTCCACATGGCCGAGGGGGAAACCGTCCATGACATTAGGAGAAGCTATGCTAGGTCGCTCTGAACTTGGAGCAGGAGATGGCTGCCGCCGGCCTCCTCCCCAGAGAAGAGCTGCGAGCTGCGAGCTGCTCGACTGTGGGCCACGGCCGTTCCGCTGTCCTGGGTCGGCCCCCCTCCAGCCCTCCTTCCTGGACGTGCAGCCTTGTGGTCCCCACCTGCACCCCGAGACCACCTCCAGCTCCATCATGATGTCAGCATCCACAAGGACCAGGGAGCCAACACCGCACTGTCGGGGACACCACTACGGGCCCTGGCATCGTCCACAGAATGCAGAAGGAAGTAATTGCCCTGGCACCTAGCACCATGAAGATCAAGATCCTCGCCTCATTGAGCGCCCCATCCTGGCCTCCTCCTGCACCTTCCAGCAGTGTGGCTCAGCAAGCAGGAGCACCAGGAATCGGGCCCCTAGCCGGCCGCGCTATGTGCGAGCAGGTGAGTACCATTTGCTGCAAGAGCTGATTGAGAAGTAAAAGTTTCCCCTGGCAAATGCATGCACCTCGTACTAGCCTCACTGGAATAAACCTTAGGCTAATCCTCCGCCTTGTGGCGCCGGCACACAGGGTTCTAGTGCCGGTTGGGGCGCCGGATTCTGTCCCGGTTGCTCCTCTTCCAGGCCAGCTCTCTGCTGTGGCCCGGGAGTACAGTGGAGGATGGCCCAGGTCCTTGGGCCCTGCACCCACATGGGAGACCAGGAGAAGCACCTGGCTCCTGCCTTCGGATCAGCGCGCAGTGCACCGGCCGCAGTGGCCATTGGAGGGTGAACCAACAGAACAGCAAAGGAAGACCCTTCTCTCTGTCTCTCTTTCTCACTGTCCACTCTGCCTGTTAAAAAGGAAGGAAGGAAGGAAGGAAGGAAGGAAGGAAGGAAGGAAGGAAGGAAGGAAGGAAGGAAGGAAGGAAGGAAGGAAGGAAGGAAGGAAGGAAGGAAGGAAGGAAGGAAGGGAAGGAAGGAAGAAATGTGGGGCCCAGGGCTGTGGTGTAGCGGGTAAAGCTGTTGCTGGCAGTGTCAGCATCCATATGGGTGCCGGTTCAAGTCCCGGCTGCTCCACTTCCGATCCAGCTCTATGCTGTGGCCGGGGAAAGCAGTAGAAGATGGCCCAAGTACTTGGACGCCTGCCCCCACATGGGAGACCCGGAAGAAGTTCCTGGCTCCTGGCTTCGGATCAGCCCAGCTCTGTCTGTCCCAGTCATTTGGAGAGTGAACCGGCAGAATGGAAGACCTCTCTCTCTCTCTCTGCCTCTACATCTCCTTTCCTCTGTGTAGCTCTGATTTTCAAATAAATAAATAAATCTTTATAAAAAAAAAAAGGAAGAAGAAACGAAATGTGTCTTGAAGTTTGTGTCTGAAATAAACACTGGATTGTAGAATTCTTGGCTGACTTTATCCTGTATGCAGATCAGCTGTTCCCTTGGTATACCTTCAATGCCCTGTACACCTCTTTGATTTAAACCACAGGACAGGGGCTGGTGTTGTGGTGTTCTGGTGTGTGCATGTGACTCTGGCATCCCATAGGGATGCCAGTTCGTGTCCCGGCTACTCTGCTTCTGATCCAGCTCCCTGCTAATGGCCTGGGAAAGCAGTGGAAGATGGCCCAAGTGTCTGGACCCCTGCACCGATAAAGAGACACAAATGAGGCGGGAACCCTTGGTGTTCTGGCAGGAAAACCAAGCAAGAGAGAAAACTGGGTCTCAAGGCTCGAGACCAGCAAGACAGAAGTGACAGCTGATTCAGCCTCTGAGACGTCCTGCAATATGCCAGCAGTGATCATTAACACCCTGTACAGGGCTGGAGACTGTGGGCATGCAGACTTACCAGGGCGCACCTGCACTTCTCACCTCAGGCGCCAAGTGACCGAGCCACATGGCCTAATGTGGTGGTGGTGGTTTTTTTTTTAATATAAAAAATACTTATTTTTATTTGAAAGAGTTACAGAGACATTCCATTCTCTAGTTCAGTCCCTGAGTGGCTGCAACGGCCAGGGCTGAGTCAGACCAAAGCCAGAAGTCAGGAATTCAACCCAGGCCTCCCACATGGGTGGCAGGGACCCAAACACTGCTGCCTCCCAGGGTGAGCATTAGCAGGAAGCTGGATTGGAAGTGGAGCCGACTGTGATATGGGACACTGGCATCCCAAGCAGTATCTTAGCCACTAGGCCAAACAACCACACCCTAAATTTTTTTAATCATATAGACAATTTCAAAAAATTTTTGCACCAAATAGACTTATCCTTTTTTTTAAGATTTATTTATTTATTTATTTGAAAGTCAGAGTTACACAGAAAGAAAAGGAGAGGCAGAGAGAAAGAGAGGTCTTCCATCTGCTGGTTACTCTCCAATTGGCCACAACAGCCAGAGCTGTGCCCATATGAAGCCAGGAGCCAGGAGCTTCTTCTTCGTCTCCCACGTGGGTGCAGGGGCCCAAGCACTTGGGCCATCTTCTACTGCTTTCCCAGGCCATAGCAGAGAGCTGGATTGGAAGTGGAGCAGCCAGATCTCGAACCGGTGCCCATATCAGAGATGCTGGCACTGCAGGCAGTGGCCCAACCCACTACGCCACAGCACCAGCCCCTAAACTATCTTTTAACTCAATTTTCCACAAACTGAATTACTCTTGTAATATATTTCTAAGCAACTCAGTAGAGAGAAAATTAAGAAATTCTTAAAGCATATAATGTAAATGTTAAAATTTGTGAGAGTCAACTCAGTATGTCAAGGAAAATCGCTACTCCTAAATACATTTATTGGGAAACAGGAAGTGTTAAAGATATATGAGATAAGTATTCAACTCAGACCACTGGGAAAAGAACAGACCAAATCCACAGCAGGTTAAAGCCACAGCCTACAGCATCAGCATCCTTTGGGCACCAGTTTGAGTCCCAGCCACTCCACTTCTGATGCAGCTCCCTGCTGATTCACGTGGGAAAGCAGCAGAAGATGGCCCAAGTACTTGGGTTGGGTCCCTGCACCCACTGTGGGAGACCAGAATATTTTTTAAGGATTTATTTTTATTTATTTGCAGACAGAGTTACAGAGAGAGGCAGAGACAGAGAGAGAGGTCTTCCATCCGCTGGTTCACTCACCAAATCGCTGCAATGGCCAGAGCTGAGCAGATCCGAGGTCAGGAGCAGGGAACTTCTTCAGGGTCTCCCACGTGGAGGGAGGGGCCCAAAGACTTGTGCCATCTTCTACTGCTTTCCCGGGTGCATCAGCAGGGAGCTGGATCAGAAGTGGAGCAACTGGGACTCAAACAGGCACCCATATGGGATGCTGGCATTGCAGGCGTCACAACGCTGGCCCCAAAGTGAGAATGTTAAACCTACATAAAATGGATCCATTAAAAAACTAAATTTAAAACATGAAAACTGCACAAGAAGGAACATAACTGGAGTAGATCAATGCCTGTGTAGTTAATTGAAATAGTAGCCAAAGCCCTCCTCCCACCTAAGGCCTGATCCTCCCAAAAACATTGCAGCCTGGCCCAGTGAGTTTGCAGAGAAGTCACTTCCAACCCACAAGCCTGCATCTGCTCTTCTCTCTTATATTTTTTTGTCACCTCTGTTTTCTAATTGTAATATTTATTTATTTATTTGCGAGAAAGAGCATTTGTATCTTCCGGTTCACTCCCCAAATGCCTTATAATGGGGCAGGACAGGGACTGGGTGAGACAGGCCAAAGCTGGAAGCTGAGAATTCAATCCAGATCCCCACCAGAGTTACAGGAGCCCAATCACTAAGGCCATCCCAGGGTCTACTTAGCGGCAAGCTGGAGTCAGGAGCCAGAGCCAGGCATGGAACCCAGGCACTCTGATGTGGGATGTGGGCATCTTACTGGCATGGTAGCCAGTGGGCCAAACAGCCGCCCCTTCTCTTATACTAGTCATTCTAGAGCTACACTATCTGCAGTAGCTGCTAGCTATGAGCCCCTCTCCCTCCTCCCGCCTCCCTTCTTCCACCATAGTCACTAACATTTGGGGTGCTTTGTTCTGAGTCCTGAGGATGCAACAATGCACAAAAGTGACCAGCCCCCCTCTGAGCTGCATTTTGGCAGGGGAGGCAGACGGTATTGGTAAAACTCCCATGGGGCAATGGGAGAAAGCGACAAGTGCTATGAGAGGAACAAACTAGGCAAGGGGACAAAGACAGCCCAGAGGTTGGGAGGGCTGTGGGTTTCGGAATGGTCAGGGAAAGTCTCTCTGAAGACCCAAACCAAGCTTGAATACAAATGATGATGACAAAGATGAAGTCATGGGGAGAAAATCATTCCAAGCAGAGGGAGGGACAGAGGCACAGATAAGTTTGGTGTGTTGCAAGAATGGAAAAAAAAAAACATATGGGGCCTAACAAATCCACACAAGAAATGGGGCAGAAAGGTTGGCAGGAGCCAGATCATATAGGACTTTGTGGGCTGGACTGGCCAGATGAATGGGAGAACAGGATGGATGGATGGGTGGATGGATGGTGGGTAACAGATGGATGGGTGGATGAAAGAATGTGTGTATGAATGGATGGATCAATGGACAGGTAGATGGACAATGGATGAATAGATGGAGGCATGATTGATAGATGGGTGGGTGGACAATGGATAATGAATCATGGATGGATGGATGGAAAAACATGTATATGAATGGATGGATTGATGGATAGATAGATGGACAATGGGTGAATGGATTGGATAGATGATGGATAGATGAATGGATGACGGATAATGAATAATGGATGGTTGGGCGGGTGGATGGATGGATGGGAAGATACTACCAAATCCTCATGGTTAGAAATCCAATATCATTTTAAACCACTAGATGGCAGCCAAACATTTACAGTTGCTGCACTGTTGTGCGTTGATTGGCACAAATTTAGAAGCATTCATGATACTCTTCACTAGAAACAAACTTCAACTCTCTACAGAACAGAGCTTCCCCACTAATACAGCTATCAGACAACTCTCTGTGCAGAAATAGCAGCGCTCTTGGTCCAGGGATGACCAGGAACATGGGGAGGCCAGATGATTCCAGCCTTCAGGGATCCACAACCCTGTGTTATGTGACAAGCATTGTCAGGCTCTGGGGTGGGGGACTGTAATGTGAAAAAGTTCAGGAGGCACAGCCTTAGAGAGGGAAGGAGTGAAAATAAACTGAGGGGCCAGCGACATGATACAGCAGCTTAAGCCCCTGCTTTCCGCACTAGCGTCCCATATCCAAGTACCAGTCTGAGCCCTGGCTACTCCGTTTCCAAGCCAGCTCCCTGTTAACGCACCTGGGAAACAGTGGAAGATGGCCCCATGTGGGAGACCTGGATGGAGATCCTGGCTCTTGGCTTCAGCCTGGAGCAGCCCTGGCTGTTGCAGCCATTTGGGGAATGAACCAGCAGATGGAAGACCTCTCTCGCGCGCGCTCGCTCGCTCGCTCTCTCCCACTCTCCTTTCAAATAAAGAAATGTTTAAAAATGTTAAAAAGTTTGAGACTTGGAAGGGCCACCTTCCCTAGAAAAGTAGTAAGCATTCTTCTTGGACTCTGCAATTTGCAAATGGAATGAAATTATCTCACCCATTCCTTCAGCAGACACTCAGTGGGCACTCTCTCTGTGTCTGCTCCACAGCACAGCAGAGGGCACCTCTTCGCAAAGATCTCCCCCATTAGGAACAGCAAGGGCTGTGGTGATGCAGGACACAAAACCAGGCCCACGGCCCCCAGACACATCCTTTAGGAGTATTTTCAACTGCAGCCAGAGGCTCACTGGGGCTGAAATACACAGGGTTATCCATGTTGACCACTCCTGTGACGGCCTAATGCCTGGCCCAGCTCCAGGCATCGCATCTACACTCAGGCAGCAAGAAAGGAAAAAGAGCATTTTTCCCATCTACAGGAAAAAGCCAAAGACTTCCCAGAAGCCCCAACTCAATTTCCACCTCATTGGCCAGAAACGGTTGTGAACTCCAGGGAAGTTGTGAACATGGTCTCTCACCTGAGCCTGAGCCTACTCACAAAATCAGGTCTCCATTAGAAAAACAACAACAACAAAACAAAACAAAACAAAATTTAAAAAAGGAAATGGTTATTGGGTATGCAATTGATATGGTACTAATCAAGGAGATAGAATTAGACTCTTGAGCTGGAGCCAAAGCCCTCCCCCCCCACAACTTGATCTCACTTGTATAAGCCCCTCTGCCAATCAGATGACTAACCACTCCCCTTTTGGAAGTGAATAGGAGGCCTGGAGCACCCGAGGCCCCACCCTGCTCTCCCGAGTGCCTCTCCAGTGCTTGGCCATTTGGCCACTTCTTGCCCTGTTCACCCGTGCAGTCTGCGGTCGATGTGGCTTCTCCACGCAGTTCCGGCCTGTGGACTCCTGCATTTGGCCCCTGATCTGCTCACTGCCTGGTGTGAAACTCCTGGTTCACCTTTCTGCCTCTCACCCTCTCCCTTATAAAGCCCTCACATTCCTGTGTGTTTGCCACATTTTCCTAAATAATTTTTTTTTTAAAGGCAGAGTTAGACAGTGAGAGAGAGAGAGACAGAAAGAAAGGTCTTCCTTTTCCATTGGTTCACCCCTGAGATGGCCGCTACGGCCAGCCGGCCCTGCACCGATCTGAAGCCAGGAGCCAGGTGCTTCTCCTGGTCTCCCATGCGGGTACAGGACCCAAGCGCTTGAGCCATCCTCCACTGCCTTCCCTGGCCACAGCAGAGAGCTGGACTGGAAGAGGAGCAACCGGGACAGAATCCGGTGCCCCGACCGGGACTAGAACCTGGGGTGCCGGTGCTGCAGGTGGAGGAGTAGCCTAGTGAGCCGCGGCGCTGGCCTCCCTAAATAAATTCTAAACGCCGTGGCTCAATAGGCTAATCCTCCACCTTGCGGCGCCGGCACACCGGGTTCTAGTCCCGGTCGGGGCGCCGGATTCTGTCCCGGTTGCCCCTCTTCCAGGCCAGCTCTCTGCTATGGCCAGGGAGTGCAGTGGAGGATGGCCCAGGTGCTTGGGCCCTGCACCCCATGGGAGACCAGGAAAAGCACCTGGATCCTGGCTCCTGCCATCGGATCAGCGCGGTGCGCCGGCTGCAGCGGCGGCCATTGGAGGGTGAACCAACGGCAAAGGAAGACCTTTCTCTCTGTCTCTCTCTCTCTCACTGTCCACTCTGCCTGTCAAAAATAAAAAAAATAAAATAAAAATAAAAAATAAAAATAAAAAAAAAAATAAATTCTAAACGTTACCATGTTGTCTGCCTCATTTGAGTCGGTATTTAGAATTCTTGTCTACACAAACAGCAAAGACCCTCAAATATTAATTTTTTAAATATTTTATTTATTTGCGAGGCAGAAATACAGAGAGAGAGAGAGAGACAGACAGACAGAGGTCTTCTATCAGCTGGTTCACTCCCCAGTTGGCCGCAATGGCCAGAGCTGTGCAGATCCAAAGCCAGGAGCTTCGTCCAGATCTCCCACATGGGTACAGGGGCCCAAGCACCTGGACCATCCTCTACTGCTTTCCCAGGCCATAGCAGAGAGCTGGATTGGAAGAGGAGCAGCTGGGACTAGAACCAGTGCTCATATGGGATGCTAGCGCTGCAAGCAGAGGATTAACCCACTGCACCACAGAGCCGGCCCTAAAATATTAATTTTAAAATACGCTTCCAGGGCCTGCGCTGTAGTGTAGCGAGTAAAGCCACAGCCTGCAGTGCCAGCATCCCATATGAGCACTGGTTCGAGTCCTGGCTGCTCCACTTCCGATCCAGCTCTCTGCTATGGCCTGGGATAGCAGTGGAAGATGATCCATGTCCTTGGGCCCCTGTACCCATGTGGGAGACCCGGAAGAAGCTCCTGGCTCCTGGCTTCAGATCGGCGCAGCTCCAGCCATTGCAGCCATCTCGGGAGTGAACCATCGGGTGGAAGACATCTCTCTCCTGTCTCTACCTCTCTATAACTCTTTCAAATAAATAAAATAAATCTTTAAATAAAAATAAAATAAAATATGCTCCCTGATAACATGTCTGTCTTGTCTATGTCTAAGTGTAGGTTGCTTCTTTAAGTTTGAGACAAGGACTCAAAATGTTAATCTTGGCTTATAGTTAGACAGTATCACAATGAACAGTGTGCCTCATACGCTGATGACTGAAGAAATGCAAATCCAGCAGGAGATGTCTCTTGCCCATTGGGTCAGCCCAGATTTTAAGAGCATAATATGTACTGGTGGGAGGGGCAGGCAAGAGGATATTCTCATGTGTCAGTTGAAGGGTGCACTCCTCATTGGCCGAAATTCTGGAATGGAGTTTTTGGGTTTTATTTTTATGTTAATGCACTTTGACTCCATAATTTTCCTCCCAGGAAGTTCTTTTAAGGAGCTAACTGCACAAAGATACAGTGCTGTTTACAAGGTTGAAAATCAAGACAGCAGGCCAGCGCCGTGGCTCACTTGGCTAATCTTCCCCCTGCGGCGCAGGCACCCCAGGTTCTAGTCCCGGTTGGGGCACTGGATTCTTTTTTTTTTTTTTAGATTTTTTTTTTGACAGGCAGAGTGGACAGTGAGAGAGAGAGACAGAGAGAAAGGTCTTCCTTTTCCATTGGTTCACCCTCCAATGGCCGCCGTGGCCGGCTCACTACGCTGATCCGAAGCCACTGCGCTGATCCGAAGCCAGGAGCCAGGTGCTTCTCCTGGTCTCCCATGCGGGTGCAGGGCCCAAGGACTTGGGCCATCCTCCTCTGCACTTCCAGGCCACAGCAGAGAGCTGGACTGGAAGAGGGGCGACCAGGACAGAATCTGGCACCTCAACTGGGACTAGAACCCGGTGTGCCGGCACCACAATGCGGAGGATTAGCCTATTGAGCTGCGGCACCGGCCCTAGGGTGCCAGATTCTGTCCTGGTTGCTCCTCTTCCAGTCCAGCTCTCTGCTGTGGCCCAGGAAAGCAGTGGAGGATGGCTCAAGTGCTTGGGTCCCCGCACCCACATGGGAGACCAAGAGGAAGCACCTGGCTCCTGGCTTCGGATCGGCACAGTGCCGGCTGTAGCGGCCATTAGAGGAGTGAACCAACGGAAGGAAGACCTTAAAAAAAGAAAAGAAGAGAAGAGAAGAGAAGAGAAGAGAAGAGAAGAGAAGAGAAGAGAAGAGAAGAGAAGAGAAGAGAAGAGAAGAGAAGAGAAGAGAAGAGAAGAGAAGAGAAGATCAGGACAGCAGGAATTGGAAAGTAAGTGAAGTTCCTTCCAGACAGCACAATTCAACATAATCCTTTTGTAACTAGCAACTGGGTTCAAAGGTAAGATTAGATTACAGGTATGAATCAGTGTTAACCCAACTGATTTGAGAGCTTTATGATGGCTATGAAGAAAATATTCTCATATAATCCTGCTTATTAATAATTTTCTATATTTATTCTCCTGTGGTTTCTTGCTACTTATTCAGAGAAGAATTCGGAATGCTGGCTCAAATAGACCAGACAACATGGTAAGGTTTTAAGCTTTTTATTCAGTGAGAGAAATGCACAGGAAAGTGAGGGCTTTATTTAGAGAAGAAAGAGAAGGCTAGAAGCTAAGTTGGGTCCATACCAGGCAGACAGCAGGCCATGGGCCACGTGGAGCAAGCATGCAAGCAGGGAAGCAGAGATGGGGGGTGGTGGGGGACCAAGGGCCACGCACCCACAGGCCAACGAGGGAAGGCCTCACAGTGTTCCAGGCCTTTTATTTACTTCCAAAGGGGGCATGGTTATGTAGTCTGATTGGCAGGTGGGTGTACAGATGGGGTCAGATAGAGGCATGAGATCACACGGCAGGTGTGGTCTTCCAGCTCACAAACCTAATCAATTCGATCCTATCTGCCTGCCTATACCAATCCCAGTTCTCAAGCCATAGATCATGCTACTGCAAGGAATGTAAGTGAGTACAAGCATTATGGAAAGCTGTTCTTACAAACATTAAAAATAGAACTGTCATACAATCCAGCAGTCCTACTTCTGGCTACTTATCCAAAAAAACTGAAGTCAGACTCTCGACGAGCTCTCTGCAGCTCATGTTCTTCATATCATCGTTTGCAACAGCCAAGACACACAGGCAAGACGAGGACCCACGCACAGACGAGTGGATGGGGAAAACGTGGCGGAGACACACAGTGGCGAGCCTCTCAGCAGCAAGGACGTCCTGTCATTTGCCACAGGGGTGACCCAGGAGCACATGGCACTCAGTGGAACAAGCCAGGCACAGAAAGGCAGTGGCTGCTGGAGCCCACATACACGTGGCACCTAAAATAATCAAATCCATGGGGCTGGCACCGTGGCTCATTTGGTTAATCCTCCACCTGCAGTGCCGTCATCCTATAAGGGCACCAGGTTCTAGTCCCGGCTGCTCCTCTTCCAGTCCAGCTCTCTGCTGTGACCTGGGAAGGCAGTGGAGGATGGCTCAAGTGCTTGGGCCCCTGCACCTACGTGGGAGACCTGGAGGAAGCACCTGGCTCCTGGCTTTGGATCGGCGCAGTGACCATTTAGAGGGTGAACCAACTGAAGGAAGACTTTTCTCTCTGTCTCTCTCTCTCACTAACTCTGTCAAAAAAAAAAAAAAAATCCATGAAATCAGAGAGTAGAGGGAAGGGAACCGGGGCTAAGGGATGAAAAGGCAAGCTGAAAGAAGAGAGGTTGGCCAAGAGGCACAAAGTTTCAGCTATATTGGAGGAGTGAGCCCTGGAGGTCTGTCTCACAGCCTAGTGAGAACCATTCATAATGTATTGTATGCCGGGCAGGGTGGAGGGGGCAGAACTGTGGTTAAGCCTCTGCCTGTGGTGCCGGCACCAGTTCGAGTCCAATCCAGCTCCCTGCTGATGTGCCAGGGAAGGCAGTGGAAGATGACCCAAGTGCTTGGGCCCCTGCATCCACATGGGAGACCCAAAAGAAGCTCCTCATTCCTGGCTTTGGATCGGCACAGCTCCAACCATTGTGGCAAATTGGGGAGTGAACCAGTGGATGGAAGACCTCTCTCTCTCTCTCTCTCTCTCTCTCTCTGCCCCTCCTCTCTCTGTGTAACTCTGACTTTCAAATAAATACATAAATCTTTAAAAAAAAAAAAAAAAAGGGAAGCAGGCATGATGGGCAGCACACAAAGCACAAATCACTCCTCACTCCCTAGCCAAGGCAGCAGACAGAGGAAACCCAAGACACAAGAAATAGTCAAGGTTGGTGCCAGTGCTGTGCTGTACTGTGCTAGGCCTCCATCAGTAACACTGACATCCCAATCCCATATGGGTGCTAGTTCAAGTCCTGGTTACTCCACTTCCAATCTAGGTCTCTGCTATGGCCTGGGAAAGCAGTAGAAGATGGCCCAGGTCCTAGGGCCCCTGCACCCACATGGGAGACCCAGAAAAAACTCCAGGCTCCTGGCTTCAGATCAGCCCAGAGCTGGCCATTGTGGTTATTTGGGGAGTGAACCAGCGGATGGAAGACCTTGCTCTGTCTCTCCCTCTCTCTGTAACTCTGCCTCTCAAATAAATAAATTTTAAAAAAGAAAAAGAAAGAAATAGCAGAGGTCTTCACAAAGCTTATCAAAAAGTATATTATGGAAAAATCTGTGCATGAAGTTAAAAAAACTTGCACTAAATTAAATGTGTCAAATCTTTTTTTTTTTTTCAGGCTTATCACTCCTCTAAACAGATCAAGAAGCAATCCCTTCATCTTAAACTCTTAAAAATGAACACATTGATATTTTTTTTCCTTTCTATCTCCTTTGGGAAGAGAAGCCTGGTTTGAAGGTTTGAACTCAATCAAATAAAAATGCGACCATTAATTTTTTCTCCCATTTACCACGTACTTTTTGAAGTACCCTCCTGGGTGCTGGGAAAAGAAAAGGACAGGAGAGGAGAGAAGGACAGGTGAAGGACTGGACCCTGTGCCTTAGGGAAGGGATTTTTATTTTTTAATTATTACAGAGCATTACAAAGAGATGGACTATGACAGAGACTAATCTAACACATATGAGAGCCTTTGGCATGTCACTGTTTGTACCTAAAGTAATCACACAACTTCTGCTCACCAAAACCCCTCCTACCAGGTGCTAGGGTTTGAATGTGCCCCCTAAACGTTCCTGTGTTGTAAGAGTGGTACCCAGGCAGCAGGCTGGGCACCCAGGACAGTGCCTTCAGGAATGGAGCCCTTCATGCATGGCGGGGGGGCAGGTTACTGTGGAAGCGGATTAGCTATCATGAGAGGTCTGTACCCAAAGCCGGCTTTGTCCTCTCCTAGAGGACTCTTGGATGTGTGGTGCCATGTCACCTTGGAACTCTGCAGAGAGCCCTGCCAACAAGCAGGCCCTCACTGGTGCTGGCACCACGCTCTTGGACTTCGCAGCCTGCAGACAGATGAGATACAGGAACCACTGCTCTTTACAGATTACCCAGTCTGTGAATTGCAGCAAAAGAAAGCACACTAAGGCACCAAGCATCCCCTATGGCTGGTCTTACAGAAAGTGAACACCGCCAAGAACTTCAACTTGCTGTGCTCAGCGCTAGCAGAATTAAGATAAGTACCAGCAAACTCCCTTGCCTAGTCTGGTAGAGTCAGCACTCCCTTTTTTTTTTTTTTTTTAATTAACTTTATACACAGAAGACCAACTCTATACTAAGGGTTCAACAATTTGCATGGAAAAAATTTTTCTTCAACAGTCAAGACAAGGGCTGTTCAAAGACATTGCATCTCAGAGCCAGTACTGTGGTGTAGTGGGCTAAGCCTTTGCCTGCAGTGCTGGCATCCCATATGGGCGCCAGTTCCAGTCCTGGCATCCTCACTTCTGATCCAGCTCTCTGCTATGGCCTGGGAAAGCAGTGGAAGATGGCCCAAGTGCTTGGGCCCCTGCACCCATGTGGGAGACCTGGAGGAAGCTCCTATCTCCTGGCTTCAGATCAGCACAGTTCTGGACATTGCAGCCAGTTGGGGAGTGAACCAGCAGATGGAAGACCTCTCTCTCTGCCTCTGCCTCTCTGTAATTCTGCCTTTCAAAATAGATAAATAAATCTAAAAAAAAAAAAAGTCATTGCATCTCAAAGTTAATTTCACTTTTTTTAAAAGAAACTTAATTAATTCTAAGGAAGCACCCAAGAATGACACATCTTTTGTGAGCCCTAAGACATAACTATAACTTATGGAACCTAAGAATATCCTCCACTTAATACATTAAAAGAAAGTAAGTCCTTGAGAACGAGTTTTATCATTAACTAAGGAAGCACCTAAGAAAACAAGAAGTGGAGATGGATACTTAGGTATAACTGAAACTTATGAGACATAAGAATATCCTCCACTTAGTACACTAAAATGAAATAATCTTTGTGAACAAGTTTTACTGTTAACTCTCATAATCCAACTCTTTGAGGACAAAGGTCCTGCATGGGGAGTTAGTGCACAGCTACTCCTGTTGTTAATTTAACAATTAGCACTCCTATGTATGATGTCAGTGACCACCTGAGGATCTTGACATGAGCTTCTATGGCTATGGAAGTCTTTTGAATCTACAAACTCTGTCAGTATTCAGACAAGGCCATAAGCCAAGTGGAAGTTCTCTCCTCCTGTCAGAGAAAAGTACCTCCTTCTTTCCACTGGGGTCTCACCCACCAAGGTCCCTCGTGTAGGATATTTTTTTGCCACAGTGTCTTGGCTTTCCATACCTGAAATGGTCTTGTGGGCTTTTCAGCCAGACCAGATGCCTTTAGGGCTGATTCTGAGGTCAGAGTGCTACTTAAAGCAATTGTCATTCTACAAGTCTCTTCATCACTCCTTTTTGATAATATACTCCATTCTGAGAAAAAGAAGGGTTCATTGATTGTCACTCCCCCTCTTCACGGAGGAATGACACAGGACCCTGCGCTGTTCTTTTGTCTGCTCGGCCCTCCCCAGGTTTGCTGCTGGTTCTTCCCGGGTTGGCTACCGTTCCTTCCACCTCCGTGGAAGGGCGGTTCCCCCTGCCACTTTCTCCACTTCCGCGGGGGAGCGGCACACCGCCAGCCGGCTCTCTCGGGGGCTGCACAGGTGTTCCTCTGAGATGTTCCTGGTGCATGTTGTCTCTCTCCTCCTTTATAGTCCTCTTCCACCAATCCCAACTCTGCTACCCACACGCCGAGTACGCTGCTCTCCTCCAATCAGGAGCAGGATCAGCTCCTGCAGGTCATCACTCAAGTTGGCGAGAGGCAGCTGCGTAGAAGCTGTTTACTCCTCTCCCAGCGCCATATTGTGGGAGAGCAGATGCATAGAATTAAGTCTTAATTCCAGTAACTTAGTCTAGTCCGAGTTGCTCCCCACAATTGATGATAGTGGTTATTCTGCTCATCAGTATTTCTCATTCTCTTTTTCCCAGACACTAGTAGGACTGAACTTCTCACTTCCCAAGAAGTTAGACATGGCCAGGACACTGCTTTGTCAATGAACTGTGCATAAGTGAATTGTGGATGCAAAACTCTACTCAGAGTAATGCAGGCCCCTGAAGCCTAGGGCCCAGGAGACTCCCAGGCATGAGCAGAGCAGTCCCTGCCTCTTTGCTGATTTGCAATGCACAAGATATAAGCTTTTATGTTAAAGCCACTGAGATTTGAGGGACAAGGCCTGATGCAATATTAAAGCTATTCCTCAAAAAAAAATTTGTTTCTACACAAAATAGAATTCAGTTCCAGGCCCTGATCATTATAAATAAGCTTTGCAGCAATATAAACACCTGCAGGGCAAGTGCTGTGGTACAGTTGGTTAAAGCACAGGCCTGCAGTGCCAGTATCTTTTACAGCTGCTGGTTCAAGTCCTGGCTGCTCCACTTTTGATTCAGCTCCCTGCTAATGCACCTGGGAAAACAGCACAGAACAGCCCAAGTGTTTGGAGCCCTGCACCCATGTGGGAGACCCAGAAGAAGCTCCTGGCTCCTGGTTTCAGATTGGCTTAGCTCCAGCCGTCCCTGTTATTTGAGGAGTGAACCAGAGGATGGAAGACCTCTCGGTCTCTCTCTGTCTCTACCTCTCTCTGTGGCTCTGTCTTACAAATAAATCTTTTTTAAAAATAAATAAAAATAAACACCTGGCAGCACTGGGAAGGGATGAGGGGTGTGGGACTATTCTTATCCCAGGACACCTTTGCCCCCTCCACCTGGTAAAGACCAGAAGCGGCAGCCCACCGGGACGATCAAACACCATCTCACCAGCTCCCCTGGCTGCAGCAGCACCCCACAGAGAACCGGCCTTCAGGGACCGCACAGGTCATGAAAACCAGTGAAATGGCTGGACCAGAGCACCTCCACTGCTAAAACAGCAATAACCAAGATTCTTTTCTCGACCATCCCTGAGTCAGGCTTCTGAACTTCCTCCTTGGCCTATCAGTACTCTTCTTCATAAAAACCGGTTTTACGGAGGAGCCCCGCTAAGCCACGTTAACAAGAACCACCCATAACACTCACCATCCACTTAGGTTCCTCATCCTCTGCCTCCTCCCTCCCCTGCTCTGGTTCTGATCACCCTGGCCCAAATTCAGCACGAAGCCTGTTGAGTCTCCTCAGAGTCCCCTTCACTCTTGCTGGTCCTCTTTGCTCATTTTGCACCCACGGACCGCACCCTGCTCCTTGGCATCCCGTCTCCCTGTGCCTGTGCCTGTGCTGAGCTCTGAACTGAGCTCAACCTGTTTCCCAGCTGCAAACCCCATTGCTGCTGCCGCTCCACGCATCAGCATGGCCCTGCCACAATCGGCCTCCCCACGCTTTCCCAGGTGTCACTGAGCCCGTTTATCCTACGCAGCAGCCATGGCTGAATCCAACAGTTGCTGCCAATAGGGCATATGCCAGGTTGCTTAATCTCCCCACGACTCAGAGAAGACGCAACTCCAAAGTTTTATGTGAAACTTCTGGTTCCTGCACGTCCGCAACAAGCTGTAAAGATGTCCCCACCCTCATGAGGGTTCCAAAATGAAAGTTTTCTGGTTTAAGCCAAATTTCTTTCTTTCCCAAGGGAGGAAACAGGCTGAAGATGTCCTTAACATCTGCCCAGCGTTCCTTAATGATGGGCGCAGCGCTGTCGTCATAAGAGCAGGACCAGATCTGATTTCCAGTGCACCCTTCACGGACCCGCAGTAGCATATTTTCCCTTAATTTAAAAGGAAAAAACAAAAAACAAAAAAACTCTCCTGGCACCTCTGTTCCAGTTTGCTAATTCGCCCATGCAATGATGGCTCTTTCTGAAGACTGCTGCGGAAAGATGACAAGGTAGAAAACGCAAAATAGGGCCGGCGATGCGGCTCACTAGGCTAATTCTCCGCCTTGTGGCGCCGGCACACGGGGTTCTAGTCCCAATCGGGGCGCCGGATTCTGTCCCGGTTGCCCCTCTTCCAGGCCAGCTCTCTGCTGTGGCCAGGGAGTGCAGTGGAGGATGGCCCAAGTCCTTGGGCCCTGCACCCCATGGGAGACCAGGATAAGTACCTGGCTCCTGCAATTTTCGGATCAGCCCTGTGCAGCGCGCCAGCCGCGGCGGCCATTGGAGGGTGAACCAACGGCAAAGGAAGACCTTTCTCTCTGTCTCTCTCTCTCTCTCTCACTGTCCACTCTGCCTGTCAAGAAATTTAAAAAAAAAAAAAAACGCAAAATAGGAAATGAAAATTAAAAACGGGAAACAGCATCACAGAGAAAGTGAAGTCCGGGGCCCCAATACGGGCCAGGCTGGGAGTGCAAGGGTCCCGGGAGAGAGGAAGTTCAAGAAGAACTTTCCATGCAAACAGGAGCCCCAGCTGCCAAGGATGTTTCTTATTTTACAATCTGTCCTGGCCCTGAATGGTTTCAGAGTGAAAGAAAGGTGAAGACGGCGGCGAGGAGGGAGAAGCACCTTGCAAGCACTGCAAAAAAAATCCTGCCAAGATACAGGCACGCCCGCCCGCACCGCCCCCGCCAGGCCGCGCCCGCCCGCGCCGCACCCACGCCCCGCCCACGGGCCACTTGACACCGCCAAGATGGCCGACCGGGAAGACGGCTCCCCAGCGGGGCGGGAGCCGGAGCCGGAGTCGGAGTCCGGGCCGGGGTCTGAGCCGGGAGAAGACTTCGAGATCGTGGACCGCGGCCAGTTGCCGAGCCCGGGCGCGCTGCGGAGCGCGGCCAAGGCGGCCGAGGGCTGGTCGGCGCCCATTCTGACCCTGGCGCGACGGGCCACCGGGAACCTGTCGGCGAGCTGCGGGAACGCGCTGCGCGCGGCCGCGGGGCTGGGCGGTACGGACGGCGGCGCGGACGGGGCGGCGCGCGCAGGTAGGGGGGCCCGCGGGAGAGCGCGCGGGGCTGCGCGGCGGGCTGGGGCCGGGCTCTCGCACCCGGCGTTTCGTGGCGCTCCCCGGGAACGGCCCCGGAAAGCTCCCGGGTTGGCGTCTAGGCTTTAGGAATCTGTATCGGGTGTTTAAATGTTTGGGGGAGCAAGACCCGTGGTGTTTCCCGCCGGTGCCCGCGTGTCCCCCGCGCACCCCGGGCTCGCCGTGGAGTCCGCAGGCTTGGGCCCGCCGCTGAAGCGCGTGGGACGAGCCGCCACTCCTCCCGCCACGGCCCCGGTCACGCGGGCATCTCCGCAGAGGGCTTTTCAGCGCTTGTAGTCTGGAGCAGTGTCGGCGTGAGAAGACTGGAAACATCCAACCGTTAGGACCCTAACAAGCCCTCCAAACCAGATGTTTGGGCTGTGCCGCCCCACACAGGAGCCACGAGCCGCGGGTGACATTCGCATGAAAAATTAGTTAACATTCCAAAGTGGAATCCCTTAATTGATTCAATTTCAATTCCCAAACTCAAAGTGCATACATCAACTTCTCTGTGTCGGTGGGCTTTGCAGCCACAGGTGTAACCGACCAACCGCAGATCAGAAATACAGTATTTGCGGTTTTGAGAAGGGTCTTGACAATTGAGCAGGCCAGTGACAGGTGACATTAGTAACCCCTTTTATAAAGGGGGATACTTCCACCAAATCAGGATACTCCTGGAGCCACGCTCTTAGTTACCATCCCTCACTGCCTGTCTCCTTGATAACTTTATATAGTAATATATACCATTTGGACTTTGAAAATTGGTCAATTTAAAGAAATGGTAAGTGGTAACTGCCACTTGAACTGGCAAAAATTGTGAACAAAAATGAACATGGGGGGAAGCTGGTGTTGGAGTGGAACAGCCAGTTAAGCTGGGAACTGGCATTCCTTATCTATCTGAGCACCACTTCCGATCCAGCTTCCTGGAAAGGCAGCACACGATGGACCCCTGCTGTCCATGTAGGAGACCAGGATGGCGTTTGGGGCTCCTGGCTTCAGCCTGGCCCAGCCCTGGACATCGCAGCCATTTGAGGAGTGAACCTGATGAAAGATTCTCTCTCTCTCTCTCTCTCTCTCTCTCTCTCTCTCTCTGTGTGTGTGTGTGTGTGTGTGCATCTCCTGTAGCTCTGTCTTTCAAATAAATACATCTTTAAAAAAAAAAAAAAATCGTGAGCATGGCTTCCTGGCTGGTCCCTGAAAGATTTCAAACGGTCAGGTAGGACAGGAGCGGAGGTGGGGAAGGAGCCAAATGTGAGCATCACCCTCTGCAGAGGCCTCAGGAAAACTGGTGGGGAGACAGTGGCCAGCACTTGTGTCAGGCCTGGGGCGGATGCCGGCTCCTCCTTTCCCATTGCTCTGCTGAGGACGGGGTGATCTCCGAGGGCAGCCACCAGGCGCAGAGCTTGGAGAGGAGGTGTGCTCCTGCTAGGAATATTTTTGATGATGGCGATTACAAGACAACACAGTGCAATGTTGTGGGATATATGGCATATTTGCTTTAAGATGTTATCCTACATGGGATCTATTTTGTTTGGGGGATTTTTTTTAAGTCAATAAAGCCACATGATTTAAAAAAAAAAATGTGGCTAGTGCTGTGGCGTAGCAGATAAAGCCGCCACATGCAGTGCCAGCATCCCATATGGGTGCCAGTTCAAGTCCTGGCTGCTCCACTTTTGATCCAGCTGCCTGCTAATGTGCCTGAGAAAGCAGCAGAAGATGGCCCAAGTACTTGAGCTCCTACACCCATGTGGGAGACCTGGAGGAAGCTCCTGGCTCCTGGCTCCTAGCTTCAGCCTGGCCCAGCCCCAGCTATAGCAGCCATTTGGGGAGTGAACCAGCAGATGTTAAGATCTCTCTGCCTCTCTCTGTAACTCTGCCTTTCAAATAAATAAATCAGATCAAAAATAAAAACAAAAATCCAACCATGCAAAAGAACATTGAATGTACAGTAAGTCTTCCTTGTAAGAAACTGTCCCCACTGCTGTGTCTGTCCAAGTGCTTGCATGTAGCACGGGTGCTTTCCTCTCTCACAGTCTTCAGGCCATCAGGATGTACACAGGAGGCACTACAGCTTGCTTTTCATGAGTAATAAAGGATGAGTAATAAAACATGTGCTTCCAAGAGGGAACACACCAAGCATCGGGTCTTTCTTGTTCATGGCTGTTCAAAAAAAAAAAAGTGCTCTTTTATTTTGAAATGGTTCAACTTAGTCTTTGTCATCAGATCACTGGTGTGGATTATGCCTGTTTCCATTCTTTGCCACACATTAAAATACCCCTGCAGGCAGGCATTGTGGCATAAGCAAGCTAAATCACCGCCTGCGATGGCGGCATCCCATATCGCCACCAGCTTGCTCTCATCTGCTCCACTTCCGATCTCTACTAATGTGTCTGGGAAATAAGTGGAAGGTGGCCCAAGGATTTGGGTCCCTGAACCCATGTGGTAGATCCAGATGGAGTTCCAGGTTCCTGGCTTCGGCCTGGCCCAGGCCCAGAGGCCATTTGGGGAGTGAACCAGCAGATATAAGATCTCCTTTCTCTCTCTCTCTCTCTGTAACTCTGCCTTTCAAATAAAATAAATCATAAAAAATAATGTCCCTGCCGCAGAAGTACTACACTTTCCAGAGTGAAACACTGCAACTTTTCCCCCTTTATGTTGCCAAACTCTGATTTAGCCAAAAACAATTAGGAAAGTGGCAAAACGTGTCTCCATCAGTACCGTGCAGGATAACCTCATCCTGTGTCATGTCATTGGAGATACCAAAGGGCTCCTCCAAATCAAAAATGTGAAGAATCTAGTCATTCTTGTGTAATTCAGAACCGCTCCCTGCCCCAGTGTCCCTGGAACCTCTCAAGACCGGGCATTTTCTGTCCAGCTCAGCTTATTGTTCGTGTTGCGGGCCCAGCCCCTGCCGACTGTTGAGCTGTCCACTTAATGCAGAACTTCGCCGTGTCCCAACACTTGTGTGCTGTGCCATCATTAATCACGCTTAGCCTGGCCAAAGTCACAAAGCCAGTAACACTGAGAGAAGGGCCAAAAGACAGGTCCTGCTCTAACTTTCTGAGACTGTAAATTGAGTGTAAGCAAGACAAGGCGCCCGAGAGCACAGGATGGGTGAGCTGGCGTTCCTAGGGACGGCGGTCGCTGCAAGCCGCTGCTGCCCGCCTCTGCTCGCTTGCAACTCTGGACTGCACAGCTTTACTCACATGTGTTACCCATCAAAGACATCTCCAACTTTTAAAGTTGTTACATAAAATTCTTGATCAAAATTTTAAAGCTGTTCAGAGTACATTTTTCTAGGTTGCAGTGTGCTTCCTCCCGGTCTCCCATGCGGGTGCAGGGCCTAAGCACTTGGGCCATCCTCCACTGCTCTCCGGGGCCACAGCAGAGAGCTGGACTGGAAGAGGGGCAACTGGGACTAGAACCCGGCACCCATATGGGATGCTGGCCCCACAGGTGGAGGATTAACCAAGTGAGCCACAGTTCTTCCTCCAGTTCTTCCCATGTATACATTTTTCTGGTTTGTAAATGCTGACTTTTTAAAATAAAACTCTTCGATGGTTCTTTAAAGTGCATCAAGGGTTATGTATATTACACTAATGATTTCATAAGCATCACCATTCATCTTAAAAATAAATACCAAGAGGGCTGGCGCTGTCCTTGGGGCCCTGCACCCGCATGGGAAGACCTGGAGGAAGCTCCTGGCTCCTGGCTTTGATCAGTACAGCTCCCGCCATTGCGGCCAATTGGGGAGTGAACCAGCGGATGGAAGACCTCTCTCTGCCCATCCTTCTCTCTCTGTGTAACTCTGACTTTCTAATAAATAAATACGAGGGCCAGCGCTGTGGTGTAGCAGGTAAAGCCACCACTTGTGATGTTGGCATCTTATATGGGCGCTAGTTTGAGTTTGGCTGCTTCACTTTGATCCAGCTCTCTGCTAATGGCCTGGGAAAGCAGCAGAGGATGGTCCAAGTATTTGGGCTCCGGGCTCCTGGCTCCTGGCCCAGCCCAAGCCATTGTCATTTGGGGAGTAACCAGTGGATGGAAGAATACTCTCTCTGTGTGTCTCTCCCTCTCTCTGTAACTGTTTCAAATAAATAAATAGATAGATAAATAAATTATTTATTTATTTATTTTAAATTATTTGACAGATAGACAGTGAGAGAGAGAGACAGAGAGAAAGGTCTTCCTTCCGTTGGTTCACCCCCCAAATGGCCACCATGGCTGGCGCTGTGCCGATCCGAAGCCAGGAGCCAGGTGCATCCTCCTGGTCTCCCATGCAGGTGCAGGGCCCAAGGACTTGGGCCATCCTCCACTGCCCTTCCAGGCCACGGCAGAGAGCTGGACTGGAAGAGGAACAACTGGGACAGAACCCGGCGCCCATATCCTCTGCCACAGGCAGAGGATTAACCAAGTGAGCCACAGTACCGGCCCCAATAAATTTTTTTTTAAAGACTTTATTTGTTTATTTGAAAGGTAGATATACAGACAGAGGGAGAGACAGAGAGGTCACTTCCCAAATTACTGCAATGGCCGGAGCTGAGCCTATCCAAAGCCAGGAGCCAGGAGCTTCCTCTGGGTCTCCCACATGGGTGCAAGGACCCAAGTGCTTGGGCCATCTTCTGCTTTCCCAGGCCACAGCAGAGAGCTGGATAGGAGGTGGAGCAGCCAGGACTAGAACTGGCGCACATATGGGATGCTGGCACTGCAGGTGGAGAATTAACCTACTGCATTACAGTGCTGGCCCCGATAAATAAATTTTTTTAAAATTTGTTGATGGGGCCGACGCCGCAGCTCAATAGGCTGATCCTCCGCCTTGCGGTACCGGCACACCGGGTTCTAGTCCCTGTTGCCCCTCTTCCAGGCCAGCTCTCTGCTGTGGCCCGGGAGTACAGTGGAGGATGGCCCAAATGCTTGGGCCCTGCACCCCATGGGAGACCAGGAGAAGCACCTGGCTCCTGCCATTGGATCAGCGCGGCGCAGTGTGCCGGCCATGGCAGCCATTGGAGGGTGAACCAACGGCAAAGGAAGACCTTTCTCTCTGTCTCTCTCTCTCTCACTGCCCACTCTGCCTGTCAAAAGATAATAAATAAATAAATAAATAAATAAAGATTTATTTATTTGAAAGTTGGAGTTACACAGAGAGAGAAGGAGAGGCAGAGAGAGAGAAGTCCTCCATCTGCTGGTTCACTCCCCAAATGACTGCAACAGCTGGAGCTGGACCAATACAAAGCCAGGAGCCAGGAGCCTCTTCCTGGTCTCCCACACAGGTGCAGGGGCCCAAGGGCTTGGGCCATCTTCCACTGCTTTCCCAGGTCACAGCAGAGAGCTGGATCGGAAGTGGAGCAGCCAGGACTCGAACTGGTGCATATGGGATGCGAACACTGCAGGCGGTGGCTTCACTTGGTATGCCACAGTGCTGGCCCCTGATAAATAATCTTAAAAATAAATACCAGAGGCTGGTGTTGTGGAGTAGCAGGTAAAGCTGCCATCTGTGGTGCCAACATCCCATATGGGCGCCAGTTTGTATCCCGGCTGCTCCACTTCCTGTCTAGCTCCCTGCTAGTGGTCTGGGGAAAGCAGCAGAAGATGGCCCAAATGTTTGGACCCCTGCCACCCACTTGGGAGACCCATTGAAGCTCTTGGCTTCAGCTTGGCCCAGCCCCAGCTGTTGCAGCCAATGGAGTATCTCTCTGTTGCTCCTTCTCTCTCTAACTTTGACTTTCAAAGTAAATAACCTTTAAAAATAAGTGAATTTTAAAAATAATACCAAGTTATTTAACATTGGAAAATTTTACATTTCCCTTTTGTTTCTTTCTTATATTATTATTTTAAAGTTACTTTATTTATTTGAAAGAGTTACAGAGAGAGGTAGAAACAGAGAGAGAGGCCTTCCATCCTCTGGTTCACTCCCCAGATGGCCACAGTGGCCAGAGCTGAGCTGATCCGAAGCCAGGAACTAGGAGCTTCCTCCGGTCTCCTATGTGGGTGCAGGGGCTCAAGGACTTGGGCCATCTTCTACTGCTTTCCCAGGCCATAGCAGAGAGCTGGATCAGAAGAGGAGCAGCCGAGACTAGAACCAGCGCCCACATGGGATGCTGGTGCTACAGGCCAGGGCTTTAACCTATTGCGCCACAGCGCCAGCCCCTTTATATATATATATATATATATATACACACACACACACACACACACACACACACATATATAATTATATATATAAATTTATATATATATAATTTATTTGAAAGTCAGAATTACACAGAGAGAGAAAGAGAGGCAGAGAGAGAGAGAGAAAGAGGTCTTCCATCCACTGGTTCACTCTCCAATTGGCTACAACAGCCGGAGCTGCGCCAGTCCGAATCCAGGAGCCAGGAGCTTCCTCTGGTTCTTCCCATGTGGGTGCAGGGGCCCAAGGACTTGGGCCATCTTCTACTGCTCTCCCAGGCCATGGCAGAGAGCTGGATCAGAAGTGGAGCAGCCGGGTCTCAAACCAGCGCCCATATGGGATGCCGGCAATGCAGGCGGCAGCTTTACCCGCTACGCCACAGCGCAGGCCCCCCTTTTATTTGTTAAACATGAATTTCCATTCCACCTTTGCCACAGAATCTCAGAAAGGGAGAGGGAGAGAGACACACAGAAGGAGCTATCTTCCACGAAGCTCTCCAGTGGGGCTGGGGGTGGGGGGTGTCTGTGGGCCCCTCAGACATAGGTGGAATGTCCTTTACAAGCAAGCTGTCAGCTGTGACTAGAAAGCCTGTCTCCAGTCCAACTGGTATCTCCCCGACTGACAGCTTCTTGTGCTGCAGGTGTGACCTTGCAGCTTTAAATCGCACCTTCAGGGTGGGTGCAGTCTTTCACCCAGAGCTGGCAGGGGAAGGGCTGAGCCCCTGGGGAGAATCAGACTGGTCCAGGAGATTCAGGCTAGCTTGTGTGATGTTGTGGCTTTAAATCACACCTCCAGAGTGGTTGCACTCTTTCAACCAGAGCTAGCAGACGAGGGGGCTGAGCCCCTAAGGAAATACACAGTCTCCAGGAGACCCCTGCTATCTCCATGAGCCCCAAGCCAATCAGCATACACATGTGAAACCCCCTGTCCAGTGGGCACCCCCAGTAGGAACCAATGAGCAGATAGTAATGCCTTAAAAACTCGAGACCCTTCCTCAGAGCCAGTGTCCTGCTCAGGCACTCTGCCTGCTCTCCTCTCCGACCAGATGCTTTCTCTGTCGCTTGCCAATCAAAAGTTTCTTTTCTGTCTAATAAAAGTTTCTGCCTCTTTGCAAATTGTCTCCCGGCTTTTTATTTCTATACTAAGCTGAGAAAAAGAACTCACGAGACTGGCTTCAGCAACCGCCTTCCCCTCCACAACTCATAACATTGCAGCTACTGATTCACTCCCCAAATGCCCACAACAGCCAGGCTGGACCAGGCTGAAGCCAGGAGCCAAGAACTCCACCCTGGTTTCCCACGTGGGTGTCGGGGCACACATACTTGGGCTGTTTTCCACTGCTTTTCCAGGCGCATTAGCAGGGAGCTGGGTAAGCAGCAAAGCAGCCAGGACTCCACAACTGGTACTCCGGTATGGGATGCCAGCATTGCAAGCGGCTTAACCCGTTGTGCCCCAGCACCAGCCCCTGTTCACAGAATCTTAACATTTGAGAGGCAGAGAGGTCTTTCATCCACTGGTTTACTCCCTAAGAAGCCGCAACAGCCAGAGCTGGGCCAATCTGAAGCCAGGAGCTTCTTCTGGGTCTCCCATGTGGGTGCAGGGGCCCAAGCACTTGGGTCATCTCCCATTGCTTTCCCAGGCCACTAGCAGGGAGCTGGGTCAGAAGTGGAGCAGCCAGGACTCAAACCAGCGCCCATATGGGATGCCGGCACTGCAGGCGGAGGCTTACCCTACTAAGCCACAGCATTGGCCCCTAAAATCTTATATTTTTTTTATAAAAAAGTGTTTTTGGTCATCCTGTTATAACTCAGCAAAAATATATAAATAAATTAAAATTCAATAAACTTTTATGAAAAAGCTCTAGATATATAAAAATTTTTCTTCTGGAATGAATTATCTTTGAAATAATTAGTAATACTGCAATGATAAAAAGGAACATTAATACAATTTTTTATTCTATTTATTTTTTTGACAGGCAGAGTGGACAGTGAGAGAGAGAGACAGAGAGAAAGGTCTTCCTTTGCCGTTAGTTTACCCTCCAATGGCCGCCATGGCCGGCGCACCGTGCCTATCCGAAGGCAGGTGCCAGGTGCTTCTCCTGGTCTCCCATGGGGTGCAGGGCCCAAGTACTTGGGCCATCCTCCACTGCACTCCCGGGCCACAGCAGAGAGCTGGCCTGGAAGAGGGGCAACCGGGACAGAATCCGGCGCCCCGATTGGGACTAGAACCTGGTGTGCCGGCGCCACAAGGTGGAGGATTAGCCTAGTGAGCCGCAGCACCGGCCCATTAATACAATTTTTTTTTAATATGCTTTTATCTTTTTTTTATTTTTTATTTATTTTTTTTTTATTTTTTGACAGGCAGAGTGGACAGTGAGAGAGACAGAGAGAAAGGTCTTCCTTTGCCGTTGGTTCACCCTCCAATGGCCGCCGCGGCCGGCGCCCTGCGGCCGGCGCACCGCGCTGATCCGATGGCAGGAGCCAGGAACCAGGTGCTTTTCCTGGTCTCCCATGGGGTGCAGGGCCCAAGCACCTGGGCCATCCTCCACTGCACTCCCGGGCCACAGCAGAGAGCTGGCCTGGAAGAGGGGCAACCGGGACAGAATCCGGCGCCCCAACCGGGACTAGAACCCGGTGTGCCGGCGCCGCTAGGCGGAGGATTAGCCTAGTGAGCCGCGGCGCCGGCCTTAATACAATTTTTTAAGATTTATTTTATTTATTGAAAGAGTTACAGAGAGAGAGAGAGAGAGAGAGAGAGAAAGTCTTCCATCCTCTGGTCCACTCCCCAGATGGCTGCAACGGCTGGAGCTGCGCCAATCCAAAGCCAGGAGCAAGGAACTTCTTCTGAGTCTCCCATGCGGGTGCAAGGGCCCAAGGACTTGGGCCATCTTCCACTGCTTTCTCAGGCCATAGCAGAGAGCTGGATCAGAAGTGGAGCAGCCAGGAATCAAACCGGGGCCCATATAGGATGCCGGCGTTGCAGGCAACGGCTTTACCCACTACACCATAGCGCCAGCCCCAATACAATTTTTATAATTATTATCATCCATAAATCTTTTGAGTTGCAGCTCTTAGCTGAATGATGCTGGTTTTTATCAGTAGCCTCTATCTGTAGATAGATATATATAATTTCCTGCTAAAATAAAATAGAATTCAGCATCAATTTTTGTCCTGTTTTGTTTTTTATAGGTGTGATCCCTGAGAAACCTAGTTCACATAAATTAAAAATAGGAGAGTTTTGTTATTGCAGTGTATTTTATCTTTGACCTCTTTCCAAATTATGTACCCCAAATCAGCTTGCTGTAGTACCAAAAATTTTTTTTGGTTCTTTTATTTTTGTTCTAAGCAAATATTTGAAAATAAATCATCTTATTTTATTTTATTTTATTTTATTTTATTTTATTTTATTTTATTTTATTTTTTGACAGGCAGAGTGGACAGTGAGAGAGAGAGACAGAGAGAAAGGTCTTCCTTTTTGCCATTGGTTCACCCTCCAATGGCCGCTGCAGCCAGCGCGCTGATCCGATGGCAGGAGCCAGGTGCTTCTCCTGGTCTCCATGGGGTGCAGGGCCCAAGTACTTGGGCCATCCTCCACTGTACTCCCGGGCCACAGCAGAGAACTGGCCTGGAAGAGGGGCAACTGGGACAGAATCCGGCGCCCTGACTGGGACTAGAACCCAGTGTGCTGGCGCCACTAGGCGGAGGATTAGCCCATTGAGCCATGGTGCCGGCCGAAAAATCAATCATCTTACAAAATGAAGCAACATAGGCATATTAAAGGCATTTCTCAACTTAGCAAACAATAGTTGCTATTCTTAAGCACTCTGTTTAAGATTTATTTCTTTTAAAAATCTATTATGTATTTGAAAGGCAGAGTTAGAGAGTGAGGAGAGACAGAGAGCTAACTTCTGTCTGCTGGCTCACTCCCCAAATGGCCACAGTGGCAGGGCCAGGCCAAAGCCAAGAACCTGGAACTCCACCTGGGTTTCCCAGTTGGGTGGCAGGGGTCCAAGTACTTAAGCCATCTTCCATTGCATTCCCAGGCTCATCAGCAGGAAGCAGCTAGGACTTGAACCGACATTCAAATGGGATCCCAGTGTTGCAGGCAGGATCTCAACTTAAGGTGTGTGCCACATCGCTGGCCCCAGGCACCTTATTTTTCAGAATATGCAGAATGGTTGGGGTAAATATCACTATTTTACTACACCATTACCAATACAATACTTTTTTTAAGATTTATTTATTTATTTGAAAGAGTTACACAGAGAGGTAGAGAGAGAGAGAGAGAGGTCTTCCATCCACTAGTTCATTCACGAAGGGCCAGAGCTGTGCTGATCTGAAGCCAAGAGCCAGGAGCTTCCTCCGGTCTCCCACGCGGGTGCAGGGGCCCAAGGACTTGGGCCATCTTCTACTGCTTTCTCAGGCCATAGCAGAGAACTAGATCAGAAGTGGAGCAGCCAGGATTTGAAGCGGTGCCCATATGGGATACCAGCACTGCAGGCAGCGGCTTTACCTGCTACGCCACAGCACCGGCCCCAATACAATACTTTTTGACAAAAGGTTTATCATGTCATTCAGGTCCATTTTCACCAGAAACTCAGAGCTGTGGTTTTAGGTCATTTAATTTATGGGAAATGTCCATCAGGGTAATGGCACATCTTAGGGATGCCTGAAACCATGGATAACAACACATCCAATGAGTCTATGCCTTATACACTATATTTTTTCTCATACATCCAGATGAGAAAGTTTAATTTATAGATTAGACACAATGAGATATTAACAACTAATAATAAAATATAACAATTATATATTGTGGCAAAGGTTATTTAAAACTTATGAGTTGTTTTTTTTCTGGAATTTTCCATGTAATATTTTCAGACCTTTTCAGGGTTGACCTCAGGTGACTGACACTGCAAAAAGTGAGACTGTGGCAGGGGTAGGGGCTATTGTAAAGAGATGTGATTGTTTTCAACCCTGATAGGCATCCCTAAGATGTGCCAAGACATCTCTCAGTGAGAGATCTTTTCACATGTTGTGACTTGATACAGCATCAGGGCAGGTTTAATCTCCATGTGTTACAAGATAATTTTTTTATTTTATTTTATTTTATTTATTTGAGAAGTAGAGTTACAGAGAGAGGGAGAGAGAGAGAAAGGTCTTCCATCCGCTGGTTCACTCCCCAGAATGCCACAATGGCAGGAACTGTGCCAATCCAAAGTGGATGCAGGGGTCCAGCACTTGGGCCATCTTCCACAGCTTTCCCAGGCCATAAGCAGAGAGCTGGATTGGAAGAGGAACAGCTGGGTTTCGAACTAGTGCCCATATGGGATGCTGGTGCCACAGGCGGAGACTTAGCCTACTATGCCACAGCACTAGCCCAAGACCTTTTTTTTTTAAAAAAAGATTATATAAAAAATGTTATTTATTTGAAAGAGTGACAGAGAGAGGGCAGGAGAGACAAAAATCTTCCATCCATGGTTCCCTCCCCAAGGGGCCCCAATAACTGGTGCTAGGCGAAGCTGAAGCCAGGAGCCAGGGACTCCATCCTTGTCTTCCATGTGGGTGGCAGGGGCCATCTTCTGCTACCTTCCCAGGCCCATTAGCAGGGAACTGGATCAGAAGTGGAGCATCCAGGACTCAAACAGGCATGCCAGTATGAGACACTGGTGTCACAGGCAGCAGGTCTGGGACAGAAGAAAGCTGCCACCTGCATGTGACCTCCAGGGGCACTGAAGCCCACTTGGCCATAATAACAATAGATAGAGCAAGGGCTGGCACTGTGGCATAGTGGGTAAAGCCACCGCCTGCAGTGCTGGCATCCCATATGGGTGCCAGTTTGAGTCCCGGCTGCTCTACTTCCCATCCAGCTCTCTGCTATGGCCTCAGAAAGCAGTAGAAGATGGCCCAAATCCTTGGGCTCCTGCACCTGCATGGGAGACCCAGAAGATGCTCCTGTCTCCTGGTTTTGGATCAGCACAGCTCCGGCTGTTACAGCCAATTGGGGAGTGAACCAGCAGATGAAAGACCTCTCTCTCTCTCTCTCTCTCTCTCTCTGCTCTCTGCCTGTCCTTTTCTCCCTGTGTAACTCTTTCAAATAAATAAATAAATAATTAAAAATAAAAACAACAGAGCACCTTGTTGATGCTTCAGAGGGGGATTCTGGCTTCCCACTCCCCCATCACCTGAGGCAGGCATTGCCATGTTCCTTCTCTCAGCTTCTTTTGCAGATGACTAAAGCAGAGAGAAGAATGTACAAGCTTAGGCACCTGGCCAGAGGCCAATATGCAGCTGCCCCTGGCCCTTGCCCCCACCCCCCTACACCTGACTCCTCTTCCAGCCAACTCCAAAACACCCTCATTCAACAGAGCAGTTCTGGAGACCCGAGTTTGCAACCCTCATCCTGTCAGCAGGTTCTGTGTTCTCGTTCCTTCAGTCCAAATCCTTGTCCTCATTGTTCTGATCTGGTACCACAGTAACACTAGGAGACAGTGAGATCTGGGACGTTGGGCTGTAGATGTCTAGCCTAGCAGTGAAGACCCCAGCATCCCGTATCAGAGCGCCTGGGTTTGAGTCCTGACACCAGTGCCCACTCTAGCTTCCTACCATTTGACACCATGGACGGCCACAGGTGATGGCTGCAAGTGCGAGGGTCCCTGGCACTCACATGAGGGATCCAGATTTGAGTTTTCTGCTCCTGGCTTTGGCCTGGTTCAGCCCTGGCTGTTGAAGGAATTTGAGGAGTGAACCAGCAGATGGACACTAGCCTGACCTCACAAAAACTTTTAATTTCCCTATACAAGAAAAGATGTTTAACTTCTGTAGTAATTAGCTGCAAACTAAAGCAATCCGATCTCCCCACTGCAGCCCAAGTGGCAAATAGTTGAGTGTTAACACTGGTACAGCATTTGGGGTCTGAATTTTTTGAATTTGTAGGATCCCAGTTTCTTGGTAAGCACTTATCAGATACCAGATGTTGGCTGTAGGCAGACTCAACTATCAAAACGAAGCGACGAGATTAATGGAACTGAAATGGAAACAATAGTTGAATTCTTTACAGTCTAACGATTTTACAAAAAAATTGCAAAACTCGACTTGCCACCAGTCGAGTTAGAATCAGGAATGTAGTGCAGGACGCTTTCCTGCAGGGCCTGGGACTGTCGCCGTCGGATCAAGCATAGGGTCGGATGCCTTTTGGGAAGAGTAGCGACCTGTCCCCTTGGGACCTGAGCAGGCAAAATGGCGCCCGCGCGCTCCGTGGGCGTGGCCTAATGGGTGTGTTGCGGAAAGGGATAGTTCGGGAACGGAACGTTCTCCCAGAACGCTCTTCTGGGTTGGGGCAGGACTTCCTGGAGTCTCCGCCCTTCTATTGGCTGCAAATGGAATACCGAGCGTGGGAGGGACCAATCGCGGCAAGTCTCGGTTGAGCCGTCGCCTTAGTAACGCTCATAGCCGAGTGGGAGAGCTTCTAGAGTCGGAGGCCCGTGGTCTCTTTTGACCTAGAGGCAGGACGGTGCCGGTGGTCCTGGGCCTCCGGAGACCAAAAACCGGTTGGCTACGAACCCCAGTGGCCCTCCTGCCAGCGCTGGCGTGCCCTGAGCAGGCTGCCTGGCCTGTCCTCCCTCCTTTACCCAGCGACCGCCTCATCTCCGACCACACTCCGTCCGCTGACGAAGCTGTCCTTGTCGCGCAGCGTCCAAGGGCCAGATGATGGAGGAGCGAGCCAACCTGATGCACATGATGAAACTTAGCGTGAAGGTCTTGCTGCAGTCCGCCCTGAGCCTGGGCCGCAGCCTGGACGCCGACCATGCCCCCTTGCAGCAGTTCTTCGTGGTGATGGAGCACTGCCTCAAACACGGGCTGAAAGGTGCGCTGGGGGGCGTGCGGGGGCGTGGGGCCCGGCCGGGTCTCTGCGCGCATTTCCTCCCGGTGAGAGCACCTGCAGGGTACGGAGCAGAGCCCCTGAGCAGGCGCGGCTCCAGAGCCCGCTGCCCGTGGCAACATGCAAACCTCCTAGGCAAGTTTTCGTCTTCTAGTAGCCACGTTTGTAAGAAGGGCAAAAGGACAGGGGTGAAGTTAGTTTGAACGTATTTCATTGAACCCAATATATCCAAAGCGGTGTTGGTTGACACGTACTCACTCAGTAGTCAAAAGCCTTGCTAGTGAAGAGTTTACGTTCCTTAACCAAGGCTTAGAGACCACACTTTGAGTTCCTGAGTTAGGTTCTGCAAGTTCTGAGCGCTCAGTGGCACGTGGGCAAGTGACTGCCTTGGACAGCACAGGCCTGGGATAAGACAGACAAACACGGAAACAGACCTGATGACAGCACTGCGAATTCAGGGAAGCAAAACGGGCGCGGCGATAGAATCAAGGAAGGAACCTCTCAGCCAGGTGAAAGGTGAGATGTGCACTGAGCTCTAACAGAAACAGCAGCCATCCTTGCGTAGGCTTGGAACGAGCGTTGCTACCGCGGCGCGCAGTAACAACAGAAGCAGACAGGTGCAGGGTTGGCTGGAGGAAGACTGCAGGGGCTCCAGAGAAAAGGGGAGCGAGGTCACAGTGAGAAATGGATTCTATTCTAAGCATGTTTGAAGGACTTTAACTGAGGGAGAAATGAGACCCAACTTGGATTTTTAAAAGAATGTCCAACTACGTTGATAACAGATTGTAAGGGTATGGAAGTGACGATATTAGGGTCCGGGTGAGAGAGAGTAATGATCTGAGACATCAAGCCTTGGTTTTACCATCAAAAGGGGGCAAGGGTTTGGAAAGATTTCTCCGGTAGCTGTGTGAGACACTCACTTCCTTCGCTGGGCAGAACATGCTTGGAGGAACGTCGCGGGTCAGACAGAGAAGCTGTTGTTGGAGGGAGGGAGGGCCAATTCCCACTGGCCCTCTCCCTGTCCACAGCCTGAATCGGAGCTGAGGCAGTGGGACTCTGCAGCTGCCTCTTGGCTTCTGGGAGCGAGCCTGTGGGCCCTGGAGAAACTTTGCAGACTGTTCTCATGAATAACCCTTTTGTTTTCCCTTTTAGTTAAGAAGAGTTTTATTGGCCAAAATAAATCTTTCTTTGGTCCTTTGGAGCTCGTGGAGAAACTTTGTCCAGAAGCGGCAGAGATAGCTACTAGTGTCAGAAATCTGCCAGAATTAAAGTGAGTGAGAAGTAGTTCACGTCGGTTTCTCAATTCCTTACTAATACAGCTCTTTCTCATGTGGAGCAAACTGTAGCGTGAGGCACACAGATGCGAGCCCCAGCTCTGCTGCTTGTTGTTCACATGGTCTGGAGCCAGATTGGCCCCCTCTCTCTGCCTCAACATGGGCACCGTGCGTCCTGCTCGCCACCCTGGCTCAGTGCACTGAAAAGTGTCACGGACAGAGGAAAGGGAATCCTTGCTACACTCCCGCAAGCTCTGCTTCGCATACATCCGGCCACGTTTCTGAAAAATACGCTTTTAGATAGATTTTAGATTCCAGGACGAGGGATACTTGTAAATAGACCAGGACCCGAAAATCATTTTCCCTGTCTGGATTTGCCTTGAGAACTCCAAATTAAAAGCTGGCCAGAACACCAATAAGGTGGCATTGTAGAATCTGACGCTTAGAAGGGGCCATAGGGCCCCTGGAACTGATTTCATACAGCCCTGCGCAGACTGCTCTGCGGAGGACAGGGCCTGTCCGGTGGAGCCAGCCTAATCCATTTGCAGAGGATGACCACAGCCATGACCCCATGTGCCTGCCGAACGCCAGGCCTTGCGCCAAGGACGTCCCTCTTCATTCTGAGTCCGCCACCATGACCCTCTAGGATAGCTGTTGGCGTCCCCACTCCCAAGTGCGGGAGGTGAGATGGAGAGCCGTGCAGCGACTTGCCTGTGGTCCCTGAGCAAGTGAGTGGCGGAGCTGAACTCTGAATCCCACAGACCCCATTGCTGCTGAGCCCTGTACACTGTTCTCAAGATCTGATGCCAACCTGCTGTCCCTGCCCCCAGTTCGGTCCTCCAGGCCTCTGCCTCGTCGGTTTAAAGCTCTCTGCCCGTGTCTGCCTCATTTATTGGCTGAGCTCTTTCATGAGGTGTCCCCCTGCTCCCCTCCAGTCTTCTGCCTGCTTTCTTTAGCCGGTCTTTATATGAACAGCCTCCCGTCCCCTTCCTGACCATCTCACTCTCCCAAGAGTTAAAGCGCCCCGACAGAATGCTCAGTGTTTGCTGATTTGAGCTGAACCAGGCTTCCTTATCGTAACACGCCAAGTGTTTTTGAAGTTTTGCTGTGCTAACCCCGAGCTCACTTGGCTAAGTGCACCACCTGTTTCCCCATTGATTCCGCAGGGTGCTAAACAAGCGGCAGGCTTACGTGAGGGAAATCCTCGCCCTGTCACCAGAAGGGAAGTCCGTGGCAGTCCCTGCCCTTGACACCTTGGGGAGAAGTAGCCCCTTGGGAGCCACGTGGGCAAGGGCCGCTCTTCTGCTTCCTAAAGAGCTGCCATGTTTTCACTGTTTCATGAAATAGTAACAGAAGCTCTAAAGTGCCTAAGGTATTTTGGAAGTTATGACGTGTTTCTTGAGGGAGCCGAACAGTGGAGGATGGTGTATTTCCAGGTGTTGCAAAATGTGCAGGATGAATTTTGCATCCTGAAAGTAGTATCTATAGAGTTTTAACTCCCTCATCTGAAAGAGTCACCCTGAGTCTTTCCATGTTCATGCCTTGGTTTATTAGTGGATGTAACTTTACATGATAAATACCAATATCAAATATTGGCACTTAAACCCAGACAAAGCATCTGTCTTTCTGAAAGTGAGAGTAGCCTTTCTGATTGCCTAATTTTAATCAGACAGATGGAGAAGATTTCTGTTTCCATGTTATCCCATCCTAGGCGTCAGGTTGCAATCATTTTGGGGGCAGCTGGAGACCATTCAACAGAATTACAGAGGTGTCTGCCCTTTGACCCTTTGACCCAGCAATGCCACTTCTCGGCATTTTGTCCTAGTTTTAACGCATGAAAGAGTCATGTGCAGAATTATCTATTGTCCTCTGGGTACTGATACGCAAAGATTTTTTTTTTTAAGATTTATTTATTTATATGAAAGAGTTACAGAAAGAGAGGGAGTGACAGAGCCTCTACCGGTTTACACCCCTGTGTAAATGGCCACCGTGTAGTGCTGGGCCAGGCCAAAACCAGGAGCCAGGAGCTTTTTCCAGGTCTCCCATGTGGGTGGCAAGTGCCGTACACTGCTGCTTTCCCAGGCACATTAGCAGGGAACTGGAGTGGAGCAGCCGGGACGCAAACTGGTGCCCATATGTGATGCCAGCTTCGCAGGCTGTGGCTTGACCCACTTTACCAAAACGCCGGCCCCTGGAAAGATTTTTAAGGTGACCAACATTCAGTGAAATAAGCAAGTTGCAGAAGAGTATGTGTAATGTTAATTTTGTTGTAAAAAGAGAAAAATAAGATTTTGTATTTATACTTGTTTTATATATATATACACATATAAATATATATATATATAAATAAATAAATGTTTTGGAAGTGAACCTCAACTAAGAACGCTATTAATGTATGGGGAGCAGAAAGACGGGGAAGTGGAGAGAGTGTTGTGACTGTGTACCTTTTCATACTTTGTGGTTCTTCAACCAAGTGATGGTATTGCCCATTCGACAGGATGTATTAAAACTGTACATTCTATTGTGTAGCCTTTTTTCCACTCAATATTAGACATTAAGCCTGTTCCCTTGCCAAATATTGGTTCACAGTATTGAAAGATTGACTGTTTTTTGTTTCTTCTTGGTTTTATTTCTCTTTTTCACAGTATAGTATGCTAGATGGAAATAGCCCGCTGTGCTAGAGCCATCTGTTTAAGCCGGCTTCGGGCTTTGTGATTGTCTTCATGTTCTGAGCGCTGCGGTGACCATCCCCAGATGTACAGCGCTGTGCCCAGCCTGGCTGATTCCCTCAGGCTGTAGTGGTAGATGGAGAATTTTCCTCACCTGCCTTGTAGCAGAGCTGTGCTAGTTCACGGGTCAGCCTCGTTTCTCACGCTGTGCCAACACTGAAATCCCCCCTCCCCCTACTTTATTTCCTTTCTAACTCTGCCTTAACAGCATTTATTTTGAGTGCATGAGTGTGTCCCAAAATCTTTTTTATTAATGAGGTGAACCCTTCTGCACCTGGCTCCTAGTTTCAGAGGGTGCACTCTGACCCTGAGGGCTCTTTTGGGTGGATGATTGCCTACAGCGTTGACTGCCTTCTTGAGTGTTAGAATTGCAGCTCCTCTGCTCAGGGTGGAGCCTTTTTTCCCTTAAACAGTTTCAGGTTTATAATTGGGAGGTTTTTTTTTTTCCTCCTTTTAATATTTAACGCAAGCCTTTGGCTCGCATAGCAGGGCAAATGTACATAACACAACTGACCTGTACCCTTAAAATGGTCAAGATGAACGTTCTGTTGTGTGTTTTTTTACTTTTAAAAATAAAGCAACAACTTGAACCTTTGAGTTAGTGCATTGAAATCTCAAGAGATGTTAGCACTTTAACAACTATTATAGTCTATGTCATTTGAAAGAATGTTCATTCATATACAAATCTAACCTAATACACATTTTTCATGACCTTTTTCTCAAGAGCCTTTATGCACCTGTGTTTCAAACACTTTTGCACCAAAATAATGATCTAACTCCATTTTCCACAAACTTGCTGAACTATCAGAGGAGTGTAGTGTCCTTGGCCTCCACCTGCCAGGCAGTACCCACCCCTCAGCATACCCCAGAGCTGCTGTTCTTACCCTGTTCTCTGTGTTCACAAATGTGGGGGGACATGTCTGTCTCACTGGGAAATCCGTGTTTTTCCTGGATCCATTGTTGCTGTTATGCCACAATAGTTTGATTCTCTGTTTGAATTGTAGGACACCTGTGGGGAGAGGCAGAGCTTGGCTTTATCTTGCACTCATGCAAAAGAAACTGGCAGATTATCTGAAAGTTCTTATAGACAATAAACATCTGTTAAGGTATTTCATCTCCTATTTCTGCTTATCTTTTGCCTTGTAAAGAATTAGAATCTGGTTCTATACATCATTTTGAATTAAAAGTGTGTAACGTTCATAGTTTGTATTCAGATTATTTTTATCTACTTGAAAGGCAGAGAAACAGAAAGGGATAGACAGAGATCTTCCATCTTCTGGTTCACTCCCAAATGCTGGCAGCAGTCAGGGCTGGGCCAGGTCAAAGGCTGGATCCTGGAACTCCCTGGCCTCCCACATGAATGGCAGGTACCCAAGTAGTTGAGCCATCATGCTGTCTCCCAGGTTGCACGTTAAAAGGAAGTGGAAGTTGGAAGCAGAGCAAGGCTCGTTAGTATGAGGTATGGCCATCCCAAGCAGCATCTTAACAGCTGCGCCAAATGCGTTTTCTCAAGTTATTAATCTTAAGGATTCAGTGGCTTAGTTTTAAAATAGTAGTATTTCGTGTTTTTGACCACTAAAATCTGAAAGTCATTATGAAAATTCATAAGACTTTTCATTTTGAAAACAATTTTCAAAAATATCAGCACCCAAGATTAGATAACTGAATTTCAGTGAAATGGTATTTATTAAATTGGCTGGTAATGAGAAAAATTACTTTTAGAAAAGTGAACAGTTTCATAGTTTCGTATTTTTAAAGATTATTTTATCTATTTGAAAGGCAGGGAATCAGGGGGAAAGGGAGAGACAGAGATCTTCCATCTGCTGGTTCACTCCCCAAATGGCCACAAAACTAGGAGGAGGAACTCCATGGGTAGCAGGGTCCAAAGACTTGGGCCACTTTCCACTGCTTTCACAGGCACATTAGCAGGGAACTGAGTCAGAAACAGAGTGTCTGGGACTCAAACTAGTACCCTTATGGGATGCCGGCGTCACAGGCAGCAGCTTAACCCACTGTGCCACAATGTGGCCCCAGTGACCAATTTTACAATATAAAAACCTTGGTTTTCATTTTTTTGTTTAATTTTTTGAAGGTCTGTTTGTTTATTTGAAAAGCAGAGGTACAGAGAGGCAGAGAGAGAGAGAGCTCTTCCATCCACTGGTTCACTCCCTAGTTGACTGAAACAGCTGGAGCTGCGCCAATCCGAAGCCTGGAGCTTTTTCCGGGTCTCCCATGTGGGTGCAGAGGGCCAAGGACTTGGGCCCTCTTCCACTGTTTTCCCAGGCCATAGCAGAGAGCCAGATTGGAAGTGGAGCAGCCAGGTCTCGAAGTGGAGCAGCCAGGTCTCGAACTGGCGCCCATATGGGATACCAGCACTGCAGGTGGCAGCTTTACCCACTGTGCCACAGCACCAGCCCCTAAAAACCTTATTCTTCTAAGTGAGCCTACCTATGTTATCTGTTTTAGGATTACACATCCAGTTTATAAAATTTTATGTTTCTTAGCAAGTATAAACTAGCTGTAATTGAAATTTATGACTAGCTCATTTTTGTTGCTTATAACTCCAAAATTAAATAATCATTATAACAGGAATTTTCCTAGACTAATAATTTACAAGAGAAGAATCTCTTTAGAGTCCGTTCTCTTGTCTGAGATAAGAGTACAGCACGGCCTAAAACCCAAGCCTTTTGGGGCTTTCAAGTCACGGCTTATCACTGAACATATCTTTATGTGATAAATATTGATTTCAGATATTTCAGAGTTTGTATTTTGAGTAGTTACATGAGTAACTTTGAGACACAGATTTTTTTCTCATGAACTAATTATTAAGACAAGTTCTCAGCGCCACCCCACCTCCCCACCCCCACTGGCCTGGGTGCCACTGGATTTGGTAAACCAGCAAATCCTTGGTAACCAGAAGTCCGGGCTATGGTGAGTGGGAGGTGAGGAAGTAAAAGCGAACATCACCCAGTGAAACGCGAGAAAGGGGGAAGAGTCCCTTTGTGGTGGGAAGAGCTGCGGAATACCATTTCCTGTTTATGTGAGTGTACGCGTAGAAGTGGCTCAGAGCATCGTGGAAGACAGGAGAGCAGAAAGCAGTGTCCAGGAGAGGATCAGGTGCACACAGAGGAGCTGAGCCTAGGCAGAGGCCGCTCATAGCCGCAGGAAGAGAGCAGAGGGCAGAGAAGCAGAGCAGCGCTCACAGTGGTGGCAGGAAGTGAGAGGAAGAAAGGGAGTTGTCTGCTGGGAGTCGGGATGCCAGGGCGGGGGTGGTGAGGCAGGAGTGAGGGCGCTTCTGAGGGGCTCCCTGTGCCATCCTCTCCTTCAGTGAGTTCTACGAGCCCGAGGCACTCATGATGGAGGAAGAAGGCATGGTGATTGTCGGCCTGCTGGTGGGACTCAATGTTCTCGATGCCAATCTCTGCCTAAAAGGAGAAGACTTGGATTCTCAGGTAAAACGGTATTCTGATGCTAGGAGAATCTCCAGGCAGGTGCTGACCCTGAGGAAGGGGTAGAGGGCAAAGAGCCACGTGCCAGAGGACCGGGCCACGCATTGTACTGGGGCACAGGAGAAGCACAGGGAAGGGTAGAAAGGTCACGCGGACAGATGCACACATGGGAGGCAAGCGTGCTTCAGAGCAGGTAACAGTTGTCCATGCTGGCATGTAGACTGCCCAGTGAGTGAGCTGAAGTTGAGGTTCGGCCCCACTGGTAGGCCATGGATGCCATGGATGCCACGGCTGCCGTGCCAAAGGGTGTAACGTTCAGCCGTCGAGCATGGGAAAAGCTGATGGAGGTTTTAAGTGCTGTGCTGAGATGACCAGAGCTGGCTTTGAGAATGCTCACTCTAGCAGCCGTTCGGGTGATGACTTCAAAGTGGCCAAGATTAAAGACGGCCAAAACATGGAGTCTGGGCTGGAAGCCCCAAAAGGTTGGCTGTGGGGAGTAAGAATATGGAATCAGGAGGGCTTGGGGGAATGAGGTTGATAAAGTGACAGGAAGGCGCAGGGTCAGCTCTCTTGGGATGACCGGGGCCCCCGAGTGGGCACTGTAAATGTCTGTGAAGGAACAAACCCCCCTCTTTAGGGCGTTGATGGCCATGGCTGGACCTCTGCCAGCATGGACCTGAGGAACCTACATTTTCCTAATCTCTCCATGCCCCGGTCAACTATTTGTTCATAACCTCCCTTTTCATAAATAGCTTTGTTGTTATGCATGTTGGAAATTTCTCGGAAAATACAGACTGTGGTATTTTTGAAAAGAAACTAAACAGCATCCATCGTCCCTTTGCTCCAGGACAGTGGATCCCTGTTAGGTTCTGGTGTATGTCCTTCCTGCACGTGCATGAAGGCGTCTGTGTGGGTGCGTGTGTTCATGTGTTTCAGAGTGAGACATTTGGAGTTTTCATACTGTGATTATGCCACACTTTTGCAGGTTTTTTTTTTAAATTTAGCAGATTTATACTCCACTTTAAATAACTACAGAATGTTCATTTTTAATGTGCCAAAATTTAACCAGTGCTTCATCAATTTAGGTTGCTTCCATTTTTTAACAGCAATATTGAAACATCCTTATATCTCTTTGTAGCCTTGTCTGTTTATTTCCTTAGCATTAATTTTGGGATTGTTGTGTTGAAGTATACACATTCTATATTTTAAAGCTTATTTTTACTTGAAAGGCAGGCAGGCAGGGATCTTCCGTCCACT